>NC_079404.1:19621582-19940511 GCF_029220125.1 Pseudoliparis swirei
TTTGAAAAACCCCTTTGTGGAGGATTCCTAAGCATCTATTAAATAACTATAACAATTATTTTTTTAGAAATCACATCCCACACATGTTCCACGGAGCCAATCATCAATCGGAACAGTACGTTTTATTTATTGTTTCCAGCTGCACTTTATGCTATATGTTCACCTTGTACAAGAAACGAATACAAACACTCACACTAAAAACCAACAATCTGCGAGCAGCTGCGTCTGGCTAACTTCATCGGGCTGAAGGGACTTTAATAAGAGCGGGGAAACGAAGCGGAGAGGAAAAAAACAATAAAGAGGAGAGGGGGCGGGGTCGTTCACATCGGACTAGGATTATAAGAACATTTACCAAGGCGATACAAATCGGACTGAAGACCTTGAACATCCCCCCCCCCAAAAAAAACAACAACAACGTACATTTGATTTTATAAAAGAATATCACAATGGAGACGGACGTGGAGACGCGAATAAGCGATTGATCCAGTTCCTCTTTCGGTTTAGATTCGGACGTATTTGAAGGCCAATCATTTTTATCCTGAGTCGGCAAGCGATTTATTCCCGTTTCGATGCGGCGTCGTCGGTCCTTTGGATGCAAATAGGCGACATTTTGGGACTCGGTGACCAAATACTGGAGGTTCCTCAGTCCAGCGGAGTCGGAAGAGTTACAACTAATATTTAATTGATGCGACGCTTAATTTATAGTCACAGTGTCTTTTTGGTTTAAAAGTGTCTTTTTTTTTTTTTACCTCACAAGCCGAAAAATATCCTTCCTGGAAGTGAAAAGCGGACCGACTGCTCTGCACCTCGTCTCGACGTTCAGGGGCCACGACGACGAGGAATGAGAAACGATGATGTCGGATGATGTTTGCTATCTTCTAAACATCCGTAGAACTTTACATCCATTCGTTTGCACCCGCTGAAGAAAAGAGCGACACATATTCACTTTGCAACAGAAACACGGAATATAGGAGAAACGGAGGAAAGTAAAAAATAGCAACGCGTGTGTGTGTGTGGGTGTCATCGGTGCGGGAGGAGGGGGATTGTTCATGAAGCCTCTGTCCATTCAGATTTTCCATCCCGCGCGTGGAAATGTCAACATGTCCCAGACGTCAGGAGGAAATCTCCCCGTGAGATATACGCCACAATAAAAGATTTTTTTTTTATTTTTTAAACATAATCAACGTACAACAAAAAGAAAAAAGATATGCGGGAGGAAAAAGGTTTCCGGGGGCTTCAGTTGGACGGTCGGTCTCATGTGGGTCACGACATCCGCTGTCCTCACTCGGGCGAAGTGGTTTCATACAAAAAGGGGGAGCCGGCTGGTGGGTTCAGACGGCTGAGAGTCGAGCGGACGGTGGGAATGCTGTTCCTGTGTGTGTGTGTGTGTGTGTGTGTGTGTTTTAATCCGCCGGCCTCGGTTACGTCGTCGGTGCCTACGGCTCGGTCATGTGCTCTCTCGTGTGGTCACCGTGTTTGGAGGGCTGGTTGGGGGAGCTGGCCTGTGACGGGTGGATACCGGGGGGCAGGGTGTGGGAGATGGGCGCTCCCCCGGGCACCGACCCCTCCATCGGTCCGGGAATCCTGCCGGGGGCGACGCCCAACGCGCCGGGAGGGAACCTGGAGGAGGAGAAGAGACGATCAGCAGGGAAAGGAAAGCACGGCGAATTGAAAAGCAACCGTTTTGGACATTTTTTTTCTCACAAAATGGCAAATCCAAATCCTGGAATCGGCGGATCATCGCCGACACTGGCGGAGCTCAACGCACACGCGGCGCTCCGCCTCAACACGGACGTTGGATTTTACAGTAACGGCAAATTAAAGAACACGGAACGAAAACATGAAATTGGAACGATTGTGTGAACTAATTACCTTCGCATTGAAAATGCGGAAGGTTATGTTTTGATCGCCGTGTATTTATTTATTTATTTGTATGCGTGTTACTCGCATAACTCAAAAACTATTAAACCGAAACGCATGAAATTTGGTGGGATGATTGGTTATTATCCGGGGACCATTTGATTAGATTTTGGGATCGATCGGGTCAAAGGTCAAGGTCATGAAAAGGTCAAAATCTTCTTTTTTACCATAGCACGGTCAATTTCTATCCAATTGGCATGCAACTAATGCCAACATGTTCATAATTCAATGGCCAATCTTGTGATATGCGAAGGTATGCGCTCTACCGAGTGCCCGTTCTAGTTACATATGATATTGGGATACAAATAATCCATTGAAGGGAAACACAACAACTCAGTTCTAGTGGACTCACGAAGCATCGTCACCTCTATAAACGTTAAACGTGGCGAGCAGCGAGCAGCGTGGACACAGGAGAATGTTCCAGGTCCTGATCTGGTGTCGGGAGGATTTAAAGTCATTCACCCAAAGTACGACTCTTTCTCATCTTCTACCATATTGCATCAGGTTTGATTCATGGTGTTTATTACAAAAGAAGTCAATTATACACTACCGTTCAAAAGTTTGGGGTCACTTAGAAATGTCTTTATTTTTCAAAGAAAAGCACTGTTTTTTCAATAAAGATAACATGAATCAAAAATACACACTATACATTGTTAATGTGGTAAATGACTATTCTAGGTGGAAACGTCTGGTTTCTAATGAAATATCTCCAGAGGTGTATAGAGGCCCATTTCCATCAACTATCACTCCAGTGTTCTAATGGTACATTGTGTTTGCTAATCGCCTTAGAAGACTAATATCTGATTAGAAAACCCTTGTGCAATTATGTTAGCACAGCTGAAAACAGTTATGCTGGTGATATAAGCTATACAACTGGCCTTCCTTTGAGCTTGAAGTTTGAAGAACAAAATGACTACTTCAAATATGAATCATTATTTCTAACCTTGTCAATGTCTTGACTACATTTTATATTCAATTTTCAATTCATTTGATAAATAAAAGTGAGTTTTCATGGAAGACACAAAATTGTCTGGATGACCCCAAACTTTTGAACGGTAGTGTATATTTGTTTGTTTCATGGTAATCTCTGTACACAGATTTAGCATTTTTTGGTATATTTGGCTAGTCTGACGAAGAAAAAAGAAAAAAGTGTGGTATTGAGGAAATACATGAACCAGATTAATCAGCGACATCTCTTCCCAGGAGTCGTGTTCCCAGTAAATGAGTTTGTTTTCATAATTTGGGCGAACAGACCCTTTATGACAGAGAGCTGACAGGAACACGGCGACTCGTATCGCCAATAAAACGACTGATACCACAAGTTTGTTGCCGAGAGTTTCACAAAAGAGCTTCAATCCCTTTTTTTTCTCCTCTCCCTCAACGACATAACTCTAGTTCCTCTTCCTCGACTTTCACAGTAAAGGTTGCTGCGCCCCTTTTGACTTATTCGACTGCAGATGTAGCTGTAAATATCCAAACGCCTCTTTAAAAACGTCCGACATCAGAGCGAGTCGGGGAAGCTGTGTTTCTGTTTCGGGGTGGTGGTGGTGGGGGGGGGGGGAGGAGGAGGAGGAGGAGGGATTCATGAGATGCTGGGTAGAGTTACAGGGCATGTGAGTGTGAAGCAGAAAGAGGGCCACAGATGGGAGTTGTTGTTGTTGTTGTTGTTTATTAATGGTGTTATTCATTTGCTCTGGCCTGTGGGCCAGCAGTGGGAAGATTCATTTACCTGGTTGAGATTTAGGTATATAATTTGTCCTGCATTCCCCCCGTTGCTATGGCCTGTACCATGGTTTGGTTCATTCGGCTGTGTGAGAGAAGCAGTTCATTCTGGTTGAGACAATATAGAGACTGAGAAAACCAAGAAACCCAAACTCAACACGGGATAAATTCATTCGGGCTCAACTTCTATGCATCACGGCGCCACATCAAAACGAGGAGCCCCCCCCGAATAATCAGGAAAAGAAAGTCAGAATTGTGGCAGACATACATCACGCGAGCGCGTCGACTAGCCCCTCCCCCGTGTGTTAAGCCTCATTTGATGTGAAACAGGTGATCTCTTGCCCGCCGGCTTCATTCGCACACTTCCCCCTCCTACCTGTAGGCGGCGCCGTTCATCTCGGGGTGAACTTGAGGCTGCTGCTGCTGCTGCTGCTGCTGGTGCTGCTGCTCCATCATCCCCCACGGGGCAGAGGTCACAAAGAACTCCTTGTTGATGCAGTTTCGGAGGCTGTCGGGAATGCGGCCTGCGTCGGGGGGGCGAGAGCGCAGCGGTGGCGGGGCGAACACAAACCTGGCGTGGGGGGCGCTTTTTGGGGGAGGGGACGTCTCCGTACCGGTGATGGCTCGGCGTATTTCTGTGGCGGCGGCCTCTCTCATCTCCAGCGACGCCTGCTCGCTGTACCAGGCGGTGTGCGGCGTGCAGATCAAGTTGGGGGCGTCTTTCAGCGGGCCCTGGGAAAAACTGAACGACGGAAAAAAGAGAAAACAACGGAGTTAAGAGAGGAAGAACTCCTGGGAACCAATGGTATCTTTGGGATCTGTATTTCCTTCACTTATTATTATAATAATAACTTCATTTATATAGCACCTTTAAAAACAATGTTTACAAAGTGCTCCACAGTCAAAGCAAAACAAGTGGAATAGCAAGAAACCAATATTACATATAAAAGTATATATTATATATATATTTAATATATATATAATAATAATAATAATATAATATATATATATATATATTAAAATTAAATTTAAATTAAAAATAAATTTAAAAAACAAATAAATTAAAAACAGACAAACTAAATTAGGGGAACCAACGTTCTGTTATTAGGGTCAAAGCTGTTTGAATAAAAAGGCGTGAGGGTACACACCTGAAAGGCTCCGTCTCGTGGACGTCCAGGGCGGCGCCCCGTATCCGGCCTTCCTTCAGGGCCTGAGCCAGAGCTTTCTCATCCACCAGACCTCCCCGTGCCGAGTTGACGAGGAAAGCACCTTGACGCATCTGCAGACGCAGAGAAACATTTGGTTATCTCCATCATGAATTCAGCCAACCACATGCGTGGCTTTGAGATCGCAGCCACAGAAGTGTTGCCATTGGCTCGCTGCTGGGTGGGAGGAGCTTTTATTTTTTTTTAAACAAGGGGGGAAGGCTTTTCAAATAAAGAACGACAAGGTGACACGCAGCTTTTCTTTTTTCTCGAAAACTCGGTTAACCCTCCTGTCACCTTCACATTCACTAACATCTTATTACCCTTGGGGTCAATTTCACCCCAGTAATTAAAACCTCCAGAACATTATTTGAATTAATATTGTTTCCCAAGTTTAAGTGTGAGGTACTTTATTTTTTTTGTTGACTACCTAAATAGCCCTTTAAATAAATAAAAAAGTTGATATTTCTTATCTGTTTTACAAGTTGTGTACGGGACATTGAAAACATACCATCATGTGAATTTTATGTTTTCCCAGTTGTCCCCAATAAATTAGGAAAAGTCGTGAAATATAAAGCAAAATTAATGATGTCAATTATTCTTTTAGAGACGTTAAACATTGAATGGTGTCAAATTGACCCCAAAGGTAATAGGAGGGTTAAAGCGGCTGCGGACGCTTCAAAGAGTTATTAAACCGCTGAATTGAATGCAGCCAGCAGTTACACAGATGTCCTCCAGGGGGCAGCAGTGGTCAGGAGACGAGAAAGAGGACAACTCCAGAGTGTTTCTCACTGCTCCCCAAAGTGTAACACGACATGACGTTGGGGTTGAAAGCGCCCGCTGTGGTTTACGACTGAATCCAGAAGGCCGGTCACCTGGCCTGCTGACCGCTCTGTCGGCTGCGTGAACATATCATGGTCTGTTAGATCACATTTATGGATTTTATTGGCGAGGACGATGCCGAATGTCATGATTTGGGACTTCTGTTTTTGCCACTGGGGTCATTTGGCGACCTCTGGTGGTCGAAAGACATTATTTCAGTCTTTCTGGTCCACACCTGTTTTCACTTGAATTAACTTTGTTTGACCAGGGTATAAATACCTGGCAGTGTGCTAGACACGTCATCGCGACGTTTGATTATACTTTGTGATCCTCGTTACCCTCTCGTAACGTTTGCTAGTCCTCTGTGTTTTGGATTTTGACTCTTTGTTGGATTATACCATTTTTGGATTATGACTCTTGGTTTGGAGGATACCATTTTTGGATTTGACTCGTTGTTGGGATTATACCCTTTTTGGATTTAACACTTTCGTTGGGATTATACCCTTTTTGGATTTGACACTTTCATTTGGATTATACCTTTTTGTGTTCGCATTATTGCTGTGTCAAAGACACGTTTACATTCTTTGAAACTCCGTTGTGACGGAGGAAATAAAACAATCTTTGACTGTACTCTGCATCTGGGTCCTCAATCGCCCACTGCAGATGTAGCTGTAAATATCCAAACGCCTCTTTAAAAACGTCCGACATCAGAGCGAGTCGGGGAAGCTGTGTTTCTGTTTCGGGGTGGTGGTGGTGGGGGGGGGGGGGGAGGAGGAGGAGGAGGAGGGATTCATGAGATGCTGGGTACAGTTACAGGGCATGTGAGTGTGAAGCAGAAAGAGGGCCACAGATGGGAGTTGTTGTTGTTGTTGTTGTTGTTTATTAATGGTGTTATTCATTTGCTCTGGCCTGTGGGCCAGCAGTGGGAAGATTCATTTACCTGGTTGAGATTTAGGTATATAATTTGTCCTGCATTCCCCCCGTTGCTATGGCCTGTACCATGGTTTGGTTCATTCGGCTGTGTGAGAGAAGCAGTTCATTCTGGTTGAGACAATATAGAGACTGAGAAAACCAAGAAACCCAAACTCAACACGGGATAAATTCATTCGGGCTCAACTTCTATGCATCACGGCGCCACATCAAAACGAGAGCCCCCGAATAATCAGGAAAAGAAAGTCAGAATTGTGGCAGACATACATCACGCGAAGGCCGACTAGCCCCTCCCCCGTGTGTTAAGCCTCATTTGATGTGAAACAGGTGATCTCTTGCCCGCCGGCTTCATTCGCACACTTCCCCCTCCTACCTGTAGGCGGCGCCGTTCATCTCGGGGTGAACTTGAGGCTGCTGCTGCTGCTGCTGCTGCTGCTGGTGCTGCTCCATCATCCCCCACGGGGCAGAGGTCACAAAGAACTCCTTGTTGATGCAGTTTCGGAGGCTGTCGGGAATGCGGCCTGCGTCGGGGGGGCGAGAGCGCACGGCGGTGAGCGGGGCGAACACAAACCTACGAGCGTGGGGGGGGGGCGCTTTTTGGGGGAGGGGACGTCTCCGTACCGGTGATGGCTCGGCGTATTTCTGTGGCGGCGGCCTCTCTCATCTCCAGCGACGCCTGCTCGCTGTACCAGGCGGTGTGCGGCGTGCAGATCAAGTTGGGGGCGTCTTTCAGCGGGCCCTGGGAAAAACTGAACGACGGAAAAAAGAGAAAACAACGGAGTTAAGAGAGGAAGAACTCCTGGGAACCAATGGTATCTTTGGGATCTGTATTTCCTTCACTTATTATAATAATAATAATAATAATAATAACTTTATTTATATCGCACCATTAAAAACAATGTTTACAAAGTGCTCCACAGAGTCAAAGCAAAACAAGTGGAATAGCAAGAAACCAATATTACATATAAAAGTATATATTATATATATATTTAATATATATTTAATAATAATAATAATATAATATATATATATATATATTATATATTAAAATTAAATTTAAATTAAAAATAAATGTAAAAAACAAATAAATTAAAAACAGACAAACTAAATTAGGGGAACCAACGTTCTGTTATTAGGGTCAAAGCTGTTTGAATAAAAAGGCGTGAGGGTACACACCTGAAAGGCTCCGTCTCGTGGACGTCCAGGGCGGCGCCCCGTATCCGGCCTTCCTTCAGGGCCTGAGCCAGAGCTTTCTCATCCACCAGACCTCCCCGTGCCGAGTTGACGAGGAACGCACCTTGACGCATCTGCAGACGCCGAGAAACATTTGGTTACGTCCATAATGAATTCAGCCAACCACATGCGTGGCTTTGAGATCGCAGCCACAGAAGTGTTGCCATTGGCTCGCTGCTGGGTGGGAGGAGCTTTTATTTTTTTTTAAACAAGGGGGGAAGGCTTTTCAAATAAAGAACGATTGTTTCCCAAGTTTAAGTGTGAGGTACTTTATTTTTTTTGTTGACTACCTAAATAGCCCTTTAAATAAATAAAAAAGTTGATATTTCTTATATGTTTTACAAGTTGTGTACGGGACATTGAAAACATATCATCATGTGAATTTTATGTTTTCCCAGTTGTCCCCAATAAATTAGGAAAATTCGTGAAATATAAAGCAAAATTAATGATGTCAATTATTCTTTTAGAGACGTTAAACATTGAATGGTGTCAAATTGACCCCAAAGGTAATAGGAGGGTTAAAGCGGCTGCGAACGCTTCAAAGAGTTATTAAACCGCTGAATTGAACGCAGCCAGCAGTTACACAGATGTCCTCCAGGGGGCAGCAGTGGTCAGGAGACGAGAAAGAGGACAACTCCAGAGTGTTTCTTACTGCTCCCCAAAGTGTAACACGACATGACGTTGGGGTTGAAAGCGCCCGCTGTGGTTTACGACTGAATCCAGAAGGCCGGTCACCTGGCCTGCTGACCGCTCTGTCGGCTGCGTGAACATATCATGGTCTGTTAGATCACATTTATGGATTTTATTGGCGAGGACGATGCCGAAACCATAAGAAGAGGCGTTGCAATCTTGGGACCCAAGTGACTCTGTGAATGATGGTTATAGTTGGTTCAATATGGAAGATTATGATTTATGTTTGTGTTTTTATTTTTTTATTTTCTTCCTTGTCTGATTGTTCTTATAGTTGGTTGTTATGTCATTTTTATTTATTACCTTCGCATTGAAAATGCAGAAGGTAATGTTTTGATCGCCGTGTATTTGTATCAGTGGAGGTTCGTCCATAGGGGGCGCTAGGGCGCCGCCCCTCTTAAAATGTTGAGATGAAGAAAAAAAATGAAAAAAAGAAGAAAAAAAATCCTGTCAAAAAACATTATATGCCAAATCATTTAAATAGTAAATATACCATGTTGACGTGCTAAATGTGTGTGGGAGACCGTCAGTCTGTCAACAACCACTTAAGTTAATGTGAAAAATTTAATATCGCCATTATCACGGAGAGAAGCCCCTCCAATTTTTCGAGGCGATCTAACGTGTGTGTACGGCATCGAGAAAATATTTCAGTCGTTTCGGCAAGGACCGGCTTCTCATTGGCGGATGAAACGTGAATCTTGGGTCGCACAAATGTGCACCATGGTCACGTGATTGGATTATTCGGCAGATCAGAGACCCGTATGTTCCCTCAGCCCATAGAGCAGTGTTGCCAGGTCCGTGGTTTTCCTGCGGAATCGGGCCACTTTTGAAGTGTTGCGCGGGTTGAATTGTTTGTCCTTGGTTCGGGTAGACCTATTTTGCATGCAAATTACATGAATATCTTTAAATAAAAATCCATATTTTAAATGAAATAATTTATTCATACCCAAATCCTACCAAACTGACTCCAGATCAGCACGTACACACATTTTATTTCTGATAATATACTTTATCTAATTACACAAGGCCATTTTAGGACCTAGGTGAAATAACTGTTTCGGGAAAACTACTTTTAATGCTGGCAAACTAAACATATGTTGTTACTTTGTAGATATTACAATACATTTGGCAATGATAGCAATGCTGTTGGACTTTAAAAGCAGTGTATATGGTTTGGCACGGGCATATTTTGAGTTCTGATATTGGGCTGGTTTTTGGGCTGGTTGTGTCACACAGACCTGGCAACCCTGCTGCCCAGAGCTCCACGGAGGTACGCGAGCAACATAGCTAGCAGAAGCTTTATGTTAGTATGGCGTCGGCGACTGAAAACTCTGGTATCTCTCCACCAAACACCTTTCAATCGACGGTCAGATATTGACAAGAAGAGGCTGAAAGAGTTGGGACCCGAACATCCGGATTTAAAAATTCTGCAGCAAAGTGCTGACCGCGGGACGACGTACAACCCGGAGGTTCTCCTCAAGCCTATATGCTAACCGGAGCTGGTTAGCTGAATGCTCCATGAGTAATTCGTTTTTTTGTTCCCCCTGTCTGTTGTTCCAAAGTCCTGGGACTGAAAATCTCTGGACTACAACGGGGGGAGGGATCTACAGAGCTTCAGACAAGTGTAAAGCACGAATCTTGCCGCAGTTATCTAGCTAAGAGCATGGAGCTAACTCGCTAACAGCCTGAAGCTAACTCGCTAACAGCCTGAAGCTAACCCTGTTTACAGTCAGGAAGAGACCGAACTGACATCGAAACACAACGAAGAAGTTCTGAAAAACAGACACATTCCCTCCAGAATAATGAAACAGGCTGGTTACAGACATGATTGACTTTAACCAGAGTTATTGAGACGTTTGCCAACTTTAAAGAGAGGAGGCTACTTGTCTTTACAGTAGTGGGTCTGCTCTGTCAAACTCTCTTTCTGACTCTATTCTGCTCTGAACCTCTTTCATGTGAGGGTGAAACTCTTTTATTTTGCAAACCTCTGAAACCCAACCCAATGTTTCTTAAAGCTGCTCTGAGCCTCTCATGCTAAAGTTACAGTGTGTTGATAGTTGTTGTTGGACAGTGTTGAGCATGGTGTTTTCTTTAAATAAAGCTTTGTTTTTTACAATATTCTACTCAAAACCTCTTTTCTTCTCATTGTTGAGTGCTATTTAAACTGCGCCCCCCCCCCCCAAAAAAATTCACCAGCCGCCACTGATTTGTATGCGTGCGTGCGTGTTATTCGCATAACTCAAAAAGTATTAAACCGAATCGCATGAAATTTGGTGGGATGATTGGTTATTATTCGGGGACCATTTGATTAGATTTTGGGATCGATCGGGTCAAAGGTCAAGGTCATGAAAATGTCAACATCTTCTTTTTACCATAGCGCGGTCAATTTCCATCCAATTGGCATGCAACTAATGCCAAATTGTTCATAATTCAATGCCCAATCTTGTGATATGCGAAGGTATGCGCTCTACCGAGTGCCCGTTCTAGTTCGTTGTTGTTTTTGTCTGCCGTAACTTGTAAAAAACTTAAAATAAAATGATTGAAAGAAAGATTACATCGGCAACAAACTGACGACGGTGAATCTTCCCAGTAACGCAGAAGGATGCCCCACCCGAACACCTGTGTTCCTTCGCTTGAGTCGCTTACCACTCAGTAAAAGCGTATAATTCGGAGTTGCCAACAGAGCACCGCGAGCAGCAAGGAAACAACAAGCGGCCGAGTCGAGACCGGGTGAAGTCGGCGCTCACCTGTTTGATGGTGAAGTCGTTGATGAGGTGGTGGTTGTGTTCGTTCAGGTTGCAGTGCAGGGAGACGCAGTCGCTCTGGTAGAGCAGGTCCTGCAGGGTGTAGACGCGCTGGACGCCCAGCGAGCGCTCCAAGCCGTCCTGCAGGTACGGGTCGTAGAAGAGCACGTTGAAGCCGAACGCCTTGGCGCGCATCGCCACCGCCTGGCCCGAGCGCCCTGATGGGAGCGCCACAGGAGAGGAAGGACTCAGAGACGACCCCGATTCTAGAAGCTGAGGTTTCAAGAACCGCTCGTGTGCACACGTGAACAATCAATGTGAATTGTGTATGTGTGCGCTAAAACATGTGTGTAGCTTTGTAGACTAGCCAACAATGAAAATAGTATCTTTATTTAAAATGTAAATGAAGTAAACGGGGTTAACTGACAACCTGGAAACTCAGTCAAACACAATAAAGGGATAATTATCACTTGCACACTTATTATTATAATAATAATAATAATAATAATTATTATTATTATTATCATTATCATTATTATTATCATTATCATCATTATTATTATTATCATTATTACTATTATTATTATCATTATTATCATCATTATTATTATTATTATTATTATTATTACTATTATTATTATTATACCATGAATAAAAGTATCTCCGTTGAAGAACAGTTCATCTCACAAAGAGGAAAAGGCTGCTAACATAAGATACTTTTAAACTGGCTTACAGAAACCATATTAAATACACATAACTCTTCACTTTAAATACTTATAACTTTAAACTGACTCAAGAAGTCCTGAAAACCTGCCTGTCTGCGCACTTTATCTGATATGTTTTATATATTTATATTCTTAATTCTCGTCTGTGTTGATTGATGTTAATGTTATTGTCTATTGACGAATTCAAAATTGAAAACATGAAGGGCAATACAAGGTTCTGGTTCTGATCCGGAGTCATACGGCTCTCCCGGCTGCCGTCGACTCAAAGAAAGAGTCGGGCGCTTGAAAGAAGAAGAAAAAAGGAGCTCACCGAATCCGATGAGGCCGAGCGTCTCTCCTCGGATCCTGGCGGCGCCCGACGCCACCTCCCGGATCTGCTCCACGCTCTGGACCCGCGTGCCCTCCCGCAGAGCCTGGTACAGCCAGGTGTTCCGCCGGTACAGGTTGAGGATGTGACAGAGCGTCGAGTCGGCCGTTTCTTCCACGGCCGCCGAGGGAATGTTACACACCGCGATGCCTGGGAGACGAGAGCGGAGAAATCACCGGCAGACGACCGCCGCGGCGATGTTTCAAATGACTCGCGACATAATTGCTCCCGAGGATTTAATAGTTGTAATAGTTGCTCGGAATGACTGGAGCTGTTTCGAGAAGATTCATCTGTAGTTTAAAATCCACGAAAATAATTGGCAGGAAATTTCTTTTCTCTACGACCCTCTAAAAAAAAAAATCAAAAAAGCACCGTGTGTAAAACAGAACTGTGAGGAATAAGAGCATAATCATAACGGTTAATTATGCCCGTGAAAAGTGCACGTCTCAAAGAATCCACGAGATGTATTACCGCGATCGACGATAATTAGGATATCGCACTAAACCCTGCTCTCATACCAAACATATGCCGAAGGGGCCGGATGGGAATATCAGGGAGAGGTTTTTTTTTTTGGAGCATCTGCTCTGCATATGCAATCAGCATTATATATTCTGTTAACAGTATGTAATAATTCCCGTTACATATGTTATTTATGGTAAGTCAAGAAAGCGAGCCCAGTTTGGTTTGGCCCCCGTCCAATAGTGCACTATCCTTATCCATAATGCATTATTTGTTTTGGATTTATTCGTGTCGTTTTTTCCTCACGCCGATGAGCCGCGCGGGCAGACGGGACCTCGCCGTACGATTGCCGTCTATCTCCCTCCTAAAAAATCACTCAAAACTCTGCACTTTAATCACTTGTATTCACTTGTTTAAAATTGTATTACGTATTTATAGTATTTATATATATAGTATTTATAACAACTGTACGTGAATCTTTATGTTTACTTATTATGAGGAAATGTCTTGTCTTATCTGTTGTGCCTGTGCACTTTTATCTGTTTCACCGTGGGAGAGTGGGAAACGTCCTATCGATTCCTTTGTATGTCTTAACATGTGAAGAAATTGACAATAAAGCTACTGCTACATCTGCGCCCCTCATCGTCCTCACCGAGCTCCCCGGCGGCCTTGATGTCGATGTTGTCGTAGCCGCTGCCGATGCGGATGACGATGCGCAGCGCCTTGAACTTCTCCAAGTCCTCTCGGGTCAGGGTGATGGTGTGGTACATCATGGCCCCCACCGCCTCGTTCAGCACCTGGCGGGACACGAAGAGGAGAGGGGAAAGGGGGCGTCGGCACCGCGGTCCGTTTACATCCGTCTTCCCTTCGACGACCGTTAAGAGGCGTTAGAGATGGAAGCGAAGGGGGAATCTGAATTCGTTGGTTTTTCCACCCCCCCCGCCACATTCCGAATGGAACACGCACTCGAATGAAAGAGCTTTTCGCCGCCTCCCGTTTTTTTCCCCCGGTCCAACGTCCACCACGTCGGCTTTTTTCTTCATCTAAATGCAAATTGATTGTTTATGCGTGCGCTAAAATGTGAGCGGGGTTGTCCGTGTGTTTATAACGACTGCTCGCCAAAGCTGGTTGTTGTCACGATCCATTCATTCACATTATACCAGGGTTCTTACACATTTTGACCAATGGATTTCCAGGACTTTAAACCAAATGTCCATGACCAAACTGAAATCTCGGTATAAACATGAACAATTTAGAACATTTTGCGTATTGAGAGCGGACGCCGGCTTATATTTTGAGCGTCTTGACCCTCCTGTTCCCTTCCAATTTACTAACATCTTTTACCCCTAATTTGACCCCAGCAATTAAAACCTAGAGAAAATTATTAGAATTAATATTGTTTCCCATGGTTAAGTGTGAGGTATGTTTGTTTGTCTGTTGACGACCTAAATAGCCCTTTAAATAAATAAAAAAGTTGATATATATCAAGATGGCGCCGCAGATGGTAGCCTCGGTACTGCGCTCTCTCGTACTTTTCCTGTTTTTGTTTGTTTGTCTCGTCTCCAGCTCTCCCTCTCTGATCACATTCAGTAGGGAGGAACTTTTAAACTTCCGTGAATCCACTGGACAATTTTTTTCACCGGTCTTCAATGAACCGGATGACTTTACTGGGTTTTTGGTTGCAGGAGCAGCTGCTCTTCTCGGAATTCACCGGAGACGCCGGCGTGGGAAGCGTGCAGGAGCGCTTGTTAAAGTGCGTCAGCGGGGATTTCGAACTGCGCTCCCGTCAATTCATCTGGCGAACGTCCGCTCTCTGGCGAACAAGATTGATGAACTGCTGCTCCTGAACAAAACTAATAGGGACTTTAGCAGATCTGCCGCCCTGTGCTTCACCGAAACCTGGCTCGGTGCGCACATCCCGGACAGCGCACTGCATCTGTCGGGCTTCCAACTCCACCGAGCGGACCGCGTAATGGCTCTGTCGGGAAAACGAGGAGGCGGAATCTGCTTTTATATCAATGAAGGTTGGTGCACAGATGTCACGGTGTTAAAGGAATCATGCAGCCCTCACCTAGAAACTCTTTTAATAAACTGCAAACCATTTTATTCACCGCGGGAGTTTTCCTCATTCATCCTGGTCGGTGTGTACATCCCACCTCAGGCCTGTGTGAGTGAGGCACTCCAACACCTGGCAGAGCAGATCACCACCATGGAGCACAAACACCCAGACTCCCTGCTCATTGTTCTTGGGGACTTTAACAGAGCAAACCTCAGCAAAGAACTGCCAAAATACAGACAGCACATTAAGTGTAGCACCAGGGACAAAAACACACTGGACCACTGCTACACTGTACTAAAGGACGCATATCGCTCAGTCCCTCGTGCAGCTTTGGGACTCTCTGATCACTGTCTGGTTCATCTTCTCCCGTCCTACAGGCAGAAACTAAAATCTGCAAAGCCTGTGGTGAAGACTGTGAAGAGATGGACCAACGAGGCCAAGCTGGAGCTACAGTCCTGCTTTGCCTCCACTGATTGGAGTGTTTTGAGGCTGCTGCTACAGACCTGGATGAGCTAACTGACACTGTGACATCATATATCAGCTTTTGTGAGGACATGTGTGCCGACAAAACCTTCTGCACATACAACAACAATAAACCCTGGTTCACTGCAAGACTCAGGCAGCTTCGGGCTAAAGAGGAGGCCTACAGAGGTGGGGACAGGATTCTGTACAACCAGGCCAGAAACACACTGACGAGGGAGATCAAGGTAGCTAAGAAGAGCTACACTGAAAAGCTGGAAAAAAAGTTTTCAGCCAACGACCCCTCGTCAGTTTGGAGAGGCCTGGAAGTACTCACCAACTACAAGAGACCATCCCCCCCCACTGAGGACAATCACCGACTGGCTGACGACCTGAACGTCTTCTATTGTAGGTTCGACAAGCCCACTTCCACCCCGCCCAACTGCTCCATCATCGAACAATCACCTCCACTCTCTGCCTCACCTCTCCCATCCAACCCCCCACCGGCACTGAGGATCTGCGAAGAGGATGTGAGTCGGCTCTTTCAGAGGCAGAAGATCAGGAAGGCTCCGGGCCCAGACGGCGTGTCCTCCTGCCTGAAAGTCTGTGCTGACGAGCTGTCCCCCATCTTCACGGAGATCTTCAACCGATCACTGGAGCTGTGTGAAGTCCCTTCCTGCTTCAAGCGCTCCTTGATCATCCCGGTGCCCAAGAAATCCTCCATCACAGGATTAAATGACTACAGACCCATCGCCCTGACGTCTGTGGTCATGAAGTCCTTTGAGAGGCTGGTGTTGACCCACCTGAAGGACGTCACAGGGCCCCTGCTGGACCCCCTGCAGTTTGCCTACCGTGCAAACAGGTCGGTGGATGATGCAATAAATATGGGACTGCACCATTTACTGCAACACCTCGACTCCCCAGGGACATATGCAAGGGTTCTGTTTGTGGACTTCAGCTCTGCATTCAACACGATCATCCCGGAGGTTCTACAACCCAAACTCTCCCAGCTGCCCGTGCAGCCCCCACCTGCCGGTGGACCACAACCTCCCTGACAGACAGGACGCAGCAGGTGAGGCTGGGAAAACCACATCCAGCACCCGGACCATAAGCACTGGCGCCCCAGGATGTGTGCTCTCTCCACTGCTCTTCTCCCTCTACACCAACGACTGCACCTCAGAGGACCCGTCTGTTAAGCTCTTGAAGTTCGCAGACGACACAACGGTCATCGGCCTCATCAGGAACGGTGACGAGTCTGCGACAGACGGGAGGTTGAACGGCTGGTCCTCTGGTGTGGACAGAACCACCTGGAGCTGAACAAGCTCAAGACTGTGGAGATGACAGTGGACTTCAGGAGGAGCCCCCCAACACTATCCCGCTCACCATTCAAAATAGCACTGTTCCTGCGGTGGAGACCTTCAAGTTTCTGGGATCCACAATCTCCCGGGACCTGAAGTGGGCCTCCAACATTAACACCATCCGCAAAGGCCCAGCAGAGGCTGTACTTTCTGCGCCAGCTCAGGAAGTTCAACCTGCCTCAGGAGCTGCTGATCCTTTTTTACTCCGCCATCATCCAGTCTGTCCTCTGCTCTTCCATCACTGTGTGGTTTGGATCGCCACCAAACAGGACAGAGTCAGACTACAGCGGATCGTCAGGTCTGCAGAAAGAACCATTGGTTCCAGCCTCCCTCCATTCTGGACTTGTACACCGCCAGAGTCAGGAAGCGGGCAGGAAAGATCACTGCAGACCCTTCACACCCTGGACACAAGCTGTTCCAACTCCTGCCCTCTGGTAGGCGCTACAGAGCACTGTACGCCAAAACCACCAGACACAGAAATAGCTTCTTTCCACTGGCCGTCACCATGATGAACAATTAATCAGACTCTTCCATCTGCACTATCTGCACTTTTTGACTACTGTCTTTAATGTCTTTTTTATATTTATCCCGCTTATTGTATATTGTGTGTGTGTATAAGTACGGAAGAGCAAAGTGTAACCGGAGTCAAATTCCATGTATGTGCAAACCTACATGGCCATTAAAGCTGATTCTATTCTATTCTATTCTATATTTCTTATATGTTTTACCCAGTGAAAAACAGCCTGGGGTCAAATTGTACAGGACATTGAAAACATATCATCATGTGAATTTTATGTTTTCCCAGTTGTCCCCAATAAATTAGGAAAAGTCATGAAATATGAAGCAAAAAAAATTATGTCAATCATTTTTTTAGAGACGTTAAACATTGAATGGGGTCAAATTGACCCCAAAGGTAACAGGAGGGTTAAAAAACATATTCATTATTTTAAACTCCGCATAAATGAACATGTGATGATAACAAATTTCCATGACTTTTCCAAAACTTTGATGATTTACGTTTTTTCCAGGACTTTTCCAGGCCTGGAAATGACCATTTCAAAATTCCATGACTTTTCCAGGTTTTCCACGACCGTACGAACCCTGCAACGGGAATACGAGCTGAGGGCACGTTTAACGCGGAGTGGAAAATGTGAGGGAATGTGTTCTTGTGTCGCGTTAATTGGTGAAATAACTCGGCCGCGGTGGGAGCTTGGCGCCGCACCTTTACATCGCGTGGCACGAGGCTGTTTCTCCCTACAGCAAGGGGTCGTGAATATTGCAAAACACATAAAGCTCTCGACAAAGGCGGCGAACTGCACTTATTCTCAGCCTGCGTAATGGAACGTTTACAAATACTTGAACGCTGAGATCCATTTGTGGTTTGAGAGGTAGTTAGTTAGCGCGAATGTATAAAAACAACGATACAATAGTGAGCTTTATGGTTGTTGGGAGGCCGATGTTTGACTGTGTTTCCCACGGCTTTCTGGCTGTATGCTAAACTAACCGCCCGCGTGCTTCTGGCTTCATGCTTCCTTTCGCCTTCCAGAATATTTGTATGTAAAACATATTCCAAATGCTGAGCGATTAAACATCTCTCTTGTTCTGCCTGTTTTGTGATATACGTGCCTAAAAGGAGGATCATTTTCGTGTATCTGGCAACACTGAGATCGGTCGACCAACGACTGTCCTCTCTGCAGTCAGAGCTCCACCATTTCCAAAACTTGTAAGGGCGTAATAACTAGTTTGTGAAAGACCCAGAGAAACACAAATATCCGACGAAGCAAAATCCCGGACGTTTTTGGAATCCCTGCCGGACACATTTTTTTAGGTCGCAAAAAGAGGACATGTCCGGGGAAAAGAGGACGTCTGGTCACCCTAAATAATATGTCCCCCATTCTCTTTCTACCAATGTCTCCGATCTGTCCTCAGGTTAAGGCCCCAACAATGCAACAAAAAGAGACTCCATTCATTTATGGCAAAGTAACGAGATGCTCCATTTCGCTCTCAACGATAGATCTTGTGTTTTCCGCTTGAGCGAGACGCACGTCGTTTTCAGTTTCACATACTCAACGTGTGGTGGAGATTTTCACTTTCACGAGAAACCCTGGTTATTGATACGGCAACATCTCTTGAAAAACACTCCACATCTGTATCTTTCTGAAAGTCTTCTGTGTCTCTCCAAGGACGCCACTGTGTCAGTTCATAGGAGTCATTCATTACAAAGCAGCTGCGGTCCCGAGGTTAACTCAACGGGGGCCACACTGTTTCCTGCAGGTCACCGCTGGCTTCCTGTGGCCCTTTGAGTGCACGGGTGAAACAATACGTGGATTTCTGAGTGACAGATTCCTTAATCGCTGCATCTGCTCCCGTCCAGGCAGCGCGTGCAAATAAACAGCCGTTTGCTTCGGTGTGAGTCTGTTGCTGAAACTTGCAGTGAGGTTTTTGGCAAGTGTGTACTTTTGTGTGCATGCGTGTGTTTTGCGCACGCGCATGTGTGTGTGTGTGTGTGTGTGTATGGAGTGCCCCATCTGTACCCTCTGCTGTGCAGTTCTAGTAGTGGGAAGGCTGCCAATTTCTATTCTCTCGGATGGGTCCTCAGTATGTGTAATGTATTCACTAGGAGAGCATCTTACTGGACAGAGATTGCGTGTGTGTGTGTGTGTGTGTATGCAAACTAGGGGGGGGGGGCATGGAAAGGACATAAATAACGGCGCCTGGCCACTGCAACGCCGCTCTGACTGTTGCCCTGCAGGCTTCATTTATATCATTATTATTCAGAACTTTGTCCGAGGGTACAGGTCGCAGCGTTGCTCGCATGTGCGTAAAAAAAATACATCAAAACGTGCCGCCTGATCGGTAATCACGTGCCTTTAAATTTCAAAATCTGCGTTAATCCGAAAAATGCGGAAAAACGGCAAAAGATTGACGGAGCAGATTAAGGAGGACCAATGGCTGAGCAGCTTAAGGAGGACCAATGGCTGAGCAGTTTAAGGAGGACCAATGGCTGAGCAGCTTAAGGAGGACCAATGGCTGAGTAGCTTAAAGAGGACCAATGGCTGATCAGCTTGAAGAGGAATGAATAAACTGAGCCATCAGCAGGAGGAATCAGGAGAACTGTGGAGCAATATGCATGATACTTGTTTTAGCTGAATATTTCCAAAGCCACAAAATACAAAAGAACAATGTATCAAAAAAAAGAAGGATAAAGTAATTTAAGGTTAGAGCCAGAAAATCTTCCAGTAATATAGATGTGTGTAAATATATATATATACATATGTGTGTGTATATACTGTATGTACAGTATATAATATACATGTATATAAACTAGGGCTGTCAGCGTTAACGCGTTAATCTATGCGATTAATTTGGCCGCGTTAACGCACTAAAATATTTTAACGCAATTAACGCAACTTTGTTTACTTCCGGTGTTCGTTGAAGTTTTTACACTCAAACCGAGTGTCAAACCGCAGCAGTACGGTTTAACACTGTTTCCGTTTTTAAAACAATTATTTTTCCGCGAAAATAAGGAGCAGAAATCAGTTTAAACTCGTGGATGAATCAGTCGGGTTTCCTCCTGCTCCTCCTTCCTCCCGTCTCCCCCTCTGAGACACAGAGGAACGGAGGGCGACGTGTCGGGGACGCGGCGCGGAAAGAACTCGTCACACGAAACCTTCAACGTGATTGGTCAATCCGTTTGTCTGTCAACATTTTGGGGAAAAAACAACCAATGAACACTCAGTAAATCACAAAGGACCTCCCACCTCACGGGTGAGGCTCTATAGCAGCCTGTCAGTCAGAGAGCAGAGAACACGGCGGGAGGACAATGAGCCTCATTGAATAGAGCTGAGATTGTTCTGGAATGTTTGATGTAGAACACGGGGGTATGTGTCATGCAAACGCCTTTAAAAGATGAATTAATTTTTTTTGGTAAAATGTATAAAATGAGCCCAGCCTCCAGAGGGTTAACGTGACATATGTGAATGTCAGTCAGTCACCAAGGCCACTGGTTCTGCTGTTCAGTGTTAAAGATGACAGGACCAATGGGGTCTCAATATACTTTTTTTTTTTTAACTAATCTGATGTTTCACTGAAGAAACAATTTATCATCCACGATATTAAATACCTCGCTGGCACTTTATTGGTAGGAGCCTCTTTGAAAACACAGCTCTGTGTGAAGTTTGGTCTTTAAAAAGAATGAGCTTTTAACTTTTAACTTTTAATTGCGATTAATCGCAATTTCAAAATGTGCGATTAATTAGTTAATTTTTTTAATCGATTGACAGCCCTAATATAAACACCTCTCAGTAGAAGCCACACCATCTACATTTCTTGTGAAATGTTCTCGTTTATTTTGCATTTCTTCCATTTAACCTTTAAATGAATTCTGTAAGGTTGGCTAGGTTAGGTATTAGGTTATTGTAGATTAAAAACGATGACACTTTTGCAAATTTAGTGCAAGATCGCATTTTCACTGAAATTAATATAACATAAAGTGGAAGCCTTCCTACTCTGTTTTTGAGTGTAAAGACCCACACCCTCCAGTTGGATTGTAAAACAGCTACTTACTGGCTCCAGTGCAGTAAAATAAGACGAATGTTTCACCCACTCAGAACAATTATACTGCATTTCTATTACCAGCCTCCTCCTGCTTATTTAACAAGGCAGCACTTCAGCACCAGTGGGATTAGTCAGTGATGAAAATATTATAGTTGAACTGGGAGAGTGGAACAAGCCAGTGGGCTGAACTATTATTATTAATATTATTATTATTGTTATTGTTATTATAATATTATTATTATTATATGTAGCTTATGATTTCTATGTGCAGGAGGAGACAACTTTAAGGGAACAGCTGTACAAAAGTATTATAAATAATAAATAACTAAAAACTAACATGTTTGTGTTTTTAGTTTTAATTCTGTCTTCGTGCTTTGATTGTATTTACACTTTAATTCATTTGTTTATTCTAGTTATTTTATATTCTGTGCATTGTCTTGATTTTCTGGATATTATAGAGTTGTTTTTGAAAAGGGCTTGAAAATAATTAACTTCGGAAAAAAGTTCCATTCGTAGGTAAAAGCTCTGCAAACAAGCTTGTAAATAAACTTAGTATGTTATCACAGATATGTGACATCATGCATGAATCCATGTGCGTTAACTATCTAATATGCAAAGTTGCTTTCCCTCCATCTTTTTTCCCCCTCCCGTTTTAATTTAATGAGGTCGATAAGAAAGATATCCACTCTAAACTTAATGTCAACACTGAGCAACAAAAAAGAAACAAAAATTGAAAATAAATAAACCAGAACTAATTAAAGTTAATTACATACATGGGAAAAGGCTGCTAAAATGAGCTTATAAATAAGGAACATTGAAGAAGAAAAAAGACACTCGATTTTGAATGGTGGTTACATTTGTAAAAAACGTCAATGCTACAGATTATATTATTGCGTTTAAGAGTTTAACACGTGTAAAGATATAAAAAACTAAACGGAGGAAATGAAATCCTGTTTTTAGAAGATTTAGAAACAACTGCAAGAGAAAAGGGGACATGAAGTTATCCGTGTACCTTTTCATGGATCTCCTGTGTGGACTGGGCGTCACAGAAAGCCACTGTGGCCAGATCTTTGAGGATGGGCATCTCCACCGTGCAGTCGCGCCCATCCAGCAGCGCCACCAGGGGGCGCGGGTGCATAGGCCCATTCATAATCTGGGGCCGAATACCTGCAGACCGACAGAGAGAGAAAAGAGGGAGTTAATTATTTATGTCTGCACACACAGGCAAGGGAGCTGCAAAAGAAGCAGTAAAATGTAGGAAACACACCCCGCAGCAGGAGGTGTTTACACAGATCGTGACTGTGTGTTTGGCCACACACACACACACACACACGCTGTGTAGTTCTCTCCTTTAAACCCGATCATTGTCTCCCTTACCTTGCAAAACTGGTCGATCTAACACACACACACACGCACACACACACACACATACACATACACAATACTGGTGATCTGAAAACCCCCTCTCTTGCCGTTAGCCACACTGTTACCAGGCAACAGGTCCTTTCACCCCATGAGGTCATCACCTCCATTATCCAATCACCGTTGAGAAGCCGGCAGGCCTTCAGTGTGTGCGTCTCTGCACCTTCTGTACAGTGTGCACCCTTTAGACACTCGTTCGACACAAAAAAAGATTAGCAGGGATTTAACAATTAAATCCAAACTGGTGGTCATCTCTGAGATTTTCCTCTCAGACTAAGTGTTCTGACTTTCTACCTTTGTCCTCACCTTGCTGTTGGACTGTGATACGATTGGCCTAAGGAGAAAATTACCCCCCCCCCCCCCCAAAAAAAAACAAGCTGGAAGATGGAGTCATGAGGAATTCGGAGCATCTATCGTGACAGATTGAATGTCAGAATGTCCAATTTAACTATTACTCTCCCATAAAACCAATAAGATGTTTTCTTCAAGTAATGTCAAGATTAAAATGAAGGAGGAAATATGTCAGCGTGGACCCAAAATCCACACAAAAAAGAGGGAAAAGAGAAAAGAGAGAGGGGGGGGGGGGTATCCACACACCACCACTCTCTGGCTCCCTGCTGCCTGTTGTCATGGTGATTAGAGGATTTGGGCAGGATTATGAAATATTTTATTTAGTGACATCTGCGCTGCTGGAGAGGCGATCCAAGCCCGCTCGCTCCGTGGCTGTGTCTCCAACTCCTTTCGGGAAGCAAGGAGACGGCCGACATGTAGACGGACGTGATGTGTAGAACGGAAAACCAAAAAAAAACAAGAGATGCATGTAAATGCATCAGCGTTTCAGTTAACAACAAGCAGGCCTGTTTACTGTTCCGCACCGTTAATCCAAAACACTGCAGCGACTGCTGCTCCGAGTTAAAAGAAGAAGGAACTCACCGACATGGGATTTTCGGGAGCGGGTCTACAATTTTTTTAAAAAGGCCCTAAAAATCTTTTTTTCCTCCATCAGCTCGTTACTGAGAATGAGGAGATACGACGTGAACGCAAACAATTTGGTCAAAGTCAGAACGGTTTGGGCTATTTCGCAAGAGATCTCTGTATTTGTGTGTTTCTCTGCGAGCTTTTCACCGTTTTTTTCAAAATTCAAGGCTCGGTTGTAAAAAGAGGAAACGTCGGAATCTAACTTCGATGCCAGTTGCCGGATTATTTTGACAGTTGACACTTTCATAGAAAAATGGTATCGGGATCCCCTCAAGCTTTTCTAGCGAGCAAACTCGTCCATTTTAGAAAAGATTCTCGATGCAACTTATCCAAAGTGTAGACTCATAATGTTCCTTTAACAGGCTACATACCGTGTTGCTTCATCTTCTGAGATATGCAGCACTAAAGGATCGCAAACTACTGCAGAGGCTCGTCAAAACTGACCAAGGCATCACTGGAACTTCACTCCCCGACATCGAGTCCGTTCGCCTCAAGCCTCAATCTGAATCTAAAGGATGCTGAAAAAAAAATGTCAGCAGATGATGCAGTGTGATGCCTTTACACACATGCAAACACACACACACACACACACAGCATACGGAATAACCACCTGTGCTAGAGCAATCACAGAGAAACGGAACCAGGAGATTCATTTAAAATAGGAACTGAGCAGCATATTATTAATATCACAGCTTTGACAAGCTGACATACAACCTGCAATTTTCCAGGCTTCATTATTTTAATAACTGGTGGCGTTATCCCTGTCTCTGTGTGTGTGTGTGTGTGTGTGTTCTATAAAACCAAAGAGGAACGTGAACCAAATTCAGATATCTCAAGAGGTGAGAACGTGAGAGGTGCCGCAAATAAATCAGGCAGAGAGCTATTTTATTATTGCCTCACTTTTATGTCGCAGTTTACTTTTGTGCAGCTATGTGTGTTGAGTTGGAGTCGAGGGTGGGACACTCAATAAAATGCTTTTATTATATATTTCATTACAGTACAGTCATAAATATTATTATCGTGCAGAGCCCATCATAAAAGCGGTGATTCATGAAAGCCCGAATAGCATAAAAGAAAAAGAATGGTGAGAAAAGAAGAACAGTGGATGAAATAATACATTTTTTAAAAGGTTTAAAGAAGTGACCTCCATCCTTCTCTTCCTAGAATAAGCTCAACGCGTGCATTATTCTCACTGGAAGGGCTCATGGTGTGTGTGTGTGTGTGTGTGTGTGTTAACTAGACGATGGGGGCTTGCTTGTAAAACACACCTGTGGCTCCACAGCTCTCCCTGCCTCTCCTCATCACCTTCCTGCAGAGCGTTCATTATCACAGCGCAGACTGGCTGAGCAAATGACTTAAATCATTGTATAGTCTCTCTCACACACACACACACACGGCCATGTGACGACACAGACTAACACACACTCCGAGATGAAAAAGACAGAAGAGCGGCCGACACCGACTCACTTGCTCACATTTGACACAAATTGATAAACAAGAAGCTGCTGGCGGACCCAAAAAAAAAAGCTGCAGCATCACTTCTCGGATGTACCGGTAGATCAAACTGCTGTTGATTCATTATTTCCTGGTGGCTAATCGCCTTCCTACAGCCGAACAAGGCAGAGCGTGGCACTGCATTTAACACATGATTAATCAGCAGATAATTAACGCCTAACAAGGCTGTTAATGAGAGTCCTAATGACTCGGATACCTGGCCGCTGATTTAAAGGAGCTCTTTAGTTTGACACAGAAAAACACTGGATCTTCACTAAAGTCCCTCAACCGAAGGGAAAACGCCAGATAACAGTATGTTGGTTACACTTTAGGACATGCTTAGACAAACAATACATCTATAACGGCGTGGACAACACACTGCAGTAGATCACTGGAGATCCTGGCAAACTCTGCACTTTACTTTGTTTTCCCCCTGTATATTTAGTATTAGTATTACTTTAGTTTTGATCGCCGTGTATTTATTTATTTATTTATTTGTATGCGTGTTACTCGCAGAACTCGCAGAACTCAAAAAGTATTAAACCGAATCGCATGACATTTGGTGGGATGATTGGTTATTATCCGGGGACCATTTGATTAGATTTTGGGATCGATCGGGTCAAAAGTCAAGGTCATGAAAAGGTCAACATCTTCTTTTTACCATAGCGGTCAATTTCTATCCAATTGGCATGCAACTAATGCCAAAATGTTCATAATTCAATGCCCAATCTTGTGATATGCGAAGGTATGCGCTCTACCGAGTGCCCGTTCTAGTTAGTATTTAGTTTTGTGTTACTTTTATATTTATTTTCATTGATGCTCTGATGTGCACCGCTGCTGTGATTTTTAAAATGTCCCCACTGTGGGACGAATAAAGATATATCATATCATCGTATCATAACGGCGTGGACAGTCATAATATGTAAACACAAATAAGTAAACAGACATTCTGTGGGAAAGGTGTTGTTGACTGAGGCTCTGGAAAGGCCTCTGATCACCATCCCTCCTGGAGGTGTCCCGTCACCGTTAATGTAACACCCGGTTCTGTTTCTCCTGTGTTCCGTGTCTCCTCTGTGTCTCCTATGTCTTAATTGTTTAATTCCCTGCACCTGCCCTCAGTCACTCTTGTCTCGTTAGTGTCTGATGTCGTACACCTGTGTTTCCCCCCTATATATTGTGTCAGTCTTTCCTTTGTCTCCGGGTGGATTGTCGTCTATAGTTCTGTGTCCTTTTCCCGTCGTCCGGTCCGTGTTCTTGGTTCTGCCTGTTTGACCCTGCCTGCCCTGAACCTGGATTCTCTGCCTGCCCCTTTTGGACCTTGTTTTTTGTAAACTGTTTTGCCTCATTAAAGAGTGCTTTTTTATTATTATTCATATTTCGTCCAGCCTGTCTCTCTGCGCCTGAGCCTCACCCCGTCACTAGAACCTGTCAGTTAATGAGGCTCTAGTCTCGTGCTGTCGGAAGTAAACTACGCGTTGTTTTTTTTCTTCCTGCCCGTCAAGGTGGAGCAGAATCCGTCACCACTTTGAATGTTTTAAACCAATCAGTAACAAGCGTGAACAGAACTGTTATTTAGAAATAAGGCCGCGTCGTCGGGCGGCAGGCTGAGGCAGGTGCTCATCGACGGAGCTCACGACCCTGAGCTGCTCATGCCTCACATTTCAAAACCATTTCAAGAGAGCCGTGAGACAATTAGACGTGATGTTTCGTCTCCAGCTGGACGCGCCGCCCCACCAACACACTTTCCTGTTTCTTTTAAATAAGAGGCATCTCCCAAAACCAAACCACTTCTCTCTCACCCTGACCTGTAAAAAGTAAATCATGCATTTATCTTTTTTTTTTACGGCTTGAAGACTTCACCAGAAGTCACTCTCTCGCCTCCGACTAGTTCAGAACGAAACTGACTAGAACTTATGTAGAAGTGTCACGCCGTCTTAAGAAAACAAAAGGTGACATTCTGCAGCCCTCATATCAGATGGCTCGTTATAAACTGGCCAAGGAGCCCAAAAGGGAGAACATAATCGAGTCGTAAGAATGATCATCACCCTCGGGTGAACTCCTACCACCCAAACTGATCATACACAGCTGGCCTCACAGCCGCACTTGAAGGACAGAGGGCGAGCTACGAACTACAACGGATCGCCACCGCTTCTTTTTATTCACTCCACTTAATCTCTCTCTCTCTCTCTCTCTCTCTCTCTCTCCCCCTATCCATCTCCCTCCCTCCCTCTCTCTCACCCCCTCTCCCTCTCTCTCACCCCCCTCTCTCCCTCTCTCTATATCTCTCTCTCTCCCCCTATCCCTCCCTCTCTCTCCCTCTCTCTATATATCTCTCCCTCTCTCTCACCCCCCCCTCTCCCTCCCTCCCTCTCTCTATATCTCTCTCTCTCTCCCTCCCTCTCTCTCTCTCTCTCCCCCTATCCATCTCCCTCTCTCTCACCCCCCTCTCCCTCTCCCTCCCTCTATATATATCTCTCTCTCTCCCCCTCTCCCTCTCTCTCACCCCCCTCTCTCCCTCTCTCTCCCTCCCTCTCTCTATATCTCTCTCTCTCTCCCCCTATCCCTCTCCCTCCCTCCCTCTCTCCCTCTCTCTATATATCTCTCTCTCTCTCCCCCTATCCCTCCCCCTCTATCTCTCTCTCTCTCCCCCTATCCCTCCCTCTCTCTCTCTCTCTCTCTCTCCCCTATCCCCCTCTCCCTCTCTCCCTCCCCCTCCCTCTCGGGTCGGCACCAGCCGGGGGGAGTTTGGCAGCAGCTTGCCAGTCTCCCCTCCCCGGCAGCCAGAACCCAGAATCTGGACTCAAGGAAACAAAAGCAAAGCCAGAACTGTCCTTATCCAAACACAGAGCCCAACGCCAGACAAAACACCAGACTCGTTCTTCAGCGGGGCAAAAATGCACCACAGTCGGTTTCCAAGTGGCTATTTGCTGTAAACGTCTGTGGCAGCAGAAATAACAAGAGTAAAGATGGTTTGCATTAGGCGGTAAGACATCTTGGCTGGTAGTCTTTTGGAGAAAAATGTAAATTACATGAGTCAATTTCCTGCTATTGTACAGCGACGTATTATTATCAACGGCGAGTATTGTGTGTACGCCAGACAAGTAATAAAGAAACAAAGCTAAGCTTGACTCACTAAATCTAAACCATGTTCAGTGTGACAGCAGATCGCCGTATCCAGTGGCGGTCATGTGATGTTGCATCCCTCAAGGGAAGCTTGAATGGACGGAGACTGATATCCTTCAGCCAGCGCTAATCACAAACTGGAGGATTCTCAAGTAATGTATGAAAACCTTTGGCAGAGTGCGGACGCTAAACCACAAATGGATTACAGATGTTTTCCCGACTAAAAAAGCCCTTTTGGATTCAAACAACACGCATAGAAGTCCTCTTTTTTTTAAACGTGAAAAACAAACAAATAAAAAACAGAACTTATAGAAGTACGCGTCTCCTCGGCGAATACGATCCGGCGTTTAATTCCCTCGTTTTGGAAGCGCCGATCTGCGGAGAAGCGGCTCAGAAAAGCTTCGCTGCCAGACGGCGTGAGTCAGAGCGTTTCACGGGGAGGAGGATCGCTTCCCAAAAAGAGCGCAAACAATCAACGAAAAACAACAACAAAAAGCCCGGCTCTCGCGTGCGGTTCTCCTCTCGGGGGTTTTGGAAATATTTAAATTGCTATTTAATAACATCGCACTCCATCAGCGCGTCCGCTTCTCGTGCGCTCCGTTTCTGACGGATCGCGTGTTCTGGTTTTTGCGGTCCCGCGGATCTGCAGCGGTTCCCAAAGAGGGTTTCATTTGGAGTTAATGCACTCCCCACAGATCCACTGCGGCTTGTTCGGGAGGTCGGCGAACACTTTGAAAAGGTACGATTTCCACTCGGGGGCCGAAGAGTCGTATTAACTTTCCCGCGCTGTTGTACTTTCTTAAATAATTACACTGTGTGCTCTCCCATCCCGTCCGTGTTAACCGCCCTCTGGGACGGTTTAGTATCCTCACTTCACAGAGGAGTGACGCACTTTAGAGACTCTCCCGGTGTGTTTTTCAACGGACGGCCAAGCAGCTTATTCTTTCCACTCTCCTCTTGCTTCTTTATTTCACATCGATTCCCCCCTGGTCTCGTGGTGAAAGGGGACCGAAGTGCTCCTCGTGAGATGCGCGCCCGTGGCCGCTCTTGCGCCGATACCCCCGCGTCAATGGAACAATAAAACTGCGAAAACAAACGGAAGTGAGGAAGATTTTCCATGGCACGATGATGTCAGGGCCACAGCAGCGGTCGCCGAGTTCACAGCGAGCTTTCGGAGAAAACTACTCTGCAGTTTGACGCAGAGCCAACACGGGCTCAACGGGCTTAGGACCAACAGCTGGTTCTGGTTACCTAGCAACTCCCAAGCTGGGGGGGCCTCAGTGATGGGATAGTCCCAGAGTGAGAGGAGGAGGAGGAGGGGGCCGAGCCGATGACCCAGCAGGCTTTCTTTGTGGCAAGTGCAGCAGTGGGACGGGAAAAGCTTGATCTGATGATATCAAATCTTGTCCCCAGAAGGGCAACGGGCCACAGGCCACCCAACCTGGCAACCCACACACGGAGCACGAGGTTTGCACAAGTGGCACGATCCGGCATTTTACACACACACACACACACACACACAAATTGGCTGCACTTATCTTCACACACACCCACTGACGATGACCATTAATGATCAGTTATTCTCCAGGATGTCACAGATTTTGTCGAATTCGACGTTCAAGGGCATTCGCAGCTGTCGATGCCAAATGCTCCCTCTTTCTCTCCTTCTGTTCTCTGAGTGCTGGTTGTGGATGTCCACCTGCAGGCGACGCACAATATTAAAATGGCATTGTTAAACTCTATAACTGCGCATGCAGATGAACCAAAAACCCGGCGCCTGTATTCTCGGGAGCGTCTACTTTCTTTGGCGTGTTTACGATCCCTTGGCATCCGTAGAAAGAGAAGGGAGGCGTAATCTTTTTTTTGGCAGACTCGCCTCCTCCAGGGCCCCCACCGGACCCTCTCAGCGCCGCCACCCCGGCCTGTTTCTTGTTCCACTCTGCGGACGCACAAAGACCTTGTTCGTCCTCCCTCGGCCTGCCTCCTTCCAAAACGTATCGCCACCCAAACGCCCAGCCAAGAGGGTGGGAAGAGATAAAAAGGATGAGAGAAAAGGGAAGGGCGAAAATGTAGAAGTGTACGAGAGAGAGAGAGAGGAGGATAAAAGGCGGAAGCACACGCTGACATAAAGATATCCCAGGTTGTGTTGTGGTAAACAGTGAGAGAGGAGAGGATCCATCCATCACTGTCTCGTCTTTAAATGTTATCTCTTGTGCGAGTAAGGCCTGGACACACACACACACACACACACACACACAGGGACATGTATACACACAAACCTGAGAGGAGGGAGAGGAGGTCTTTAAGCTCTGTTTCACTGACAGTTACAAACTACAGACACAAAATCATGAATTATGAATCACATATCAATCTGCAGAACTCCTTATATTTTCCTGTGAAAATGTAGCACATGTTGAAGAGACTTTTTGTCCTCATGCAGCTTAAAGGTTTCCATCGATTACTATTAGTTCACGCTAAACAAGCTGTTTTTGAAATGTTGACAACGATGACAAATTGGTGAGAAAGTGTGATTAACTTCAGATTATGACCGTGAGCTCCAAGAGTCAATTAAATAAGCGTTTCGTCTTTCAAATATTTTTTTGAATGCAGTTTTTATACTGAATACTAAAAATAATTTGTATTGTTGTTCTTTTGATTTCAAGCATAAAAACGAGCCCTGATAAATCCTCGGATTTAGTATCGAGCCCCACGTACGTCTTTCTGTCAACACAAGCCGCGACAGACAGCATTCACACACACACACACACACACGTCCAAGCGTGACCAGTGTCACACCGAGCAGCTCGTATGTCCACTCCTCTGTGACCTTTGAACCTTCAAACGACGGTCCATCTCATTTCACCTCTTCTCGCTGCTGTGCAGTTATGTGCTTTTAAAGAAAAGGAAACACTGACACGCTTACATCATTGGTGCTTGCCCTCATGCGTGCACGCACACACACACGCTCGCACACACACACACGCACGCACGCACACACACTGTTTTCATGACACACTTCATTGCAAAAACGCAAGAGGCTCATTAGCTTTTACACCAAATCCAACTCCTCCCTCCCCCACCTCGCGCCGTTACACACACACACACCACAGCATTTTATTACTAACCTTGATGAGTATCTCCACACACACACACACACACACACACACATATATGCACAAGACAATTTGAAACATGCTCCTTGCCTGGGAAATGCTGTCTCCACATTCTTCAAATCAGGAGCTGCACATGGCAGAGGAAATGTGGTGGAGAGGGACAAAAAAAGAGGAGAAGAAGTGGGGTTGGGGTGTATTTCTGACACAGTATATATCCCGGGGTTATCCTCTCCTCTCTACTTCCTCCTCCAGCCTCCCTCCTTCCCTCTCTCTGCCTGCTCTTGCTCTCCAACTGCCTGTTTCCAAATCTGTCCTCCTTCGTCACCTCACCCCCAGAAGCTCCATCTCCTAGACGACTGGTGGTCTCGAGCGGGGGGTGGAGAAAGAGAAATGGAAGGTGGCACAGGAGGGCAGTGGGTGAGGGGGAGGACGGGCGAGAGAGAGAGAGAGAGAGAGAGAGAACTACGATGGTCACCCCACCCCCCCCCCCACCGTGTGGTTAGAGCGGCGTCAACTCCTTTCGTCTCCGAAGAGGGGGGGAGGGAAGAAAAATGGGATCTACGCTCGTCTTCAGCCAGCAATCAGCACTTCTGAGCGTCCTCCTCTTCCCGCCTCTTCAGCCAGATCACTCATCTTTTCTCCTCTGCCTCCCTCTTCTCTCCCTTCACGGCAGGTTGGGGCTATTCATTCAGACGTCGGGCTCACTCCGTCAGCCTTTTGTTTTGCGAGTCACAGAAAGAGAGCGAGAGAGAGAGACCGAGAATGAGAGAGAGAGAGAGGGTAAGGGGTGGGGGTGGGGGGAGAATAATGGTAAAAGACGGGGGGGGAAAAGGCAGAGAAAACAAGCCGGTGCCACAGCTATGCAGAAGAAAAGAAAAGAGGGAGGTAAATAAAAAATCCTTGAAGAGCACCAGTCAGAGCGAGAGGTGCAGCGCTCCTGGCACACGTCCGACTCCCTCTTCCATTCGCTCCGACCTTCCCCTTCGCTCAACATATTTTCCTTCCTTCTTTCATTTTTTTCTCCCTTTTTTCTTCCCCCTCCCTCCCTCCCTCGCTGCCTTTCTGTTTTATTATTTGTGATCCGGCCTTCACGGTCCTTTAAGAGTGCCAGCCCCTCCTCCTCCTCTTCTTCTCAGTCTCACTCCGTCTTGCTCACAAACTCTCCGACACAATCCCAGTCTGCAATTTCCATCCTCGCTCTCTCTCTCTCTCACAGGAGCCGATTGGTTTTGCCTCGCCTCCCTTCTCTCGGGCTCCGACGCCGCGGCGCTCGCGTCAACACTTGTCACGCTTTGCACAAAGGACCGAGACGAGCGCGGAAATCCCGAGACACAGGTGATCACCGTTTCATACGACGACGAACACAGAACTGGAAGAAAGGCACGCGGGATAGACGGGTCACGTGTAACTCATCACACGATAATCTGTGATCGGTCTTTCTGATTGGAAAATCCTGCAGTTGCAACATGAATAATAGACGCAACAATATCTGAAACAATTTCTACACACCTGCCACTGAGCTCTCGGGGGATCAGAGGAAGGCATGACGCGTGTTTCTCAGAGGAGTGACTGTGCAGACACGAGCACAAAGGATTCCGACTGATGGTAACACAGCTGGAGTCTAATTGATCCTGAGATATGAACCCAAGCGCGGGACGACAGCAGGTTTACTGCGACGCAAGTCTGAGACTTTGCCTTTGACGGACGCCTTAAAAAGGATTTTGATAATGAAGGTTAACCCTCCTGTTACCTTTACATTTTCTAACATATTTTACCCTCGGGGTCAATTTGACCCCAGCAATTAAAACCTCCAGAAAATTATTAGCATTAATATTGTTTCCCAAGTTTAAGTGTGAGGTACTTTATGTTTGTTTGTTGACTACCTAAATAGCCCTTTAAATATATAAAAAAGTTGATATTTCTTATATGTTTGACACAAAAAAGTTGATATTTCTTATATGTTTGACACAGTGAAAAACAGCCTGGGGTCAAATTGACCCGAAAGAACACCGACGTTAAACATTGAATGGGGTCAAATTGACCCGAAAGGTAACAGGAGGGTTAACCCTTAGGGTCAATTTGACCCCATTCAATGTTTAACCCTCCTGTTACCTTTAGGGTCAATTTGACCCCATTCAATGTTTAATGTCGGTGTTCTTTGGAGTAAATTTGACCCCAGGCTGTTTTTCACTGTGTCAAACATATAAGAAATATCAACTTTTTTATATATTTAATGGGCTATTTAGGTAGTCAACAAACAAACATAAAGTACCTCACACTTAAACTTGGAAAACAATATTAATTCTAATAATTTTCTGGAGGTTTTAATTGCTGGGGTCAAATTGACCCCGAGGGTAAAATATGTCAGTAAATATAAAGGTAACAGGAGGGTTAAGAAGGGCTTCCGGGTCTCCGTACCCAGACACACAACACTGCTTTGGTACAGGGAGCGTGCATTCGGAAAACTGGCCTCTGTTACAGTTCGGTGGCGGAATCGTGTTCATAATCAATGACAAACATTGTTGATTGTTCAAGCTTTTCCAATGTAAAGCGTCACTTATCTTTCCTCGTAATGCATCCAAGTAGATAAAAGATCTTTGCGTTTGGATTGGTCGGTCGGATAGAAGACGAAAACACTATTTGAACGTATCGCCTCGGGATATTACGGTATGAGGGAACAGTAGATAAATCAACAGTTGTGCAGCCATAAAACTTTTGTATTAGTGCATGACAGATATGTCACATTGCCAGATACTGTAGGTAAGACATACAGTGCATTCAGTGTAAAGATTTTCTAAGATTTGATCTGATTTTTTCCTATGGAACGGTTTGATGACTGAATGAAGCATTCTCACATTTACATGACATCTACAAAGTGTCCAAAATCTATGATAATGCAAACCCTGTTCACACAATAATTGTGAGTTACCTGTGACGGCGGAGTGAACACATGAACGAGTTCGACCCTTTTGTCTATCGGACTGTCGTGTCCTGTGTGTATCGATTGTTCAACGGGACTGTCGTGAGGGTAAAAGGCTCCATTGAGGAGGTTCGGTTACGACGTGTAATCAGAGATCACAAACCGGGCCTGGAGTAAAAAAAAAAATTTAAAAGCCTCATTCATGAAAAGAGAGCGCTGGAGGGAGAAGGGGTCCACGGTATAATATGACCTCCAGACATTCCCCATCCCATCTGCCTCTTCCTCTTGCCAAATGATTGAAACACGCATGAGGGCGAGAGGAGAAAGAGAGATGGCACAGCTGCAGGTGGACGACAGATGTTGAGGCTGTGTTTGTGTCGGCTTTTCAGGGAGGCGACTGCAGCGCATACATTCTTGTTCCCCCATTCATAACCCGTCTGTGCATCGCTCCGCCACCATCACTCTCCTCCACCTTTCTCTGTGACTTAAGCCAACTGGCCTGATTAGAGGGAGAATGAGATGTAAAAGAGGACGGGCGTGTGTGTGTGTGTGTGTGTGTGTTGAGGGGATGAATGGTGGAAGGCGTTGCTTATTACACCTTTCATGTATGCTGCAGGCTTAGACAAATAGAGTGTGAAGCACCATTAAAATGAGACGGTGAACAAATTCGTGGACGATTATGCACACATGCACACGCTGATGCCGACTCATCCAGCACCTGGTTGCCTTAACCCTCCTGTTACCTTTAAGGTCAATTTGACCCCATTCAATGTTTAACGTCGGTGTTCTTTGGGGTCAATTTGACCCCAGGCTGTTTTTCACTGTGTCAAACATATAAGAAATATATCAACTTTTTTGCTCGATGGTGTTTTGAGCCCTCACCGGCGCCTTCCAGGCAGCCGCTGCCTGGAAGGCGCCGGAAGGTGGTCCCGCCCCCCAAAACTCTGATCCAATCAATGCGCTACCCCCACTTGGAGCGGAGCGCATATTCAAATCCACTTTTTGGAGCGCATTGCATATTCAAACCCGCGCATTTGGAGCCAAACCCACTTGGAGCGCATTTGGAGCGCATTTAACCCACTTGGTTCAACAATTTCAAAGGTACGTAGCTATTTTTGGGCCGGCTAATGTTGTGGTAATGTTATTTCAACCTGCTAGCTAGCAGATAGATGATGCTAATCTTAGCTGTGGTAATGTCATTTCTACCTGCTAGCGAGCTAAATCTGGTTAAAACATTAGGTAACAAAGTAAGATTAATTACTGCAGATTAATCACTGTATTTGAGTGATTGTTAATGGTTAGTGGTTATCTTTCAAATGATGCCTGTGAGGCACTTGACGTTGAGACTGGTTGACTTCCAGGCTGCTTTGGAATAAGGATACCTCTGAGGCAGCCACCAGTTTTGGATAACTCTGAGGCATCATAGGTAGTGTTGACTACTTTATATCAATAAATAACTACTTTAAAGACTTTAAAGACTACTTTATATCAATAAAGAACTTCAGAAAGCCAGCTCCAAACTATTACACCCCAGTGTCAATAAGTGTTTCATTGTCACATTGGTATGTGCATCAAATCTGAATTTAATACTGTGTTCGTGTCATGATATGTCTTTCCCATTTTTGTTAAGGCGAAGCCAAGGACCTGTGCTCCTCCGTCGGTGCTCTGGCTGCCAGGAGCATCGAATTTAAAGAAGTGGCCATGCTGCCGGCATCAGACCCCACTGTGGCCACAGGGAGAGCCACGGAGTTCAAGTAATTTGCAATATTCCACATCCTATATCTGGGCTCTGACAGGTTTAATAGACATTATTTATCCTGAATTTATGTTTTTATCTTTTCCTCCAGACAACAGCTCCAGCACCTCGCCAACCAGGTGAGGTCAAATGAGCAATTTGACCTCCTCACGCACACCTTGGGGCCAGGAATGGTAGAGGTGGTGGTGGATATTTTTTAAAAGTGTGTTGACACACACATTGAAAATATTAACAATTAGCAATTTGTTGTTTGTTGTGTTCATTAATTAAATATCTTCATGTTCTACATCACTGTGTATGTGTCGTGAATTGGAAGTGTATTGAACTTGGCATCTTGATTTAACTAGTCTGATAATTTAGCTAGCTGGGCCTGAAATCGCATGGTGTAAATTACAGATCCGACATGTTATGCATGTGGATTAAGGCAAATAGTCATGGTAACACAATATGTCAACACTAATTTCTACAGCTTCACATAAGGGTTTATTCCAGTAGAGTGTTACAAGTTAATGAAACCTCAACTTACATTAAATTTTTTTTTTAAATGTATCGTCAGAGGACACACACATGATGGAGGAGAGACATGACTGATGGGGTGTGACATATTCTTTATTGAAAATAAAGGCCAAATACAACCCTCATACACACAGTAAAATGGTAAAAACAAAATTTCACACGCAAACAGCTTAGTTTACTAAGCACGAAGGATGGCAGAATTTAATACACTATAAATATTATCTAAATATTTTATTGGGGCAGTGTGGGACAGGTCGGAAAACTGGGGAAAGACTAGTTATGGGTTCGCTGTCTTCGCCTGCGCTTAAATGCCCCGTCGTGATGGACAGTTTGTATCTGCCGCTTGTTGTGGTCTGTCTTTGAATAGTTTGCAATCAGGTGGAGCAGTCCTCCTCCTGATCTCCTCCACCGTTATCTGGTATCTTTGTAAAAATAATTTCTGAGTCACACTCAAAGAAGGTTTCAATGTTTCAACAATATTATTCGTAACAATATTAGGATTTCATCTTCTTTACATACAGTACAGTATTGTACACATGTAATGTCTGTACATAGCCCTTCTGTCTTTACTGCCATCCCAACAGATGTTCCTATAACCCAAAACTGTGATGGGCTCTGGAAACCAGTCACATGGTGAAAAGGGACATTTTTGAGATTAGAGTGAAAATACTAGTAGGTCGAAACTCAGTATTTTGGTGAAATTGGGTTTTGATTCAATTATTATTCTATAACATGTCTATCATCCCTAAACATATCTACTTGTTTTTCATTAATTGAATGTGTTAAAATGTGCTTTATTCAACCAGCCAGTCTATTTAGAACCCCTCTTTAAAGTTGTTTTTGTCAAAATTCTATTCCATGAAATCTAACTGATCAGCTGACTTTGGGCAATCATAACATTTGAAACAGACAAATAATGAAAACATATTTGAAACAAGCTTGAAGTCAGCTTCCAAAGGTCAAATTTCACCATGTGACTGGTTTTCCCAGATCCCATCACAAATGGTCTCAGCACTGTTACTACCACACTACCACTAAAAATATAAACCTGTCTTGAAGAAACCTATGCCTAGCTGTGCACTTCACCTTTTGCTCCGATGCCCCGAGCATGTCCTCAAAAGGCTGTGGACATTCTGAAATGCCGGCTGGGATGGGGCAGTAGGGCTTGGTGGAGCAGCAGGGCCGGATGGGGCAGGAAGGGTGGATGGAGCAGCAGGGCTAGATGGGGTTGGGGCTGGGGCGGAGGCTCCACCAACCAGTGGTGACTGGTGGAAAATTGCGATCTTTGCAGATGGTCCTATAAAGTAACAAGAAGTAACCAAATTTGCTATATGAGGAGATGAACTAGTGTTGTAGTACTCGAGTCCAGATGGCAAGATAAAGAATAACTTACCACCTTTTGACACCTGCAGGGCCTTCCGCTTCCATCCTACTGTATAAAGACATTGCAAGGAACTAATAAGTATTTTTTGGGGAATTATTGAAGTCATTGTTAAATGTCAGTGTGTGAAAGAGACTTAGATTTAGTCATTAAAGTAGGTCTAGGTTGAACCTTACCCTTCCTGGGCGCCATTTCTTCATGAACTGAAAGAGAAAGGCAATATGAGTGTGATTAGTATTATCACATAATGTTAGGCATATGCAATGTTAAAGTAATCTGGCAGATTTATTCAATAGGCCTATCTGTATGAGGAGGCATGAGGACAATTTAACTAAGGGATATCAGTCTACAGTCAACCAGTCTCAACATCAAGTGCCTCACAGGCATCCAAAGCTAATTGGCTGCCTGAGAGCTAACCAGTGTTAGGAAGCAGCCTGGGAGTCAGCCCTCTTAATGTCCGTCTAGATGCCTTACAGGTATCTAAAACCAACTGGATGCCTGTGAGTTAACCTGTATACCAACGACTAGGCAGCCTGGCAGTCAACACTACCTATGATGCCTCAGAGTTATCCAAAACTGGTGGCTGCCTCAGAGGTATCCTTATTCCAAAGCAGCCTGGAAGTCAACCAGTCTCAACGTCAAGTGCCTCACAGGCATCATTTGAAAGATAACCACTAACCATTAACAATCACTCAAATACAGTGATTAATCTACAGTAATGAATCTTACTTTGTTACCTAATGTTTTAACCAGATTTAGCTCGCTAGCAGGTAGAAATGACATTACCACAGCTAAGATTAGCATCATCTATCTGCTAGCTAGCAGGTTGAAATAACATTACCACAACATTAGCCGCCCAAAAATAGCTACACTTTGAAATTGTTGAACCAAGTGGGTAAAAACACCATCGAGCTTTATATATTTAGCCAAATCTAGTCAACAAACAAACATAAAGTACCTCAAACTTAAACTTGGGAAACAATATTAATAATTCCAAGTGGTATATTTAAAGGGCTATTAACAAACAATAATAATTTTCTGGAGGTTTTAATTGCTGGGGTCAAATTGACCCCGAGGGTAAAATATGTTAGTAAATGTGAAGGTAACAGGAGGGTTAAGTTAGGCGGCCTCAAATGTGTGTTTTGGCCAAATATCATTGAATAGGATTGAATAGGAAGTGATGGCTGCTCACACACGGACAGACACACACACACACACACACACACACACACATCCTCCTCCCTGGGTGAGACTAAAAACAGAGTGAAACACAACCCCATCTACAGCCCCGTGTGATCCTGAACACGACTGACATGCCTACTGAGAAATGTTTAATATTTTCCTTGGGTGCAAATGAGATTCATGTGCACCTCTAAACATATCCCCCCCCCCCCCCTCGCTTTTGTTAAAACATAGCCAAGCAAAGTGTCAAGTTCTGCAACGCCTGGTCACACACACACACACACACACATGTACACACACACACACACACACTCACAGTGCATACAGAGAACATGGTCATCTTTGTCTGTTCATTCTCGTTTAACACCCGTGAAGATTTCATTTACTCAAAATGAATAATTCAGGGTGACCGAGAGAGGAGGAAAGCAGAAGAAAGGAGAGAATATGAGGTGATGGGGAAGGAGAGGTAGCAAGAGGAGAGGATATAAAAGCGAAATAAAGATGAGGAAATGAGGGGAGAAGATGAGGAGGGAAGGAAAGCTCTGTGGAAAAGGAGAGTCGGAGTGAGGGGCTTTTTCACGGTCCTCATTTCACTGCTTTTATTTTCCTTTTCTTTTCTTTTTTTCGACAATTGTTCGGGCATGTGACCTCTTGTATTGGTCCTTCCTCCACCTGTGCACACACAACCCACAGTTAATCACTTCAAGTCTCGCTGAAAGGATGCAGCAGACTGGCCAGAAAGAGCTTTTCGCCTCCGCGGTCAGACTTCACCTTTCAAGGTCCGGTTTCTGTTCACGGCCCCCGTACAGACTATTATCACACGACGACACCCACAAACAAACAGGCACGGCCTGGCGGGCGAGCATCATTCACTCTCAGGTAATTATGTTGTTTATATAAAGAAGAAGTAGAAGGAACACAATTGCAGGATTAAAAAAAACAAGCTGGGAGTTACTGTTAAAACACCAAGCTACCCTAATTTAAAACTATTCCTCAATTATTCTATCCATACGGAATTCAATAACGCATTGATTGATGATGTCATTTGATAAACAAAAAAATCTAACTTGTTCAAGCTATTTAATGCGATAACTGAGCTGCTATTTTATTCAGCACTTGGAAACACATTGTGAGGGTCATCTTTCATTTTCTAACATTTTATAGACCAAACAATAAATAGATTAAATCAGACAAATCAATACACATGATTATCAGTCGCAGTCTCAACACTGGCGGTTTAGGTTTACAAAGCGCTCTTTTTTCTCATCATAAAAAGCACCAAATAAAAGCTTTAGGTTTTCCTCCCCTCTGTCTCTTGCGCCAAGAAGCATGACACAGTTTATGTTTATGTAATCACGGATTTATAAGAATCTATCACTGCCTCTAAAGCAGTCGATACTCAATATCCAATCAAAAGCAGCCCTCTGTGCGTTTAGATCCAGTCCTGGGTCGCTCTATTTTCTCTTCTGGTCTGCTGTTTTTAGTTTGGTGCAATCATCTCCCATCGTCGTCCCACTTTCCTCGTTTCCCTAATTCCCCTGCAGACGGGCTCTGTAACCCACAACCACAGTCGTGAATGAATGTGCTGAGCTGGGTATGACGTTTGTTTAGAGACATATTTCTCCCATTACCTCACACACACACACACACACACACACACCTCTACTCTCGTTCGGAGAGTGTCAGAGCAAAAGTGTTTCCTACAAAGATTAATTTACAAAGGGAGGGGGAAAAAAAGAGAAACTGGGATCAATTTGTCCAAAGAAAAAGACGAAGAGAAAATGAGCACTTGAGATTTGTAGAGATCAAATCCTGTGAATGTCACCGCTGACTTTATTCACTCGTGAGGAGGAAAATAAATCACTGCCTGATATCAAGTGAAACATCTGTGCCGTAACAGGCGCCACACCTGCACACAGCAGCTTGCGTTTCCGCGTAAACACAAACAGCACACGGGCTGTGTGGAGTTTGTGATGTGGGAGAATAGGATATCCCCGATGTTCCTCAACAGAACTCATGATTAATTATTTAAACTTTGCAAATTTGCTTTGGCTCTAAATACTACGACACACATTAGCCTGGGCCGCCATTGCATTTGGTTACTAAATATTGAATTGTAGCGAATCAATTCATACAAAATGTAAATGAAATACTCTGCATTCAGTTATATAGAATGGAGAGTATTAAGGAGCCTGTTACTTTGTTTTTTATGAAACAAACAGATATGTTCTGACACAGTTACTGATCTTTTGTAGATTTAAGCAAACCAGTTCACACATCAGTACTCCAACTGCCAAGTACTTAATTTTGTACCCACACCAAGTCAACACAGCTTTTACATACATTTAAATGTTACCTTTTAAAGATTGAAACAGAAGGGGTTTTACATTTTAAAAAGGCACAGTTACAATAATGTCCTTGTCGATCCTTTGTTGCCCGGAAAAAAACACCAATCTAATCAATTAGCTGCATTCCTAAAGGTTGGAAGCACGGGTGAGTTCAGAAGGAAAAAAGCTTCACGCCAGAGTGACCGGCCAGCGTAACAAAAAAGACCTTTGACTGTCCGCCCAGATTAGGGCCAAAGTTGGACCCTCAAAGTCTAAACGCAACACGGACAGCTCGCCTCATCTCCATTGAGAGTCCACGGTTGACTGACAGCTGTCAACGCCCTCTTTCCCCTCCCCCACCCTAAAAGCAATCATCATCTATCAGTAGCTGGAGTGTGTGTGTGTGTGTCTCTCTCTCTCTCTCTCTCTGTCCCTCCCTCTCTCTCTCTCTCTCTTGCTTAATCCCTCACTCTATATGTAACTGCCGGAAGCTTTGACCTGGACCCAGTTAATACATAATCTACCACCTCCAGAACTAATACACCACAACCCTCCCCCATCATCGTGCTAGGCCTAAACAAGGAGGAAATATCACGGCGAGTGTGTCGTGCGGATCAAAACTGACCTGAGCCGGCATCAGGTCGCCTCGCCAGAGTCCACGGAAAGAAGCCAACACACTCCGCAGGGTGGAAGTGGAAGAGTGGAAGTCCCACAGTATCATACACGGTGATTATGCCGGGTGGGGGATGGGGCGGCCTAGTTAGTCATATAAAGGCGGGGTCTTGCTCAAGGGTATTCCACAAAGCATCATATACTGAGGAGGGCGGGGGCATGCCATCTGTATTTACACATGGGCTATTAGTTCAGAGAGAAATTCTTCTTTCTGGTTGTGGGTGCAACTCACTGCCATAAACAAATAATTGTCTGATGCTTTCAGAATATCAGGAGTTTAGAACAAATGGGATTTTAAGGAATTCAAAAAGCGTTATTGCTACAATGTAATGCTAAACATTTCAAAATTAAGTTTGAACTTAGGTTAAATAATATTTTTGTTGGTCTAAAATGTATAATTCCTGTAAAAATATGCAAGAAAATTAAAAAAATCTAGCACCCAGAAAAGGGATGAATATATAATTAATGAATACTTTCTTCCTGATGCATTAGCTAACACAGGCATTAAAAAATTTGTTTAAAAAAAAAATGTAAATTTGCAGTGTTTTCTGACAATGGACCGACCCTTTAACCAGAAGCAAATCTGCCTACGATTACCACTTAAACCAACGTTGCCTAGCAACATACAATTTAGGAATATGCTTTCAGAGCAGCTTTGTGGCTGTGTCCATTAACAGATGAAATTACCAAAGTAACAAATGTCAGCCACATGCAAATGAGGTCTACTCTGCTGACTGTGTGTGTACCAACAAAGCTATTTGTCGTTGGCAGACGTGAAGAAAACCTTTCAGAAGCAAATCTCGTCCTGCGCTAAGAGCAACAGTCTGTTTTGACAGTCACGCAATGGGGATCGTTTAGTACCTGCTCTCTTAGGGACTAAATATCTGAAAGGCGAGAGAGAGCAATCATGTGCTCCCAGTCTGCCTTGGCCCTCATTTTATTCCATTTCAACCTACTGGCAAGGTGAGGAAGCTCACAGAGTCTCGCAGGAAGCTGGTCTGAACAAAATGAGAATATCTGTGGATTAGGGCAGCAGTGGAAATGGAGGATCGGAAGGATTACACCCCTCCTCTCTCTCTTCTCATTACAACCTGCGCAGAGAAAAGTACACACTATCGCAGATCGGCCATCAGCACTGTAATTCGATTTTATCCGTCTAGTGATGCTGCTAGTCAGCCTCTAGTGAGCAGGTGTTGATGGAGAAATCGGTCCTTATTGCCCAAAATGTCTGCAATATACTTTTATCAGGACACGGGTGTGAAAAGAAGATACTTTTATTCTTCTGAATCAAAGCTTTAATCTGATATGGGTAAATTATTCAGGTGATGAGACAATAAAAATGCCTTTACTGACTGAGCTCATTTCATTTCAGACTGAAATCAAAACAATTTGGGACAGAGGTCAAAATATTAACAAAACTGCCGGGAAAAACAATGAAAATTGTGCCTTTGCCTCAACAGTCAGATCAGTGACACACAGTGACAACAGCAGGACTGATGCACCCACCTTATTATCATAATGCAATAAAACATCCATGTTTACACCAACCAGAGCTCGGGGGCTGTGAAGAGCAGAAAGGACTTCATCAAAACCAGCTGCACTTACAATACCGGAGCTAAAGAGCTACATACGACTAATCATGCTTTCACCGTGATGCAGTTTAATAAATACTGCATCGATGAGGCGGATTAAATGATTTTAAAAAAATGGCCTGAGCTTTTTATTTTGCTCCAACTACTCACCAAGGGCATTCAGAATGAGCTAAATGAGAACAAATATCTTTGCAAGGACACATTCAGTCACACATGTTGTTCAAACATAAACGCTAGAACACCGTCAACCCTACTGCACCCGATATCAGACCTTTCTGATGATAGAAGTTGTTCGGTTGTAATAGTTTATTTTGATAACATCTGCAGAGGTCTTATGTTTTAAATTAATACATATAGAAAGATATTATAATAGAAAATATTAGGGAGAATATTGATATTGTTATTAATGTATTATGAAGCATAGGGGTAATGTTTACTCTATGCAAATGTAAAGGGCAAGAATTAATGTATGTTGCATGAGAGTGACTGTATGTTAGTGTTATAGATTGACGAGGCCGGTTGAATTCCGTCAAGTGACGACAATAACAAGAGACTTTTATTGTGAAAGTGACTTTAATGCGGACAATAACAAGACGGGACTCTTATTGTGAAAATACTTGTTTAGCGACTTGACCGGAAGTGACGTTTTGACCGGGGCCAGTGAGATTGAGTATGAAACTCCGTGGATTAGAGAAATCGGGAGCCGAGGAAGAGCGCCTTGAATGTTTGTTTTACACTTCCTGCCATTAAATATTGATAACTTAATTCACGCGCGTCCGGAAGCCTGGTTTCCATCATCTGTGAAGTGCCCAGTTTCAGAACTACTTTACAAAGTCCTAATATGAACCGTTCACACGTGAATGCAGCGACTGACGTACTGTAAGATGAAGAGAGTGTGCCGTTGTTCAAATCTAAAAGGTATCAGAAAGGCTGCCGTCAGCTGTTCCTCCCAAACCGCCTCATCAATCCTGGTTTGTGTTGTACTTGAAGTCATTCTGACAAAAGAACCACGTGAGATTACTGAAATAATAACGTGACACAAAGTATATGGAAGTCTGACAAATCTGCCTTTGACAGAGAAGGGCGGACAAGAAAGCGGGATTCGAGTATCGTTTTCGGATCGCGGAAAATGTAGAAACTAAAAGTAGGACAGGGCATGGATTGCCAGAATGTCGAAGCTAAAGTTATCTTTCGACAATATCAATTATAATCCTGTTCAAAACTGTTTTGGAAAAGAGATAGTCAGACTGCAGTTTAGATTTCACTCCAATGGACTAGATGAGAGAAAAAAAGCTTCACCATTCGTATCGATTGTCGCCGTGATGAGAACAAACACAGGTCGGCAAACAAATGACAGCACCGACCGGAAAGATGAAACGATTTTTAAAAAGTGCTCACTTAACATTCTCATTGTGTTTGGGCTTTCTTAAGGTCACGGAGTATGCATTACACCAGCATCCACGTTCAGCTAAATAGATCACAAGCCCCTCAGCTGAATGATGGTTTCACAAACCAGAATACACTCAACGACAAAACACAGTGACAGAGACGGTACGCACGCCAAGGATTCATCACAATGAAGGGTGAAAAATACATTTCTGGTGCCTGCTTATTTTTTTTAATAGAAAAGACGACAACCCAACACTCAAGTTGTTGCTTTCCGTGTACTGAATGGCTCTTAGAAATGTTCACCGCAATGTGAGGGCATGATATGATTCTTAACAATGCAGCAGCAGTGCTTCGAGGAGCTATTCAAAACAAGGAGAGGATTTGAGAAAGTAGTCTGACATAAAGCATGATGAAGAGCTCGGGGGGGAAAAACAATGTTCTTATCTATTTAAAAATGTGAAACAGCCAAGAGAGAGTGAGAACAAATTGAGTGAGAAAGCTGACAAAGAACAGATGATAAGGATGAAAGGAGAGAAAAAAGGATTTACTTGTATCTGGTGACATCATAGTGGACACGATGACTGGTGGGCCAGTGCGTCTACTTAGTTTCTGGTTAACAGCCAGGGCACTTTGGCCCGGTGGTCCCATAGGGATGAGGACATTGTCCGGGGCAGGTCCCCCAACCGTACGCATCATCTGAGGACTGGGGTGAGGGCTGTGCATGGGGGACAAAGGCAGTAGGTTCCTGTCCCTCTTCATCAGCTCCATAGGTACTGTGTAATTGGTGGAGTAAGCTTTGGGGACCTGTTGTGGCGGCTGTGTGAAAGCTGGCAGGGACACAGGCATCTGCTGTGGCATACCCGACATGGAGTGCATAGACCCTTGCATGGCATGCATTGACCCGGTCATTTGCTGTGGCATCATCTGCATACCATGCATGGGCATCCCGGAAGAGTAGGCGGACATGGGTCTTGATTGAACAGGCATAAGTGCTCCAGCGTATGACCCCGGGGAGCGAGGCGGCTGACCTGCGTAGCCTCCAGACACTTCCATGAGGTGCTGCGATGGGGCGCTGTTGGGCCTCCTCGCCATCCTCGGGGAGATGGTCTGCATGGCCCCAGGGGTCTGGGGGTGCATCATGTGGGCGTCCACGGTCAAAGCCTGCGAGGGGTGCATTGAGCGGTGACGCTGCTGCTGCTGGTAGATGTCTGAGCGATGGCTAAAGCTATTGGAGCGGCCTCTCGTGGGCGCCTGAGGTTGGGGAGGGGCCGGCGGAGCTTCGGGGGGCCGCTTGCAGTTGCGGACCAAGCGAGATAGGACGCGAGCCTGGCCGAGGTTGGCGGCGACGGTGCGGACATCGTTCTCCTCCATCACGGCCAGCATGCCCGTGGAGTCAAACCCCTGCTGGGCGAGCGAGGAGACGGTGCTCTCGGAGAGGCCCTCGTTCCGCAGCAGGGCGAGGAACTCGGGGTCGACCGTCTTCTTGGGGTCCAAGAGCAAATGCGCCTGTGGGGCAAGAGGAGCGGGAAGTGGAGGGATTGGTAGAGGAGGGGCTGGAGATTGGACCACCTGTGCAAGGGCAGGTGCAATTGGAGCGACTGCCGCGGTCTGCGCGACGGCAGGTGGAGCGGCCAGCGGAGCCATCGTGGAAAGGTTCGGGTCGGAGGAAGGCATTGCGGGTGGAGGTGGCAGGGGCTGCTGCTGTTGCAGATGCAACTGTTCTTGCTGAAGTTGCTGTTGCTGCAACTGCTGCTGTTGAAGCTGTTGCAATTGTTGCTGTTGAAGTTGCTGCTGCTGTATTTGTTGCTGCTGTAATTGCTGCTGCTGTTGAACGGTGAAGGGCGAGGTGTTCTCTTGCCTCATAATCATACCTTGACTGGAAGGATCTACGACCAGACAGGTAGCAGCCGGCTGCTGGGGATCCAACGGGCGGCCATTCACATCTGTATAGACTGTCTGACCGGTCATCGGTGGAGGCTCACCGGCATACCGAGGAGACGCGTGCTCCATACCATAGTGCGCAGGAGATGGCTCCCGAGAGGGTATGCGCTGTTGGCCATCCGGCGTCATTCTGGCAGCAGTTACCGCACCGAGTTCCCTGTACCCCCGGCTCAACTCGTGAGCGGTTGGAGGAGGGGGCGGAGGGAGAGGCGATACAGGGGCTTGAGGTCCTGCTCTTCCTCCCTGACCGTGATCCCACACGGCACGAGCCCCGGGCGCCAGCCCAAAATGAGAGCCTGGCCGACTTAGTGGGTGAGGCGGTGGAGGCTGGCGTTCGGGCCGGTAAAAGCCCTCGGGTGGCCGCGCAGTCATGGCCGGGTCGTGGGAAAAGTAATCCTGATGCGGAATGGATCCTCGCTGAGCCACGGGCACTCGTTCGTAACGGTTTAGATCCGGCACAGAGCCCTTCCTCAGCCCCCGCGGGTCTTGTCGCTCCCCGTAAACCTGTCCGCATGGAGAGCCTTGGCAGGAATACGGGTCGCGTTTCAAATCCAGGTCAGGGGGATGCACTCCTGCTGGAGGGTCGTACCACCCGCCTCCCTCTCCGTATGTCAGAGAGCTCCGCCGGCCAGCTACTCTTGCCTGCTGCTCGTAGACACTTTCAGCCCTCTCCCACTGACCCTCATTCCCCCCGAATGTGTCCCAACTGTGGGAGCGACCGAGACTCGACTGTTCGTTAGGGACAAGCATTGGCAAAAAAAAAAAAAAGTAGAGAAACGGATTACGAAGGAAAAGAAAAAAGAAGAAAAAAAAGCACAGAGACGGAAAGAAAATGTTCCGCTTCGAACTGCGTTTGTGAAAGTTGTCTTTCAAGTCGTCTTGTATTGTAGCACCAACAAAAATGTAACAGAGAGAGGCAAGAGGACAAGAAGCAAAAAGGAAGATGAAGCTGTGTGTACCGTTTCACCTGATATCGGATTGTAATATCGTACGTCCGCGCTATCAGGTGACTCCCCCTTTGGCGGTCCGTCCTTGAATAATTAATCTCTGGTCATGCTGCCTTGTTGTGCGCGAGGAAAGAGGACGCCACACACAAACACTTTACACAAAACCACACAAACACAGTGCAATGCAAAGGTAGCACAGCTACTCCACGGAAGACACGGAGGCCGGGGGCATGCATGAGACGGCCACCAAACGTTGAGAAGATAATTTAAAAATATATATAATTTAAAAAAAACGAAAGGAGTGGATAGGTTGGGATGGGCAGGGGCTTGTACTAATCCAGTGGGGTTTATCTCCCGCTTCTCTGGGACGTTTTACTCGCTCCGCCGATTGCTATGAGGGATTACAACTAAATAAAGCCTGTTTAATTCCCCTTCCCACTGTGACGTCATGTGAACCAGATACAGGCGTATCTGGTGATGATGATGAGGATGATGAGGAGGATGATGGCAATGATTAAGAGTCTACCCCCCAAACCCCCCTACCCTTTATTGAAGAGCCACCTACCTGCAGTTGTGGATGCTGCACTGTCGTCAACAGGTTTCTAGTGTTGAGATTCTCAGCGCGGGGAGGGGAGGCCAGACAGGGCGCCGGCTTCATTGAATACAAATGAAATACAGTTCTCTCGGGCTAAGTCCCATGTGCTGTCAGTAAACATCAAATCCACTCTGATTGGACACTAATCCTCCGGGCCCCACGCGACCGCTGCCCAACTCTGAACTGTCCTTGATGCCTTGGCGGCGCTCGCAGCCACTGCCCTTCTCGGCTCGATAGAAGATCACTCAGACCTGCCGTTTGTATGTTGACTGGAGGACATGCAGACAGATCCGCCTTCATGTTTGTCTCATTTGTCCTCACAATGACAGTCCTTTCAAACAAGGATCCTCTAAATTATCAATATTACCATCTCACTTGTCGGGGATAAATGGAAGCCTTGTGCAGAACATCCTCATAGTTTTATTTGGCCATTAAATTATGTCCAACCATACACTACCGTTCAAAAGTTTGGGATCACCCAGACAATTTCGTGTCTTCCATGAAAAATCACACTTTTATTTATCAAATGAATATAAAATATAGTCAAGACATTGACAAGGTTAGAAATAATGATTAATATTTGAAATATTAATTTTGTTCTTCAAACTTCAAGCTCAAAGGAAGGCCAGTTGTATAGCTTATATCACCAGCATAACTGTTTTCAGCTGTGCTAACATAATTGCATGGGTTTTCTAATCAGACATTAGTCTTCTAAGGCGATTAGCAAACACAATGTACCATTAGAACACTGGAGTGATAGTTGATGGAAATGGGCCTCTATACACCTCTGGAGATATTTCATTAGAAACCAGACGTTTCCACCTAGAATAGTCATTTACCACATTAACAATGTAGAGAGTGTATTTCTGATTAATTTAATGTTATCTTTATTGAAAAAACAGTGCTTTTCTTTGAAAAATAAAGTCATTTCTAAGTGATCCCAAACTTTTGAACGGTAGTGTATCTTACAGTCAGAAAAATAGAGCACCTTCCCCCGTCTTTCCTAAAGCTACTCTGATCTCCTTCACTTAGACACTGTGTAATCTGGATTTGTCCCTTTGCAGAGAAAAGTAAAACCCTAGGGGTGTGTGTGTGTGTGTGTGTGTGCATCTGTGTGTGTGTCTGTGTGCGGAAGAGGGGGGAGGTTTTTGGAACAGCATTTAATCCAAAGCACCGACAACCTTTGCCTTACAAAAACACTATGCTTGTTGAGCTGCAACACAACACAAGCTCATTCCACTTCATTCAAGTATGCATTTGTATAATGGAAGGAGCCCTTTGAGGTAATGCTGCAGAAATGTATGTTTGGCCGTGAGCCATATATGAACAATAATCATTTTATTGAACCAAGGTGATGTTCAACACAGGACTCAAAAGGTAGTTCCTCCTCACCTATCTTTCTGCATGTCTCACTTCATGTCACTGTGGATGAAACCGGATTCCTTCCGCAGAGGATCCCTGTTTATTAATGCTTGACTACAGATGTGAAGGGAGGAAGTGTCCGTTTCCATCCAAATCTAATCTCAGAGATAACCACAGCGAGGCGTAGTAGTAATCAGGGTGTCTACAGGAATAAACAATTGAAATGTAAGACTTTTTAAGACTTTTTAAGACCACGTCTAAATAAAATGTAAGACCTAACTTGTGATGGAAATACAAATCAAAAGTGGAAATATACATTAATCTAAACACACTGATGTCTGTTCAAAATGAACAGTATGGTGTAATGCGAAAGGATAACACAAAAATGTCATTGCTGTTGTAAATTATATTTATGAATACAACATTTTCAGAAAATGTATGTCACATGAACAAATGCTTATAAAATCAAGTAAATATATTTTTTTAAATACGGGCAACATAATTCTTTTTCAAAATCTATAAAATAACATAAATAACAATTCCAGCTGCTTTTAAAATGCAACTACATTTACAAAATAGAATGTATGTGTATGTGAGTAATACATATTTTAGATTGTAAAGAAAGTCTTATTAATTACCGTCTCAGCGTTTTTAGAAAAGTTCCTGAATATCTCCCAGAGTGCCTGTGGAAACTGTCTGGGCACGTCGGTTGTCGGCACCGACATCTTGTTTCATCAGAGTTGTGTAATTAGAGGATGAAGAGATCAAACGCGGAGCGGAGTATTCTGACATTTTTACAAGATGACGATAAAAAAGCTGACGATGCTCCAAAGTCAATTACAAACCGTTGACTGAGAACTTTTTCTTCTCCGTCTTCTGTTTGTAAGGTCAGAGGAACGTCCGTGAGCTTGATGTTAAAAGGTAATTAAGATGGGAAAGTGACGAGGCGAGAGCGAGCCCTCGCTGAGATCAAAAAAACATTGGAAAGATGAATTAAGCTGAGAGTTGGAAATAAAACCCATTTAGATTCATCAGAGGAAAGCTATTATAAAGTCAATCAAATTTTACAGCCATTTCAAGTGGGTGTCACTTAGGTGTCACCTAAAGGCACACAATTCCGCAATATAGAAACTAATCTCCTTGTCAAAATCCTTTGTGAAAGCCAAACTGTATGGACATCATTCTTAATTTAAAAGCTCATATCATTGCAAGGTTAGCAATCTCTCTTAGCCTTGAGACTTTAAAACTAGCTGCTAGAGATTAAGGAGAACATTTTCACAGCCAATATATGCAAACACACATAGACACGCTTCCATGTCAAGGGCAACATCCCATCGAGTAGATGTGATCCCCTGGCTTTTCCCAACCTCATACACTCCACTCATTACTTCTTCGAGACCAGCTCTCAAGAGAGTGTAGCTTTGAGTGCAGCAGATCACTCATCTCCACAAAGTCAACCTCAAACAGAGAGGCAGGGGCAGAGGTGTGCACTCGGGGTTCGCCGATCTAATCCGGACAGAGATGTAAATCACAGAGTTCTGTTTGCCTCAAACTAAACAATGTGTGACTTTCAAATTCTCATGTTCCTCAATTTGCCATACATGCCAGACTGTGCACACAACGCCGGTTTCGCTGTAACAGAGGGATTTAGGAATTAAGCCGGGGATTTTTAGAACAAATATAATACGACCCCAGCAGAAGCTTATGGAGACCGCACGTGGAATAAGACTTGACTGGTGAAAAATGTGAGTGAAGCTTGAGAGATGGAGCAAATGAACCTCGAGTAAGGACGCAATTACGTAGTTCGGGGCTCTTTCCACCGCGAATAGATTTCAGAAAACTCCACATTCGCCTGGTATAGTGTATTACACGATTATAACACGACAAACATGTCGTACGGCTATGAAATCTGTGTCTAATCTGTCGCGCAAGATGTTTGCAATTATATTAATAAACACTCCACATCTCGACGTCACTCAGCGCTCTCAGCCCCTGCCTCCATATTCACGTTACAGGAAAGCCAGCAGGAGAACGGCAGGTCGAGCACATTATGCGTGCGCTCGTTGGTACACGGGTAATGTTACATGTTTGCATGCCTTGTGAGCTGAGGGTTCACGTGCAACCATCCCCTTTAGATAGAGAGATAGATAGATAGATAAATACTTTATTAATCCCCAAGGGGAAATTTGTCGTAGCAGTAGCAGCACCAATAAACTAAACACATGAGAATAAAAAATAAAATATAAAATATAAAATATAAAAAACAGGGATGAAAGATAGAGATGTATACAAGTGAAAGATATAGATGTATACTTTAGAATCTGCCCATTAACTCAAACACACACACACACACACGAGCCTGGATCCCCCACGCCCACCGTAACGTCCCCTTTCACTCACACCGAGAAAGCCTTGGCTTTGGTCAGACGTGCATACATGAATAATCACGGCAAATCAAAGTGAATGCTGCACTGCAACAGAAATAAAAACAACCGTCTCCTCCAGTGTGACACGTCACGTCCTCAAGCCATGATTTGAATGTTAAACACACGTTGATTTATGCATGAGCGTGGGGCAGGAGGCACTGACTGGAAATGGGATTACAATGCCGGTACGGCTGCAAAGAGTGCCGTCAGATGATTTGTAATGCTCACATAACGGAGGCGACGTGGCTGCTGTGTTTGCGTTTCCCTTGGGATTATTTATCTGAATCATCTCCATCGGGACTAAATGGACTGCAGAATGGAGTCGATGGCAATGAGGCTAGTACTTATCAGAATGACAATCACATAGTTAGTGTAACATTCTGAATTAACATATAGTTTTTAATCCGTTTTCTTAGTATACATGCGCCACGTAAACACAGCACGAAAAGCCAAAATATTTGTCCACATTTCCTCTATGTTAACATCGTAGAGATCCATCTCCCTACAATCCATCTCCTTCGAGTGCTTTTCTCCACGACACATCTTTCATTCCGTCTCCAGCCCCCTCCGGGGGAAGCCACAGGTCATTTAAATACTTAAGTGTCGAAACCGAAGAATTCATTTTGAAAACGCGATTTTTCCAGGAACTCATTTCCAAACTTTCAATAACAGCACAGCGACACGCCAGCTGAAACGGAGGCAAATACAGACGCGGAGAAGAAAAGGAAAAACCGTACCGGAGAATTGCGTCTGCTGCGCTCAAGAGACAGTCACGCGTGATGACGATAATAATAATAATAACGCAATCGCACACGCCAGTTTGCAATTATTATCAGAATTTCCTTCCAAAAACAACACTTTCTACCATTTTTCATCTGTTCCCCCCCCCCCCCACACTTCTTCATGGCCCTCCCTGCCTCTCCGCAAAGCCTATAAAGGGGTCGCGGGTTTTGGTGTGGAGCCTGGAACAAGCCCGAGGGGTGGGTGGAGAGTGTGTGTGTGTGTGTGTGTGTGTGTGTTGGGGGGGAGGCGTCAGACCCAGAGACCGCGACGATGACTTCATACCAGAGCTGGATGCCAGAGCGCGGGGGAGATGAGTGGGTGGTGGGAGAGACGAGAGCAGAGAGGTGGATGCGGCAGAGGCCCTGAATCTGTGCTGGAAAGCTCTGGGTACAACCCCCCCCCCCGCCCCACCCCCTCCCTTTTCCTCCCTGATTGTCCTTCTCTCGCAGGTCCCCTTAAATGTTAGAATATAAATAATTCACACACCAAGTTTTATAGTGTTTTTAGCTCCATTTTGTGTTTTGGCCACATGGTTTATTGTTCACTGTTTAGCCATCTCCTCTTGCTGCACACATGTCAAAACAAGATGCATTATCGAGGATTAGCATATTTGTTCAACTGCCAACTAAAGCACTTGGACTCGCCGTGACACATTCCACTACCCCACCTTGTGGTGTTTGGGTCCAAGCACAGATTTACAACTTGTAAATCAACATTCAGGAACATGCTGTTGCCGCGACCCTAGTTCACGTTCACATCGCGTCTCTGCCCAGATCGGTCAGTTAGCTCTGGCTAAACGGCGACGGAACGACTTGCGCTGCTGCCCGAGCCAATGCATGCTGGGTACACAGATGGAGCGCACAGAAGGAGAGACGGAGAGAGAGAGAGAGAGAGAGAGAGAGTATGGGAACTGATGCTCACAACAGATGTTTGCCACAGTTCCCTTATTGCAGATACACTCTCCTTGGCACTTTATCAAACCCCCAAACGAAGGAGCAATTGTCGCGTACGCATTTCGAAAGCTGACTTGGAAACCATACAACACATTTTGGATTAATAGAGAAATAGAAAAGAGTCGTATTTGTGATAATCGCTTAAAACTCCATTGGCTTCACTTTAAACGGATTATATGCTGAAACAATTAGTTGATTAATCAGTTAGTTTAACAAGCGAAATACGGTAATCGGACATTTTCACTGTTTCCCATAGTATTTCCCATAGATTTAGCAGAGATGAGCCCCCTCTGCCAACATCATAAACAATATATACACTACCGTTCAAAAGTTTGGGGTCACTTAGAAATGTCTTTATTTTTCAAAGAAAAGCACTTTTTTCAATAAATAATAATTAATCAAAATACCTGTTATACATTAAATACATATGTAAAGGTGGAAATCTAGGTGGAAGGTTCTGGTTTTTTCTGAAAAGAGGTGTATAGAGGCCCATTTCATTTCCATCACACATGTTCTACCACAGTGTTGTTGTTTTTGCGTAATAGAGCTAATAAGAAGACTAGAAAAACCCCCGTATTAGCCTTATCTATGCTAGCACAGCAGAAAAAACTGGTGATATGGGTGATATGGCCTTCAACTGGCCTTCCTTTGAGTTTGAAGTTGAAGTTTAACAAATTAAATTAATATAATAATCATTATTTTTATTCTTGTCTATTATTATTTTTTGACTATTTTATTATTCATTTTTTTCATTCAATTTTTTTATAAATTTGAAAAAATTAAAAGTGGGTTTTTTAAATTGTTTGGATGACCCACTGTACATATATATACAATAGCTCGGCTCAAGCAGTTTCCCGGGGGAAATCCTAATTTGATTATTAATTATTAATAATAATAATAATAATAATACATTATATTTGGAGGCGCCTTTCACGTCACCCTACAATAAAATAAAACAGGATAAAAAATAAAAGCATGAAAGAATTAATTGTCAAAAGTGATTATGAGGCAAAAAAGCCAAACATTCTTTGTGTCCAGCTTCCCCACATGTGAGGACGTGCTGCTTTTCTCCCATTTGAAATGATTGTATAACAGAGGAAGAAAGTCAGGGTGTCACCTCGGCTGAAAGAATAACAGGATTAAAAGATGAACTAACTAGAACGGGCACTCGGTAGAGCGCATACCTTCGCATACCACAAGATTGGGCATTGAATTATGAACATGTTGGCATTAGTTGCATGCCAATTGGATACAAATTGACCGTGCTATGGTAAAAAGAAGATTTTGACCTTTTCATGACCTTGACCTTGACCCGATCGATCCCAAAATCGAATCAAGTGGTCCCCGGATAATAACCAATCATCCCACCAAATTTCATGCGATTCGGTTTAATACTTTTTTAGTTATGAGAGTAACACGCATACAAATAAATAAATAAATACACGGCGATCAAAACATAACCTTCCGCATTTTCAATGCGAAGGTAATGAATGATGATGGAGTTGCTGCCCTAGTGTTGACCTTGTGTGTCTAATTTGAAAACCTCAAAAACAACAACTTGAAAACAAAAAGGACGGTAGAAACGGTAAAAACAGACGTGTGTACGCGCCTGTGCTGTGACTACTTTTGATTGGAGTAAACACTTGATCGGCCATTTAGAATTAGATTTTTTTGGCCCGCGGGTGTCGCTCGGTTATCCACTCATCACAATGAGTCAAGATGTAATCAATGCACTCCGCTGTGAAAGTATTGGATTGACACTCTCATCCTCAGAAGACAAATCGGAGATTAGGGAAGCTTCTCTCGTCGTTTCGCCGTGTGCGGCCCGCGGCGGCGACGCATTCGCTCCACGGCGTTCTCGCTTTTGTCAACACACACACGACACGACGCAAACGTTTCTAATTTCTATTTCTATTACACGCTTCAGTCCGAACACTCGGTTTACAGAGAGCACCCCATGCCTCTGGTTTTGAAATACCCTTTTTATATGGTTGAGCAGATTTAACGCTATTGTGAAAACAGCGTGATTCAGCAGCCTCTGATCTCTTAACTTCCTCGATGTGAATCACCCTCCTCTACACATTTGTAAGAGCAGCTGTGATGACTAACTGCAGCAGGAAAAAAAAAAAAAAAAATCCCTCCTCGCCTTTGGTCTAGAATGACTTCATTGTTGATAAGCAGAGGAGACACCTGGGGCCGATCAGAAATATTATAATATGATGTTTAACATATTGCATCCTCATACAGGACACATTTTTCTTGTGTTAAAAAAGAAGAAAAAAAGGGTATAAAAGTGTTTCCACGCAAGCAAGGCCTGGTGGTTTGGAGAGGTTTGAGACGCCACATGTGGCTCTCATTCCGAGGGGTGGAAACGGACAACGTCCCGGCTTCATTGCATCGTGTTTCTCAATCTGAATGGGACTTTTCCTTCGACACGAGGAAAGAGGGATATTGATACGTGCTGCTGCGTCGAGTTTTAATCCTTTTGGTTTTGCTCACTGAGAGCTGATGTTGGGAAAAAAACAAAAGTAACCTAAAGTAAGAAGTGGAGGTTACGCCCACGAGACGCAGCTGAGACGCGAGGCTGCGCAGATCGACTCGAGAGAGCGTCTGTCGTGTCAGACCACCTTTCTAGTTCAGAATCCTAGCGTGGCTCAAAAGTTAAAAGGGAGTTTCATGCATTGCTTCGGGGTCCCTCTTGTATAGCCATCGGGGGGTTTCGGCAGTGCGCTCCCTGTTGCAGCTTAGCATCCTGCTTGGCTACAAGCAGGGAGCATCTTAACCCTCCTGTTACCTTTAGGGTCAATTTGACCCCATTCAATGTTTAATGTCGGTGTTCTTTGGGGTCAATTTGACCCCAGGCTGTTTTTCACTGTCAAACATATAAGAAATATCAACTTTTTTATATATTTAAAGGGCTATTTAGGTAGTCAACAAACAAACATAAAGTACCTCACACTTAAACTTGGGAAACAATATTAATTCAAATAATTTTCTGGAGGTTTTAATTGCTGGGGTCAAATTGACCCCGAGGGTAAAATATGTTCGTAAATGTGAAGGTAACAGGAGGGTTAAGAGCAAAGTGCCGAGCATAATTGTATGCCCAGTTTTCACAATAAATGGTCAATTCCATGATGTAAATGTTCCGAACTAAAATACAGATAGTTAACCCCATGTCAGAATTCCTCAATAAAATCTGAGAATTATAGGAGCTGGTGGAATAGCAGCTGGGGCTAAACCCACGTTATAAAATGTGATCGTGCACTATAGAGTACAGCAGGAGTGTGATTTTGGACACGCAAACACTAAATCAGCATTAAGACCAGGGAATGGTGAGAGGAAAGACTAAGCAAGTAAAAATGTCAAGAGACGACAAAGCATGCACACAGACACTCACACACACACACACAAACGCACACACACACACTTCAAAGCTGAAGTTTAGTAGTCTGGTCCCAAGGCTCCCTTTTGACACACACAAACACGCTTATGCAAACGAACCCACTGGCTTTTTACTGAATTTCTAGCAGCAGGCTGAAAGGCTTGAATACTGGTGGAAACTTAATTTCCATATGACAATGAAGGGAATCTTTACTTCTTTTTTTATTTTTTATAGCTTCAACATAAACCTGTGGAACTTATATTTAAAGTTGCATGCACACACATAAAGACACAAGCATCGCACCAGCCACATAGTCAATTTGCAGTGGCTTGAGAATGTGTAGCCGCCGCCTCGAATCAAAGGTCGACGTTTAATGCAGAAAGAAGAGAACGAAGGAGGAGTTAAATGAGACTCACCCTCACAGATCTTGTCCAGACGCTGGCGTTTCACCTTGTGTTTGTCGACCAGAGCCATCCCCGATCCGACTGCTCTCTCCTCTCTGGAGTTCCGTATCCTCTCCTCTCCTCCTTAAAGTGTCAAACGCTCCGATCCTCCCGACGTTAGCGAGCTGATGGTTTCAACCTGAAATTTAAGGCAGAGGGACAAAGAATATTACCGAAAGCCAGGCTGACAGTGAGGTACAGAACACATCTCAAGCACCTGTCGTCACAACGGGGGCTCACAATGTACACGTAATGACTTACAGCAACATGCAATAAACATGATACAAACGTATGCAAAGCAGGAAATCATATAGAATAAGTGAATGATGTGCAAATTAAAGAGTGGAAGTCAGTATTTACAGGGTTGGGTTACTTTTAGCTACATTTTTTTTTGGGGGGGGGAGAGCTTTAAAGCTGTTGACAGAACTGCTTTTTATCACGTGGTAGATAAGTCCATTGAGGAGTGGTTTTTCACACACTGCTGAAGAGTCCGATAACGTTCAGTCACTACTAATCGTGGCTTTGGCTTTCCGAAAGTGCATCGCAAGGAAGACAAACAATCGTCACCCGACTGCGATCGTCCATCTCAACCCTGAGCAGAATCCATCGTCTGCATTGCAAAGGTCAGGCCTTGCAGAAGCTCGACTCTCCACTAGAGGGACCCTTATCTCGGCGAGCACTATTTATCTCCCGTTAATGAGGAAATGCTCCCGAAATGAGTGGGACACAGCGAAGACCAGACAAACACAGAGCAAATGAGGCGTTTTACGAATCGTTTATGTTCAGCGGCCGATGCTTCTCTAAAGAGGAATCTTCTAATTGGTTCCTGCAGAAGAGGGACACCGCACTGTTTTTTTTGAAGGGGGGGTGGCAGAGAGAGATAGAGGGAGGAGTGCACATGAATGTACACAGACAAGATGACAAACAGAAATGTAGTCACGCACACACACACACACACACACACACACACACACACAGAGGGCAGCTCGTCACACAGAGGAATGTGGGTCAGTTAGTCAGCAGACGAGAGGAGGTTGTATCAGCAGAATAAAGACATAATGGGGGTTGGTGGGAGGGAGTGGAAAGCACTAGAACAACATCGGCGAACAGGATGAGTACAGTTTGACACCACCCTCCTCCTACATTTTAACTGCATCTTTTTTCCAGCACTTTTGTATTTATAGCCCTAGCGCTGCTCATTTATATATTCGCCTCCGGGCCTCACCCGTAAGGGCTGCACCTTTTTACGGCTCACACACCATTTTCTACGATGATATTTATATTTGCGCCGCGACTGCGATTATAACTGCAAAAATTGCCGAAAATTATGAATCGCTTTGTTATTTGGTCGGCTGTCGGGAGGCGGTGCGCGGCAGTTGTGTGAACATATCGTAAAAAACAATCCTGCAACGATTTGAATAAGTTGCAGTATTTGGATGTTTCAATTGATCATACCAGAATACAGATGGTGTGTAATTGGAAACTATTTTAAATGCGATTTTTTTTTTTTAAGGGTAAAAAGTGGGATGTTTATAATTCAAGTTGGAAATAGCACAAGGTGGAAAGAAGTTAAAAACAATAGAAATGCAGTATGAAGGTCAGGAGGATGATTTTAAAGTACAACATAGCCTTCCAGAGTTGACTTACAGGGTTCGTACGGTCATGGAAAACCTGGAAAAGTCATGGAATTTTAAAATGGTTATTTCCAGGCCTGGAAAAGTCATGGAACAAACTTAAATGATAAAAGTTTTGGAAAAGTCATGGAAATGTGTTATAATCACCTGTTCATTTATGCCGAGTTTGAAATAATTAATATGTTTTTTAAAGAAAGACGCTCAAAATATAAGACGGCGTACCAATGGATTTCCAGGACTTTTCCAGGACTTTTCCAGGACTTTAAACCAAATGTCCATGACCAAACTGAAATTTCGGTATAAACATGACATTTTTTGAAAATTGTGCGTATAGAGAGCGTACGCCGGCTTATATTTTGAGCGTCTTTCTTTAAAAAACGTATTCATTATTTCAAACTCGGCGTAAATGAACATGTGATTATAACACATTTTCATGACTTTTCCCAAACTTTTATGATTTAAGTTTTTTCCATGACTTTTCCAGGCCTGGAAATGACCATTTCAAAATTCCATGACTTTTCCACGTTTTCCATGACCGTATGAACCCTGTATTGAGTCATAATAAAGTCTTCTGATACAGACTCCACTTCACTGACAGCTGGAAAAACAGGGATAGGGGCTGCTCTGGCACACAGGTGCCTGCAAAACAATTACTCCAAAAACCTTTTATACAACAACATGAGGTGGTTGTACAATATCAGGGTGGGAATAATACAAACGATGCTATCACACAACACGTTATTGTGCAATCCAGTACGACTAGATTTCGAAAGACGTCTATTTTTGTAGGAAACAGCATCCAATATCAACGATCTATTAAAAGTGAGATTTAATGTAAAGCAATGATTTACATTATTAGTAGATTATATGCGGGAGGGCTGAATGATAATTCAGATTTACATTTATCTTTGTATCTCCTGGTCTAATGTCCACATTTAAATTCTTTACTGCAAGGTTTTAGTTGACATACAAAATAAATGAAAAAAGTGAATGCAGCCGAACACAAATTTGATGATTTATGCGATATGATGATGATGATGATGATTTTGACTTCAACACCAAGCCCTATAATGAGATGTTTAGTCCACCAGATAAACTGTTGGTCTGTGCGTTTAGTTTGTATTATTAACTGATTATGCATACCGATTATATCAATACAAATACGTAGAGGCTTGTATCCCCCGAACCTCAACATTCAGAATCAGATCCCTGGTCATCAAACACGACATTTCATCACTTCTGTTCTCACCGATGGTCTCAACTGAAGGGATGGCAACACCTCTCTTCGAAGAACGGCCTGCTCAGCAGTTTTTGAGAGCGATATTTGACCAAATACCCAATCTGTGATACACACGACTTCATTTCCATAGATTAATTCCATAGATTTGACTCGTGCAAGAAGGGGGGGATGGGGAGGGGCTCGACTGCTCAGCGGGTTGAAAAGTCAACGGCAACTTTGAGAAGCGCTCTCAGGCAAAAGAGAGCCAGAGAGGAAGTGCAGTTATCCTGCAGCCTTTCGCACCATCGCTGCTTTGGTTGTTGCTTGACGAAGTGCCGTTATGTAACTGAACAACAAGGGGATCGACCTGAGATGAAATATGTGCTCGGTGCTGCTGGAAGGAGAGGAGGAGGAAGAGAAATAGGAGAAAGTCACATACACACATGTAAACAATACAAACACGCAGCAACTCCAGGGATCGACCGGCTCGCTGTGCAGAGAGGGCAGGCGCTCTGCTCACACACACACACACACACACACACACACACACACACACAGTGTTGCTTGTGTCTCGGTCGCTGTCTTCACAGGTTCCCTGACATCTATGTGAATGTTGCCAAGTCAGATCGTGACCAAAGAGACTGTTGTCTGATCTGAGGATTTCACAATATTCTCGGTACGGCGAGTTTTTGTTTAGTCTTTAATGAAACAGGGTTTTGTCTTGGAAAAACATGCATCACGACGATGTCTGAAGGTCTTACTCGAGCTACAATATGATTTATGGCAAACACATATGACATTAAGTTCACACCGTTTCTGCATTACAGCCAATCCGCAGATGTAGTTTTGTAATTACGTCTCGCTTTTCTACTTTGATGCATTTCATGCACTGCAGGACTCTCGTCTGGGACCACAACCTGCCGCACGCCATCATACTCCAATGAGACCGCTTCCAAGATAGATACTGTGTGACTTGAATAATGGACTACATCTTTATAACATTCGGCTCTTCCTGCACTTAACTATTTTGTTAAGTTCTTAATGCCTGTACATTTAACTAGTTTTAATGTGCATCAATATCACTTTATTGTACTCTTATTGAGACGTAACATTTAAAATGTACTCCGAGTCTATTTCATTCGCATGAATTGCAAATTATGGATGAAACGAAGATGAGCTCATCCTTCCGACATCAGAAGATCTAAAACAATTAATTGATTAATTAAAAATGAATGACAACTATATTGATAATCAATTATTCATCTTAAACACATTATAGCAATATTGTCAAATACTGGTTATTGGTTCCAGCTTCTCCAATTCGAGGATTTTCATATTTTTTATATCGTTGTAGACTGAATATCTTTGAGTTTGGTTGGTAAAAACAAGACATTTGAAATTTTTTATAAGTGATGTACTACAAAATAATGAATTCAGAAAATAATGGGCAAATGACTGAAGACATTACATAACTAGAACGGGCACTCGGTAGAGCGCATACCTTCTCATATCACAAGATTGGGCATTGAATTATGAACATTTTGGCAGTAGTTGCATGCCAATTGGATAAAAATTTACCGCGCTATGGTAAAAAGAAGATGTTGACCTTTTCATGAACTTGACCTTGGCCCTTGACCCGATCGATCCCAAAATCTAACCAAATGGTCCCCGGATAATAACCAATCATCCCACGAAATTTCATGTGATTCGGTTTAATACTTTTTGACTTATGCGAGTAACACACATACAAATAAATAAATAAATACACGGCGATCAAAACAGAACCTTCCGCATTTTCAATGCGAAGGTAATAATTAGTTGCAGTCACATATAGTCAAAGATGGACATTTCCATGCTATGCAGGAACTAGTAAAACACAATCTCTGTACCAGCAGTAAAATGGTTGAAACCATAATCCCACCAGCAACAGTTGTATTGGGCTGCTAACGCGTGAAGTTGCCCAGTAAAGCTTTAACCTGGACTAAATAAATAATTTAAATGCCACTTAAAAAGGCTCTTGGTGTAACAGTTTAGCTCCACACCTTCCTTTTTGTATTAGTTGTTTTCATCCTGTCATTAACTATCATGTCATTCCAGATCCTGCTTCCCATCTCGTCAGTCCAACTCCCTTCACCTGCCTCTGGTCACGCCCTCGTTAGTCCCTCATTACCTTCACCTGGTCTTCATGCCCATCTCACCTGTTGCCCATTCCCTAATTAGTCCTTGTCTACTTAGGTTCCCTCACTTGCACTCAAGACATTTCACGAGCAGAAAGAACCAGTTTTACATTTCAGAAACATATCTCTCGTTCAGCTCTTTGTGTTGCATTACATCCGTCTCCCTCGCACTCTTTCTTTTCTGCTCCTTTCGTGATGAAAAGCCCTGAGAACAAGGCAGACAGCCCAGGAGATGTTGTTTAAGTTGGTAATAGCACAGAAGACACCGAGGGAGAGAAGAGAAAGTGAAAAGGGGCTTTTTCTGACTGAGGCCATCTCTCAGAGGAGCCCTCTCGCCAGATTAAGAAACCTGTGGGTTTGGCTTAAGGTGAAAAGGCACCGAATGAAGTTAAGCTGCAGCTTTAAATATGTCTGAACACGGGTTTGACTCAAATATCTTCACTTCAAGGCAGAATAAGAACATCTTGCACTTTCTTTTTTTAGATCAGCCCAGCTTCAAGCCCTTGACCTCAGTGAACTAGTTTAACTATGTGAACTTGGTGACCACTGGCCCACACACACACACACACACACAAAAGACTAAGCTGTGCAAAAATGGGGTTTGTAGTCAAAGAGTCAAGCTGAAAGGAAACCTGATGCCCTTAAAATGAACTGGAAGTAACCCTTTTACTCCTTTTCATCTTTTACTGTTTGAATATTTTGGTTTTAAGTGAAGCATTATCTCTACTCGTGACTTCACACTATTTGTACATCCCTTTGAGGGAATAGTTGATGCAAATTAGTCCATTTCGTGCTGTTATATGAGAATATTGATACCACTCTCATGTCTGTCCAGTCAATATGAAGCTGCAACCAGCAGCCGCTTAGCTTAGCTTAGCAGCTAGCCTGGCTCTGCCTTGAAATTCACAATATCTGCCTGCCAGGGCCTCCATATCTCAACAATTAAAACGTATCGTGTTTCTAACAGTGTAAAATCCATCCAAAAAGTTTATTTATTATTTTTTTTAAATGAAAGTCTGGCAGATTAAGCTTAGTTTTGATGCGAAACTAAGCTAACCTCTTAGCTTCGGATTTAACACAAAATTGTGAGAATGGTATCCCTTTTCTCACCTTACTCTTGGCAGGAAAGAGTGCATCTCTCGTAATATCGACGCATTATTTTAACAATCGTAGTGAATCTAGTCCAATGGACAGGAGTTGCAGTGAAATCTCATCAAAGCGGCAAGTCATAGGACAGGGCTGCCGTAAAGTCGACATTTTAGGGGAGAATTGTGTCGCAGCTATCCAAAGTAACTGCTTAAGAGGCTGTGATTTATGTCTCTGAAAGTGCAAGATAGCAGAAAAAGAAAAGGCAGAGAGGGGATGGTGGTTATGGTTTCTTTTCTCTCATTAATCGGATAGTTGGGGCTCCTAGGGGCGCGTAAAGCTGTCGCTCAGACCGCTGATTTACACATTCCTCCTCGCGGCCAGCCTCTTTCTTACTCCAACCCTCCCTGTCTAAACACACCAGTTACTGACACACCAGTCTCTTCCTTCTTCCTCTCCATCATCATCACTATCCCCCAAGTCTGCCAGTCCATCTGTGGCTCTCCATGTATCCTTTTACATCCTTTTGCATGTCCTGTCAGCCTCTGGCAGATATCGTCCATTCTCATTCCCCATTTCTCCTTCACGTCGCCTTTTCTCTCTCTCTCTCAACCATTTTCCTATCTTCCCCCTTCCCTCTCCATCCCTCCCTCCCTCCTCCTCTCACATTCTCACCATCTTTCTCTCCTCTCAACTCTAAATGAAATGAGACTGCAGCAGCACTAACTGCTGACTTGGGCTAATGCACAATTTTGTAATAATGGCTATTTGTGTAAGTCACCCAGGAAACGCATAATGGCGACGTGATAGTGCCTGGCAGCCTGTTAGCCTCACCCAGTGAGGCTTTCAGCATGGCCTGCATTCCTCCTCTCTCCAGCTCCCTATATCTAATGAACTAAAACAAAGTCTGGCACATATAATCTCCACCAGAAGAATCTATTTGCTTCACAAAACAGGCCACTGAAGACTTAGAATGCATGTTTGACTTAAATAAATAGCATTTGCACACGTCTCCTAATGTGATGCTGAACGTTGTTGTCCTTTACCTGGTAAACTAAATACTGAATTCACTCATCTGTAAAATCATGTGCACCCACACAAGCAATCACACCAGAACCGGTGGTACTTAGGCTGAAAGATAAAAGGCTGTTTCCACAAGATGCTTTTATTGTGGTAATAAATCTGTCTTTTCTACTTTCCTAATGGAGATAATTACTTCAGATTTCTTTCTCTGGGGGGGGGTGACGACAAGCACCAGCACTGAGCTCCAAACACATAAATTTAAACTTGCATATAACAACAATTCTCGTGTACTTGTGAAAATTGGACCAACTTCTCTTCAATGCGACCCTGGGCCTGTTGATGAGTGGTAGACATGATAATTAAAATGAATTACGGAGACCTTGTGATGCTCACTGTGTTACGGACTCAGACACTTAGGAAGTAGGACCCAATTGCACGACCCGGGAGACAGAGAGATTTGTAAAGTACTTTATTTCTTTCTCTTCTTTGCAGTGAAAAAAAATGAAAGCGCTCAGATCAAGAAAACAAAAAACTTTTATAACACAAACAACCCGACCTGATCATCTGGCAAAGACACTGCAGAAAGACACTGAAAGACAGGAGACAGGGAATTTAAGCAACACACAACAGGACACGGAGGGGCGGGCTGACACTGATGGGCTGACACTGATGAGCATGTGAGACAGAAGTGAGGACACAGGAAATGAATGAGAATGAAAGGAAATGAACATGACATAAATGACATGAGCATCTCTGTCATATCTCTCTGATAGGGCCAACTCTCCCTCTCTAGCCCATGGCCCAGGCTGATTGGCTGATTCGGATAAGTCTTGTCTATGATAAAGCAGCTATGAGCCTAGCTGCTCAGGGACCGCCTCAGGACCGTAACCCCTCAGTCCCTTGCCCCTCCCTTGCTACGGACCTCCAGTAGCTTAACAGCGGCTTACCTTGCGTCACCAGGGGAGGGGCGGGGGGCGGGGAGGGAGCGGGTGGGAGTGCTCTCACACCTCTCACACGGCGCTTGATTTTACTAACGTGGGGGCTCTCAAGGCACTCTGGAGTTGCTGGCGTGCGGCCTTGAGATGATGACTCTGGACACTGAAGCGGACCCACAAATCTGAACCCAGTTTCTTTGGGGCGACATGGAGTAGTAAGTCTTTGATGAAGCCAAACGGCCTTGGGCTGGGACTGGGAGAGGACGACCCTCGATGAGCGTCATAACAGCCTTCATGAGCCGAAAGCTGAGAAGAGACTGCGAGCACCAGCCCCAACTGGCGAGCACCAGCGATCATGGCATCATGGCATGGGAACATGGACCCATCACCTCTTGTTGGAAAAAAAGAGGCTGGGAGGAAAAAAAATGGAGGGGATGGAATGGAGACCGTGTGAAATGGATGTGGAACCTTCTCATTGGGCAACCTCGACCTCCAGGGTGTGGGTGCCCAGGTGGTCTGGTTCGGGGGGTCTCGTTGGTTCTTGAAGTAGTCTCTAGTTCTGGTCCCAGCTGATGTTCTGACCCCCCGGACTGAGGTGATGCTGAGACTGGGGACACGGGCGCCTATGAAAGCGGAAACTTGACGAAATTTGGGAAAGAAATGGTGTGGACCCCTGTGGAACAATGTCTTTAGGGAATCATCTGTCATGACTTGTGACATCATGATGACGGGTGACTTTCAAGAGCAGAGGAAGCTGTGAGGGATGAAGAAGTGGATCTTTGAATTGAAATCAACCACTGTTAGAACCGTCTGGATGCCCAAATCCAATCAATAAAATCCAAAAAAAATCAATCCAAATGTGTGGAAGCTGGATGAAGCCCATCTTAACATCTGAGAGAGGTCTTATTACATTGACACGAGGTCTTATAAGCCACTACGGCCACATTTCATTTCACATGGCCAGCCATTTTTGTTGTTGAGAAGCGTTGTTGAATCCTGAACGATGTTCATAGAATGATGGATAAAGTGAGGATGAGTGATGACAGTGGATGACCTTGAGCCTGTGGATGACCTTGGAAGCACAGATTTGGAACAACAGTTTGCTGGGACATCATTTGCCAGGTGCTGGATTGACTCCACTTGCCTTTTAAAAAGGCTCCACCTTGCCAGGAAAAGTGGAAGATCACCGGTTGGGTGGAAGGATGGTCTGGGCAGCACAAATGGACGTTTGATTCTGAGAGTTTTGGGACAAAGACCGGAGTTTTTTAGACCAAAAGAGTAAAGGAAAAAAAGTGTTGACCTGAATGGAACCTTTCTGAGAGTGTCTGGTTGGGCGGGATTTGAGTGAACAGCCTTTCTTATATATAGTGAACAGTTGCTGCTCTCTCCATAGACTAAAACCATTCCTCGAGGCAGCTTTTAAGTCTCCATTCCTCGTTTCTCAGCATTCCGCTCCATCTCGAGGGCAGCTTTTACAGCTAACATGGCGCCGTTGTGTTGTCTTCTTCCAGGCGTTGTACTCCTCATCTCCTCCTCCCTCATGAAGTTTCCTCGACAGTACATGGACCACCAGATCTGGAAGGTGAGACCCTGTAGGAAACTGGCTGAGGATCTGGAATGGTCTGTGAAAGATCTATCATGAAGAGCCTGGAGATCCAAGAAAGGGAGGAGAGAGAAGGAGGGGAGGAGGGACAGAAGGAGAAGTCAGAAACTTCACTGAGAGGTTACAGAATCCTAGAAAACTACCTAACTTCCCAAAAGGGTTTAGCAAATCCTAAGAACTGAACACTTTCTAGGAATCCATTTTTCCTGATATCTGTTAGGTGACTGACTTTATCGGATCACCTCTTCTTATGTGTGGAACATTCACTTCTCTGCCACTTAGACACCTTGACATACCTGAACCTGCTCTGCTTGATTTGATATTATGGCATTAATATGAGTGAGAAAATGCAAATTTCTATGGGCTTAACAAAGATATGATTGGAGAAAATGGGATGTAAAAATGTCAACAGATACAAAATAACTAAAAAAAGCAAAAAAAAAACCTCATTCAACAAAAGGCAAAAACAACAACTTGTGACCATTCTGCACTTCTGAAAGTTACCATAGTGACCATTCTGAGTAATGTTCCAGTGTTTAGTCTCCCACTTCCACTTGTTTTATTCTAACCAAGTGATATGCATTTCTTAAATCCAACTTGAGGGTGCATATCTTCAGAAGTTGAAGCAGTTCAAAATGCCATGAGATGGGTGGCAGCAGAGAAGTTCTTCTTTCATAGTCATTTAGTGGACATCTTTCTATGCAGGTCTCAGAGACCCGCTTTCTCTTTCAGATGAAAGAAAGAATTTCCTGATTGATGAAGAGAAATCTCTCCTGATGATTTGAAGAGACAGAAGAGATGTCATCTCTCATTCTCATCTGGGACGGTCAAATCGAATCAAAAGTCTCCCCTTGAGAAAGGGATCACATGTTAAGAGATCAATGGGACAGCTAAAAAGTCTAAACTAGAGTTTAGAATTAGGGTAACAGGAAGGGAGGGTGATGACTTTAAGGAGAAGGAACTCTATAATGATCATGTTAACAGGGTTATCTATATTGATCAGGGGGTGGTTGTCCCACCTGCCCTTTGGTTCTCCCCATTCCTTAACTTAACCTTTTCCAAATCTCAAAATTGACCCCCCCTCAAGTGAAGCCCAAAAGGCTAAATAATGAGGGTGCAGGCTTGCTCAAAAAATAGTATTTATAGTAATCCGGTATGGTCCAAAAAAATGGGTCTCTGTATGGCGTCCTTTATAGTATAAAAATAACAACAGTGGCAATAAGGCATGATAGCGGACGTTTTATTTTGGGCTGTTTGAGGGCCCCAAGAGCAGGATTGACTTAGCGGTTTTGTTTATTTTTAGCTGTTTGGGCCCTGAGTCTGTTATAATCCTGAATCCCAGTCCTGAAAACAGTCTGAATGTGGTCTCTGGTCTAGGGTTGCTCACAACCGCTACTAAACACTCACTTGGAAGAGCTTTTGACTTTGCTCCTCCTTGGCTTTCCTTTTACCGCAATTGGAGTCTTTAGAGGCCGTTTGCGGGCAGGTTCCTCCTCTCCGTGAGCATGGTAGAGACCTCCTGCCTGTCCCTGGACGTCCTCTCTCCAGTCCTCCGTCCAAGTCCTGGCTGGTCATGTCCCCCTGGGGTCATCGGAGCTCAGTCCTCTGATGGTCCGGTAACATGAGCTGGAAATCCTCTCCTGGGCTCTCCTCGACCCTCGCGCGCGCCCTCTCGATGGCCAAGGCCTGAAGATTGAATCCAGCCCGGGCTCCTCCAGATTTTCCGATGGGTAAGTTATTGTTCCGGGATGAGGCCAGCGGTCCCAAGGCGTCCCGAGGTGGTGTCCCCTCGTCGCTGTGCTGAATTCACGAGTCTCACCGCTGTCCGCGCGAACTGAATACTAGCTTCGAAGCTTGGGCGCTGCTGCTATACGAGCTTGTATGGCATAATGGCATAATCAACCCTTGAGCGCTGGCATTTATAAAAACAAAAAGGCCAGTCTATAGTCTCTGTCGTGTGTTGAAATGTCAAGCTCGTAGTCTCCTCTAAACCTCTCTCAACCCCCATACTTAACAATGCTCAGACAAAAAACAACTGTTTTAAACACAGGCAGGCTCAGATAAAAAAAATGAGACACAATTGGTTGTCAAAATCTCCGGAAAAGGAAAAGCTTTGAAAATAAAAGGAAAGAGGAACTCGCTGGGGAGAAGCAAGAGCCAGAAATTGCTGCAACAGCAGTCAGCTGTGGCAGGAGGAAGACAGCCGTACCAAGGTGAAAAACAACCTGACCTGGAGTCAAATTATTGAGTGTGGAAAAAATCATTCTTTGTGGTTGTGTGTCGTCCTCTTCATTCTGTTGATGAGTGGCAACTTGTTGAAAATTTATGTGGCTCAGGTCTTCATTGTTCCCGCTCGGATGAAATGACGTTTTTTTCCTCAAGGCTTGTATTTCATATTTCTTTCGGAGACGTTCCTCGTGATGAAAGTCTGAAAGGATGGAGACAGGACAAAGTCGTAGGGGAGAGTTAGATCCTCAGGTCCATCTGAATTCTTCCAACCATAATGTATTTAGAAATGAAAGCGCTCACTGGGACACTTTATTCTTGGTTCAGCGAGGAATAAAATGAAAGCTCACACTAAAGATCAGGCAGACACGCAAAGGAACACTGGACCTGATCATTTACATAACAAAACAGGGAAAGACGACAAGACAGAAAAGGGAAGACTTGGGAACCACCCGACCTGACAGACAGGACTGAGAAGCAGCACTGCACAGGAAACACTGAGATTGAGAGAAATCAGAAGGTGAAATGACATGGGAACAGAATGACCATAATAGTATGAAGCATATCTGTACACACTGCTAAGTTGGATGTGCGTGAGGCTGGTTCACTGATATGTTGTCATGGAAGCAAACATGATCGTCTCTTCCTCGGAAATAATCTTCAGAACCGAAGGCCCCGCTTTTACCAAACATGCCGTCATCATGTTGTAGAAACAGCTCGGAACGTTTTGGTTTGGTTCATTGAGTGTGAATTTTGTGATTTGAGGGGAACTAAAGAACCGAAATACAAGTCTTAGTCCTCTTTCAACTGAACTCATTTAAATTGGTTTGGAAATATTGTGTGAGTGGATATAAAACAAGTTAGACCACTAATAAGATCTGAAACAATTAAATTATTATTATTAGTAGTAGTAGTAGTATTATTAGTAGTATTTGTTGGAGCTATTTAATTTGACATTTGTATTTAGGTTTTATTGTAAAGTAATATTGATTGTTTATTGCTTATTTAGGTTATATTTTGATATGTTAGTTGTTTCTTATGATAGTTGTAGTTTAGTTTAATATATTTAGTTTTAGGTTCACTGATTGGGTAACGATGGGCACCTGTGGTTATATGTAGAGGTGGGTAGGCACCGGACCAGCATGCACCGGGGTGGCCAATGGTTTTTTACCACAGCACGGAGAGGAAATATCAACATTTTGTTTGTTCTTTTTTTTGTTGGTTTAAATAAATTCTCAGAATACTAACAGGCGTAAATGGACAGTACTTTCTTTTGCATGCGTCAACACCAAAACCCACGGTGCATCAGTGGCGGTTTGATTTATGTTTTTGTTTGATTTCGGACGACAAATGGCCACTACAGTATTATTAACAAATGATAGTTTTGGTCATGTTTTAAACCAAAATAATAATAAAAAATCTTCAAAACAAACAAACATTGAAACTGTTATTTCTATTTCTTTGCTCATTATTTCCATGAAACAAAGATGAATAGATGCAGGGTGAATGCTTTGAAAGCTCCCCGATGGGCTGATTAGTGATCAGGAAATGAACATTGTTCTTTACAATATATCCTCGTTTCATGAAGAAGAAAAAAAGCAGGCTAGAAGGAAATCCCCTGGGAGCTCAAAGTTTTCCACTTGCAACAAGGTATGGAATATCATTTCCAGTAAATCGCACAATATTTCTTTTTTTGTTAAAGAGCGAACATCGGAAGAAACAACCATCCTTCAACTGGTTACATCTCCAGTCCGATGTGGAGCTCACAGCTGGTAGGTAAGTGGTTTGTTTACTCTCTCTGTTCCCGAGTTCTCCGTCATCATTACGATGGTGGTTAAATTATTCCTCATTCCGCTCGACCTAAATATACATTTCATTCTCCATCGTTAAAAAGTGGTGTTGTGTCATGCGGTGCATTCAGTGCGCGTGAGGCAGACAGCTGCGGTAATGCTGCTTTTTATTCACATTCAAATATACATTTTTACATTTTAATAGCATTTTTTGTGCCAGTAACAAATTGTCGTCTACGACCGACCTACGGAAACTGATCAGTTGCCGTCTTCGCCGTCTCACCTTGTTTTTCTCAGCCAACGGCTCATTAATATGAGACCAGAGCAAAAAAAACCAGACACCTTATCATTTTACACAAGTCAAAAACAATTAAGTTCCATTTTCTCCAAAATATATGTAACCTTATGCTCCCGGATTTCTAACGCCTCTCCAGGGTGAAATGTGGAAATCCATTTAGCTGCATCATGATAGAAGCCCAAAGAAAAGAGCAAAGATGCAATTATATTTTAGGGCTCTGGAATAATTATTCCTCGGAAAGATGAACCCTCAAATTCAAAAATGTAATGAAAAAATGAACGTGTTGGAACGGAGCCATTCTCTTAAAAACTCCTTCAACCGATGGCTGATGGGGAATGAAGCTGCTCCAGTCACATAAGGAGTACATTTAGAATGTTTCAGAAACGCAGCATTACTATCGAGGAGAGACTATTAAAACCGTTTCTGGGTCGAAGGGTGGGCTCGTAAAAACACATAATAAATAAATACCTTATTTTCCACGTCAATATCCTCACTGCCAACAATCCATTTCATAATCTATTTGAATATTACTCAACAGGTACGACATCATCGAGAACGTTTAGTCGCCAGATAATGCATAATTGTAAATTATTTCCACAAATCCCCTCAGAATGGTTTTAGTAGAATTAGAAACACTTTTACATTTGTGTGTACAGAAGTTGGCAAGTGCCAGTTTTAATCGTTGAACCTGAAAATCGGTCTTTTCTTACCAATTAGCGTCCGAGTGCTTGATGCATATGCAACAACTGTAAAAGCAATTAAACTGCAAATTAATTGTAGAGACGAGTTCACGACGAGAGTTCAAACGCTCGTGTTTTGAATGAGCTTTTGCTCCCAATTTCTAGAAGGAGCAAAACCATGATGCGGTTTGTTTTTTTCAATCATTTTGGGTCCAGGTGTGATAGTACACAGTTTAGGCCAAACGATGCAAACCAAGAACATTTTATACTGTTTTAAAACTGTCTGATTAAACTTTTTTTTTCTTGGCATGCGTGAAATACATTCAAAACTGAGGTCTACCTGGATGACTCTTGCTCACATTTCAAAATTTTCAATATTACAACTGAGTTTCAAACGGTATTTAGTGTTTTTGTCAATACGTTTTTTAGTTTTTTTCAGTAAACACGAAGAATGTAAGTTTGTAAAGCAAACTTTCTTGACAGTGGAGCTGGGCTTTGGAGAAAATCAAAATATCACAATATATTTTACAAATACCTCCATATAGATGCTGTAACGATATTATAGGGTTGGCTATTGGTGCTTTATCACATCCCTATAAATAAAATCAGGAAAAGACAACACTTGAGCCATGTGACGATATTCAAAATATAACACAACTAGAACGGGCACTCGGTAGAGCGCATAGCTTCGCATATCACAAGATTGGGCATTGAATTATGAACATGTTGGCATTAGTTGCATGCCAATTGACTAAAAATTGACCGCGCTATGGTAAAAAGAAGATGTTGACCTTTTCATGACCTTGACATTGACCTTTGACCCGATCGATCCCAAAATCTAATCAAATGGTCCCCGGATAATAACCAATCATCCCACCAAATTGCTTGCGATTCGGTTTAATACTTTTTGAGTTATGCGAGTAACACGCATACCAATAAATAAATAAATACACGGCAATCAAAACACAACCTTCCGCATTTTCAATGCGAAGGTAATAACAATATAATAGTGATTAATTGCCTATAGTCCTACTTGACAACTTTCAATTCTCCAGGCGTTGAGGTTCGACGCCCATACTGGTCGTGAGAACAAACGTTTCTCGCATACATGGCGATGTCCTCGCACGACATGCTTCCTAAGCTGCGAGCTGAACATCTTGAAGTGTGATCCAGAGGCTTCAATGGTTTGAGCCATCTGGGCTGCAAGAAGCCCGCTGAACCAGGTGCAGTTGTATTCTGCAGCATAAACAGCTCGCCGGGTTCCTTAACGGCAAACTCCGCATGCGGCGAGCGGACTGTGAGTTAGTCGAGTAAACGGGGTTGAGGAAAGGCTAAACTCGGCCCAGAGGCAGACTCGCCATGAGCCGAACGCCGCTGACCCAGATTAATACCGACCGCAGCCAGCGCCAGGACTATATAACACACCCCGGTTTCCTGTATCCTGCCTTTCTGTCTATGTGTGAAATGATTCCATCTGTCAGTCTCAGCTGGGCTGTGAGAACACCGCCGAACGCTGCTGCGCCCACACACACACACACACACAACGAAAAAACACAGACGTGTCGGCTGGGAACTGGGGCCAAGGTGGGTGTCTGCATCCAGCCTCCAGGGAAGGGTGGAGGTGGTGGTGGTGGTGGGGGGGGGGGGGCTGTGAAAAAAAAAACCTCTGCCCTGCATGCAAGGCTGCAGAATGAGGAGCGAGACACGAGACAGCGACTGTGGTCGTGACGGCGCGCGGCAAACTACCGTATAAAGCGGCGTTTACGAAGCTTTGTAATTGCAGCTGCGAAGGCCGGCTGCACCGAACATTTTGTGTGAGCACGAGCTGAAAAGACCAATTTATCCCTGCGTACATGCGTGTGCTTCTGTTCATGTCTATATGCAGGTATGCATGCGTTTATGTAAATACACGCGGATATCAGGCAGGTCTCTTACTCTGGCATGCTTCCCCGACCAAGGACGGCAGCTGGCATTCAATAGATACCAAACAGAAGAAACAAAAGCCAGCCGGCACGCCGATCAGCCACCTGTGAGCACGGAGATGAGACCGAGGGGAAAATGTGACAAGATAACTGATATTCAGAGGAAAATAAGGGGCAGAGAGCTTAGCAGTCGACACAAAAGGAGAGCAGAGAAAGGTCAAGGTTGAGGTTTCGCCAAGGCGGGGAAAAAATAAGGTTTTTTTGAGTCTTTTGAAATATTCGAGTGGTTTTTAAACTTCTCCTGAGGCCGAAAAGACAGCAACACATATAACCTCTGGTCCAGTTTGTCATCGTTTCATTGTGCCGTGTGCAGTGAAATGAAAAGAAGAAAAAAGACCCTGTCTCATTCTAGACTAGATTAAAACAGAAAAACAAACCCAATAACAAGAGAAAACATGTATAATATTAACAACACCAGCATAAAGTGACTGGTGCATGGAATTCATCCGATATTTCCCTTGGCACATCAATTTTATGAGAAAGAAAAAAAGATCTTTCCAGAAGTGCTGCATTGACTTCATGCTTGAACGGGATAATAGGACTTTTCTCTTTCTTCATGTTCACATTTGGCAATGCTGCTTTTTTTATGTTCAGCATGGCTGTAGGTAAAACATGGACCTCATGCAGCAGCAAAATCCCTGACAAGGCAATACCAATTAACTGTAGCTCTGTTATCGTACTAATGCACACTCCCCTGTTTCCTGATGGCACATTTTCACCTTAGGTCAAAAGATGTAGGGAGCTATAAACAGGGTTCTTACACATTTTGACCGATGGATTTCCATGACTTTTCCAGGACTTTAAACCAAATGTCCATGACCAAACTGAAACCTCGATAAAAACATGAACAATTTTGAACATTTTGCGTATTGAGAGCGTACGCCGGCTTATATTTTGAGCGTCTTTCTTTAAAAAAGATGTTAATTATGTCAAACTCGGCGTAAATGAACACGTGATTATAACACATTTCCATGACTTTTCCAAAACTTTTATGATTTAAGTTTTTTCCATGACTTTTCCAGGCCTGGAAATGACCATTTTAAAATTCCAGGACTTTTCCAGGTTTTCCATGACCATACGAACCCTGTAAGTCAACTCTGGAAGGCTGTGTTGTACTTTAAAATCAATCATCCTCCTGACCTTCAGACTGCATTTCCATTGTTTTTAACTTCTTTCCAACTAGTGCTATTTCCAACTTGAATTATAAACATCCCACTTTTTACCCTTAAAAAAAAAACGTTTCCAGGTTTTCCATGACCGTACGAACCCTGTATAAAGAAAAGGGAGCATGCACTTTTAGTCCACAAACTAAATCCAGTCCAGTCAACGTGTTATATTTATTATGGAGAGTTGCGTCTCTACTTCACATGTCGGGAAATACAAAGGATAAAATAAATGTTAGGAAATTGCAGAATACACGTGTATAATGCCTTGAAATAGCATTTGCCAAAGCTGTCTGAAAACCCCCAGGGACACTATTTCTAACCTCACACAGAGTCCCAAGGGGAGTACTCACAGGGGAGCCGTAGGGACCGAGAGTCTGTGGCTTCTCTCAGTGAAACGTTAATCCACAGTAACGCCTTTTTGTTCAGGAATCAAACATCTCAAAAAAATCAAACACGAACAAGCTGACAAGTTTAAAATCAAACCGTCCCGCCGAGCTTCTCAGCAGCCAGGAATCAAAGAGTTCGCCTCGGGCTCGCTAAACCTCGGTAATATCCATATTCATAATGGAGAAAGCTGAGGCGATGAGCCTCCCTCGCTCAGCTCCGCCACTCACTTTGTCAACACTCCCATAACTGTTCACGACGAGGAGATAATATGCCACTTTTCCCCCACAGATGAGTGATGAGAAGCAGGACGACAGCTCCGTCCTGCTGATCTTTCTCTCCAGCAACAAGTAGATAAATGCTTTATGACATTGTGTACGCGTTGCGTTGAGTGTGTGTGTGACGCTCTGGAGCCGGCGTGCCCTGCTCACGCAAGTCAAGTTGATGCGCAGTCTCTCACTTAACACCGTGGTGGAGGAGTCAAATGCTTTCATGGACATCTGCCAAATTTCTCCGTTTGAACTCCTGCCAGTATTTATGCAGACAAAGAGGCTTTTAGACGCATAACAGAGAGGTATGTGGACACATTTAATCTGGGTTGCAAGGATTCATTTAGGGCGTTACAAAAAAAAAGATTGGGCGAGCCCATTGGCCCAACGGCCCAATCGCACCGGCATCAACAACTGGGAAACGACGCAGCGAAATCCATTCACTCCAATACAAACTAGAATGGGCACTCGGTAGAGCGCATACCTTCGCATATCACAAGATTGGGCATTGAATTATGAACATTTTGGCATTATTTGCATGCCAATTGGATAAAAATTGGTAAAAAGAAGATGTTGACCTTTTCATGACTTTGACCTTTGACCCGATCGATCCCAACATCTAATCAAATGGTCCCCGGATAATAACCAATCATCCCACCAAATTGCATGCGATTCGGTTTAATACTTTTTGAGTTATGCGAATAACACGCATACAAATAAATAAATAAATACACGGCGATCAAAACATAACCTTTCTGCATTTTCAATGCGAAGGTAATCATCACTATCAGTGGATTTGCATCAGGGGCAGTAAATCCACAAATATTTTGAACACAGGTTCAACTTTTGGTCAACTTTAACACACAAGTTCACACCAGCTATTGCGCCGTCTTTGACAGTGCCGACTTGAGCCAACAGAGCTGGAGAGTCTCATCGCTTAAAAAAGCTGTGTGGTGTATGTGTGTGTGTGTGTGTGCGCGTGGTTATTTAGTGGAGCCGTCACACCCGACCTCTGGCTCCTCCTCAGATAAACGCCGTTAGCGCGTAAGCGCCACGCGCGTTTACAGGTCGAGAGCCATCGAGATGCAATCAACATGGATAAGAGGCTAAAATTCAATACACATTTGTATGTAATGGCATTAATCAATTGCCCTGTGTGCATACAATGTAAGAGCAGTAAGAACAGAGGAAGCAGGACTATGAGACGGAAGAGTCCACAAGCAAGGCATGGAACTTGTGGCTGGCCACTTCAACAAAGCAGCCCATAATAAACCCGAGGACTCGTCGCCTCGCTACAGGGATTCCCAGCCAGAGCCCCAGGGGCCACATCTAGACTGGCAGTCAAACTTTGCCACACAGGGATCAGCAAGCTTGTGAAACAAGCTGTTAAACTTTATCTGCAGCATAACCATTGAGATAATGCACCACAGATGCCGGAATAAAAAGAAACAAATAAACAGAGTTGTTTTTTTTCTTCTATAGTTAAGAGTATTCTTTGTGCCTCCGTGTTAAAATAATCTCCCTGTGGTCATAAAAGAAAGTGATTTTTTTTTAAACCTTCAAATTCCACATAATCAGTTAATAAAATGAGCTGATGCATCTTCCAGAGCCATTAGAAGTAGCACTCAGACAGTGTGCCTGCATAATGAAAGTGTGCATACACTCTGCACTACTCCAGATTGAAACATCCTATTAGCCTGCACATTCACAGGGCCATTAGCATTTAAATATGCAGGAGCTGTGCTCCTTTCAAAATGCCGTTTTGACTCTGCTGCAAGGAGAGTTCTCCTGTTGTCATAAACAATTTGGGTGGTTTTTTTAATACTCAAGGACCTTTTCAAATGTCAGGGCCAATCAAACGCAACACGACGGGTCTCTGGGTGAGAAAATAACACACACAAAAATACAGCTCAGAGAGCGGCGCGGGAAAAGCCAACTCGACATGCATATTCATGTTGTTGGGAGGTTCAATGACGGCTGTCTCTGTATTGTGAAGAGTGGCAAAACAGTTTGTGTGATAAGAGACGGTTAAAAAAAAAAGAAGTCAGCTTTCAACTCCTTTCCCCTGCTCACCATGTCCAAATGTCAGTCTGTGTTGCCACAAGTGACTCCCAAAACCCCAATTCCAGCCCTCCTTCCCCCTCCCCTCCTGTCAGCGAATTTAGACAGAAAACTTTTCTCTGGGAAGTGGTGCTCAGCAGAATGCCAAACAAACAGAGCCACCTCTCCACTGGCCAGGGCCCACTACGGCATTTTAGACATCTCTTTCAGTTTACAGCTTTCCCAACATCAGCAGGATGGATCCTCCTGACACAAGTCGATGTCAGCTGGACTGGAATAGGGGCTCTGCGGAGACACAATGGACCCCTTCCTCCTCCTCGTGCCCACCTCCCTCCTGAGATGCTGATGCAGGAGTGAGTGAGTCGGAAGGAAGGAACAAAAAAAGAAAGCGGAACTAAAAACACAATATAAATATGCCTGTACTTTCAGTCTGGATATATATATACAGGACTGTCTCAGAAAATTAGAATATTGTGATGAAGTTCTTTATTTTCTGTAATGCAATTAAAAAAACAAAAATGTCATGCATTCTGGATTCATTACAAATCAACTGAAATATTGCAAGCCTTTTTTATTTTTAATATTGATTATGGCTTACAGCTTAAGAAAACTCAAATATCCTATCTCTAAATATTAGAATATCATGAAAAAGTATACTAGTAGGGTATTAAACAAATCACTTGAATTGTCTAATTAACTCGAAACACCTGCAAGGGTTTCCTGAGCCTGACAAAACACTCAGCTTTTAAAATTTTTTTTTTTCTGAGTCTGAGGAAAAATTTTAATTTTATGAGATAGATTTTTTTTTTTTTTAAAGCCATAATCAGCAATATTAAAAGAATAACAGGCTTGCAATATTTCAGTTGATTTGTAATGAATCCAGAATGCATGACATTTTTGTTTTTTTAATTGCATTACAGAAAATAAAGAACTTTATCACAATATTCTAATTTTCTGAGACAGTCCTGTATATGTACATACGTGTATGGTGTGTGTGTATATATATATACATACATATACATATATGTATATATTTGTATGGTGTGTGTGTATATATATATACATACATATATATATACATACGTGTATGGTGTGTGTGTATATATATATACATATATATATATATATATACACACACACCATACACGTATGTATATATATATATATATATATACATATATATATATATATATACACACACACACCATACACGCACAAGTGTGTAATCCTCTTCAGCAAACTCTGCCTGCTCAGACAGAGAGAGCTGCACGCCCCACTGGTATCTTCCTTTCTATCTGTTTTTTTCTATTATTTCTCCCTCCTTCACTCCCTGCCTCTCTTCATTCGTCTATGTCTCTCCTCTCCGGCTCCAGCAAGTCACAGCCATCCAGGAGGACATTATTAGCCGTCAGCATTAACATCCAGCGTAGCCGCAACAGCAGCAGAGTCGGTTTCATAACAATGCTCCGGGAAAGCCTCTCCTCTGTCCTCAGCGAGAGGATCAGGACAGCCTGCTGCGTGCAGACGGTGCTTTGTCTCTGATAGTTCCTGCAACAACAACAAAAAGTGACACGCAGACACAAACACGAGCACGCGGCCGGCACGCGCGCATCGCTGAAAGACGGCGCCGCGATTCGTCCCCGATCCTCGGCGGTTTGCGTGAAAGCCGACGACAGGTGTTTCGAAGCTCTCGCCGTGGCGAGAGAAGGCGAGCGGGAGGAGACCAACTCCTGCTGGCGAACACGCAGACGCAGTTGGAAAGACAATGTATTACAGCACTATTAAATCTGCAGACTTTGCCCCTTCACCCATCGTCGCACAATCTATCTCTGACATAATGTCCATGCATGCATTTGAGAGCAATTAGGACCTCTTAGCAAGAGAAACAGCCAGTCATTAAGGAGGAGCAGGGACGACACGGCGGGACGGTGAACACCAGGTGGGAGGCTATTAGACAGCCAAGTGGCGTGAGCGAGCTCCCGCGGTCATAAACACAGGCAACGGGAAACATCTTCAACTGCCGCCCAGCGCTTTCCGACAATACCATAATGAGTTCATAAACGAGAGAGAAATGCTCGTTTATGCATCCGCAACATGCCGGTCCTGCACGCAATATACTGTTTAGTTTAGTTTATTTTGATCAGCAAAATATACAAAAATCAAAATTCAACAAAAGAAGAAAGTGGCTGACCGAAAGGGTCGAGGCTGAAGCTATCAAGCTTATAAGTGCCCTAACCTATAATTTCACGAAAAAAACTTATTTCAGAGAACCATATACATATACCTACATATATACACATACATACATATTCACACACATACACACACACACACGCATACATATTTACATAAAACAATAAACAATACCAAAATGCTCGAGTGTCTCGTTGAGCCGTGACAGTGAGGCGGGCCCGTTAAATATTCAGCCACCTCTAATTTGAGTATTTATACCTTTGCCTTTTCCGACTGCGACGTGTCAAAACGTCGTCACGTACGTTGTGTTCTACCAACAATGACACAGAGATTTACCAAATAACAACAACAACAACAATTCACAGCAATTTTGATAGTCAAACACTGGTTTTACGTTTTCGAATGTGTGTTGCTTTCTCCGTTTTATGAAATAATCATTGGAAATTGAATATATTTTGTTTTTTTTAATTACTGGAATGATACCCTGGGCTCTTGGGATTTCTGATTGGCATTTTTTTCACCATCTTCTGCTTGAAGATTAATTGATTCATCAAAACATAGTGGATCAATTATGAAAAAAACTAAAAACATAATTTGCTTCCTTTTAATGACATCGATGTGAATTTTAACTCCAACGAGGAAAATCTTCAAAGATGAAAGATCTTAAAGATTTTAGATCAAAGCTTGCTCTTAATTTTCTACACGTGCTGCTTGCACACTATATTTACAAGATTCCCATTGAACGCTTTCATGTGAACACTCGGTGACGCAATGTGCAGGGAAACGATGCAGCAGCGATCAGGCACGATACAAACATAATGCTCATCTGATACTAAGAACAGCTAAACTTAATCAGTTTGGATTAGATATTTCAGAATTGGCAACAACATGTGCGGATATGATTCTGCGGTTTTACATTTGGTCGTTTCACTTCAAAATCTGAATGCTTTCAAATACAGCAGTGGACTATAATAAAGTGGTTTTTTTGTGGCCACTGCCAGCTGAACTGGGAAATGACTATACATTATTTTGGATTGGCTAATCTTAAAAACAGGCTTGTGTCAACATTTTGGGAGAGTCAACATCCACTCTCCCAAAACGATCCCCCACAACCACAAACAAATACGGAGAAGCGACCAACACACAAAAGAGCAAGTTACAACAAGCAAGAAACAGGTGCTGAATATTTGCGTGGAGCAATTACAGCAGTTCTTTCATACATACAGAATCGCTGCTCAAAAGAATAACTGAAGTACGATTGTTACCTCGCCGTAAAGGCCCCTCAATCTCCAAAGTGCACGCCTTCACAGAGCAATCTCTGTTTTCGACATCAAAGCCGTCGTGCTATTTGAGAATTAAGTTGTTTTAAGATGACTAAAGATATGCGCGAGAGAAATACATTCCTCATTCTTTTTTTTTCAAACAAAGAACAATGTTTCGCATTCAAGTATTCTATTTTGTAACGAGGAAGAAGAAAAAAAGCTAAACTGGCCAATTGGCTTCATAACATTGTAGCCAAACTCATAAATAATGAAAAGCAGGAAACTAAAAATGTCTTGGGGGGGGATTCAATCGCAGCCCCATCAAAAGCCCTGTGGTGTAATGTTGCCGTGATTTTGCAAAGCGGCACGTCTGAGTGACATCCCTTGCAGATGGCAGAGTGGAATCTCCCAGCCATTACCTCCTCTCCACAATGCACAGCACAATCCTCTCAAACCAACTCCTATGGGAACTTTCACAAGCAGTTAGTGGCCCAGCCATTACGGGAATACTCAAGAGTACAGAAGAGCTATTTTGGCAGGGTCCAAATTACTGTGTTAAATAGAGTATTAGGCTCTGCGAATATGGTTAACCAATTGTAATTGCTTCGCTTCTGTGACTTCCAAACAGGCAGCCAGGGTACGACTCAGACTGTGCTCTTCTTTATGTCAACAAACAAACACTCAAGAACATGGCTGCAAACATGTCCGAATAAACATAACATGTCAGAATAAACATAACTTTACATTCTCTGTCCAGAGGAAACCACATGCCAAACAAATATGCTCTCATGGAGGATAGGACGACACCGTGTCCTTTTAAAACCATCATCCCTTCCTGCACAGGTGCACGTGCTTCCCTTGATTGCCTCTCTGCTGCAACGCCATCCGCGCGCGCGCACATGTACACGCTCACGCGCGCGCGCCGCACAGCAGATCCGCCATGTACAACAGTGCTCTCTACAAGCACAAATCATGTTCGTGATCACAGTACGCCGACTCCACCAGTCACTGGGGAAGATCGTTGGAGGGAAATGAGACTCTTGATTTCCAATAGGAAAAAAAGAAGAAGAAAAACACACGGAAAGCTACCATCAAGCACAAGCCCTACTGCGTGATATCATGAATATTAAAGCACCGGTTTTGCATTTTCTTGGCATTCTCCTGCTCGACGATGACTCAAAAGGCCCGAGAGGAGCCGCCATGTGCGTCGCGGTGCCGCGTGTGACGCCGCGGTCGCCTCGGGAGGCCAGCTTTCATATCACATACCACACACGGACCCGGGAGGAAGTTGAACCCCCAGCGGAGTTTAAAGGCGGCGGACCAGGGGGAAGGACTGGGAGAGGCGGACAGGGAGGGCGGTGTCGCAGGTGGGAGGGAAAAAGAAAATCCCGAGCAAGCAACTACTTTCTTATCCATAATGTATCATTTATGTTGAGGTTAGGACACTTGAGATGATACATTGTTCTAGAATAGTCCCGCAAACATTCGCCACTTGAAGGTTGCGGGCCACGACCAGCGTACGCCGTTAACAAAGGCCTTTTCTCCGAGGGAAGGCTCCACTCCGAGTTCCCCTGCCTGTTGTGACAATGCACACAGGGGGAGAGCAGATGTCCGTTGGCAGCAGCACATCTGCATACAGCCTCAATCCCCACCCCTTCGCTAGCCAGACAATGGAGCCGCCCTCCTCCTCCTCCTCTACTTGAATCTTTATTCCACTGGAGCCTCCAAATGCAGTATGAAAAGAAAGAAGAGTGGGGATAGTTGGGAACCATTGCCCACTCTCTGCCTGTCACAACGGTGAAATAGAAAGCATAATACTTTCTCTATCAAAATGTGCACAGGCTCACGTGGACGCATGATTGGGTTCCTAATTAAGCCCTCATTAATGAGGTCACAGAAGTTCAAACAGGATTTATTTAGTTGTGCCCACGCCAGCAACTAAAATGTTGCAGCCAAAAAACAAACAAAAAACACACTTGTGCCAAACTTTTTATCAAACTCTTTAAATCTGAGATTTCAAATGTATTTTTGAAAAGTACCCCATCAATATTAACAACAACAACCCCTCTTCGCTGGATATTCGTGTTTCCCTGCAGCTGCCCCGGCTCGCGAGGAATTTAACCAAAGCCCTTCCCTCATCTCTTTGAAGTGTCTCGGCTAACGTCGACTCCCAGCGCCGCTTGTCCCTCCGCGCCGATGGCGCAGGGACACATGGGCAGCGACGCGAGCATAGCTTTCGAAACTAGAGCCCCGGTGGAGCACACACGGACATATTTTTACACCACCTTTTTTGGGTTATTTTTGTTGTTGTTGCAATAATCTTGAATACCTACCTCGACTGGATGTTTACTGAGAGTTCACACGTCGGCTTCGGGGGCTCCAGGAATAGCGTCGCAGGCTACGCATTTTCAAATTCGCTTGTTATCTCGGATTTCGAAAATGATCCACCTTTTAGATGTCATGAAAGAAAAAAAACTTAATCCTGAACGCAACGGGACAATCTCCGGCGCCGGTAAACGGTGCCCGGTGTTTTTTTTAACGGGGGGGAAGTCGCGTCGGCTGTCGGTGAGCCCGGTTATCCCGCTGTTTACTTATACGGTTCATAAACACTCCTATTCTTTTCCTCCTGCCAGAATTGAGAGGTGTGTATCAGTTTGCTTTTCCTTTTTTTCTCTCTCGCTTTTTTTGAGTGAGGCGGAGCCTTTGCCCACTTCTCACACACACGCGCCCGCGCGCGCGCACACACAGCAGAACACACACGAGGGACGTGCAGTTGATGGAGATGGGACAGTGGGACATTTCGAGAAAGGCGATGTGTGATTGTGTTATCTTTCTTTTTAGACTCGATTGCTGTTGTTTTGTCCCCCCCCCGACTAATTTTGAGTAATTTAAAGTCTGATTGGACAATCTGATGCAATTAGAGCTTTTAAAATATTAGCTTATTTAAGAAAAAGAGACCAGGCAATCATTTTGAATCTATATCAATGCAATACACAGATGTGTTATGTTGGTTTCTATAAACAGAGCCGCAGCTACTAATGTCCTGTATTTATTTATTGTGTTGGCAGTTTTGAGTACTATTTGTCTAGACTTCCCCCTAACTTCTACACAGTGTTAAAACCTGAGGCACGTCTTTCGTCGGTTAAGACTCTATTATTGTGTAAATTACCATTGCCACAAAACATCTGTAGCAACCCTCCAATCGAAATCAGTCTAAGAGGCTCCATGATTAATTGAGATACCACTAAGTAGGCGGTCCCTCCACAATACGCTGTAACCATCCCTTCTCATGTTTAGCCAAATGATTAAACATCACTATCGATACTTTTATGTGGGTAGCATATGAATTCTTATTTACTGTCTGCATACATGAATACATTTGATTTTCAGAGTTGGTATTCCAGCAGTTTAAAGCAGCTATACTCAACCGCTGGTGGGCCTCAGAGCGCCATCTAGTGGACAGCAGGGTTATGCTAAATGGTTAAATTAAATAAATAAATAAATGTTTACGGTCATTTACAAAGCTAGTTATTTGTATATCTAAATGTGTTCAAGAGTTCAAATAATAAAAAAGCACAATATCAATGATTTGTTCCTTTCGAACATCACCACGCCGAAACTGACACATCATCAGGTAGAGAAACACGAGCGCTTGGCCACTGTTAGCCAGCTAAAGTTCTCGTGAGCCAAAACAATATATATATTATTATTTTTTAAAGAAAAAGGGAAGTTAGAGACAAATCCTGTGCCAGTAAACACTCCGGGGTGTGTGGTGAGGAAATTTCCCGAAAATAGATTTACACACTATTTCAATTCATAATAGATTGCAGTGATGGGGGTACGCAGAAAAAAGAATCAAATGAAGCGTCTTTCTGGGGGTTTACTTCTTAATCTATGACAAACGAGCACCCAGCGGGTGTTCATGTTCTATATTTGAATGTTACACAGCCTTGGTATAGAGGCTGATGATACTATTTGTAGACTCTGTATTTAGATTGTAATTTAGACCAATAGTTCAATCTCTAAATGGTTGAATGAATGCTGCATTTATTCAAGCAGATTGCAATTTTTGGGGGGGGAGGGGGGACTGTGGAAGTATTTCGACCTTTGGGGGAATACAATATACATAAACAGTTACAGTTAAAACAGTTCTAACTGAACATTTGACAGACTTTCACACATTGGTAGATTTGGAGCTCAACTTCATGTTTACACTGTTCCTCCTCTTCCTCCCACATGGTGCAGATCGCAGCAACTGCAGCTCTCCCTTGATGTCATGCTTAAAACACGCAATCCATATTCTCCCATTTTTTTAGTCTCGGTCCGAGCAATAGAGCAGCCGCGGACCGTCCATCATTCACTCTGCAGTGAGGGGCGAGCAGATGGCAGAGAGCATCTCGGGATTTCTCGGTCGCTTTAGTCTCGCCATTCTTTTCCAACACTCACAGCACATAGTTTAAATGGAGCTTTCCTCAAAGACAAATACACTCCCTGTTAGCGACGGATGAATCATTAATGCCTACCTTCTATTCTGTGTCTTGCTGGAGCTTCTGTACTTTGTGCACTGGGTGTGTGGTCCCAGGCCTGGGGGGCTCTTGGCCCTGTCCGGAGTGCATCTCTCCCTGTGGTCATTATTTCTCCAGCACAATGTAACTCCTGGGCATAAATCCAGACACTCCAAAGACCAACACCAGCCAACAGGGAACACCAACTGAAGCATATGTTTTCAATGGCAGCAGAGGGGATGGATGACAGGAGGAGGAAGAGGCAGAGGAAACGGTCAAATCGGATTTAGATGAAGACTTCCTTTTCTCCCAAATAAATAAAACATCGAGGACAAAGGCACCTAGTCACTAAAGTAATGACGACTGCCTGGGTCAACGATGCAGTATATTAAATAAATGTTGTAAAACTGCATGCATGATGTAAAATGTATACTGTATGTTGGTTTCCTGAACTTGTTAGCCACATGTGGAAGATGTATCGTCTTTTTGTCATGATATATATATATATTTATTTATTTATATGTATATATATCTTTATATATATATATTTATATATACATATTTATATTTATATATATAGAAGAAAAAATATATATATATTTATATATATATTATATAAAAAATAAATATATATAAGAGTTCAACATCTGTGTCATTGTTACAGCTTTAATCCTACAAAATAATGTGTTTGCTAATTATAAGCTCATCCTTTGTTATGTTTGTTATTGTTCACTATAAGCAAATAATCTTCCAGCGCTTTGCCTCTGCACATTTCGAAGAACAATTAATTTAGATGACTATGTTCCCCTTTGTATTATACTCCATTTCCTATCTTAAGAATCTGGTTGAACTAAATCAATACAGTCCTGGAAATTATTACAATGCGCACACGATTAGGGTTCTGATACGATGATTTGCCTTTGTTTATAAACTAGCTGTTAGAGGATGACAGTCAAAACACACACACACACACACCTCTAATCTCTCCAGTGTACAGGGTATTTGAGAGGATCAGTAGTGTGCGACTGCATAATTCTGCACAGAGACATTATTTTTTCCCTCAATTCCTCCTGGCAGAGATCTGAGTGTTTGACCTTTTTAAAATGCAAAGCGATTCTTCTACTCCGGAGAGTGAACGGGGAGGCTCATGATTGTGCTACTAAATTTGAGGGACTTAATGCAGTAACTCACAGAGAGGGAGAGCGTTTCTGCACCTGCCGTAGTCTTGACTCGGGTACTGGGATACAATAACACCTCCAAGGGTTATGTTAATCTTTAAAGACGGGTTATTCTCATGCTGCTCCACTCTTTACGTTATTTGAAGGAATATTTCACTGCAACCTTGAATTAGTCTTTGCCGCATAAATCTTATTCAATAAGAATAATTATTGCATCGCATTTCCTTTTACTTGGTCCTGAATGCGTACTGAGTCCTCAATATAAGAATACACTTTGAATCTATTTATTCATTCAATCCGAACATTCATACAATTTTATTCCATCTAGTAATCTGGTTCTATTTGAAATAGATAGATAGATAGATATGTACTTTATTAATCCCCAAGGGGAAATTTGTCGTAACAGTAGCAGCACCAATAAACTAAACACACAAGAATAAAAAATAACATATTTTTAAAAAACAGGGATGAAAGATAGAGATGTATACAAGAAGTATACAAAGTATACTTGTATATGTCACTTTGGATAACCATCTATCTCTGGAGTGACCTCTCTTAGGAGCTTAGATATACATCACTATCACAGCAGTTGTGATCATCAGTCGCCTAAAAGTGGAGTTCATGTTCAAATTGAGAATTAAACCACTTGTGATCCGCACGAAATATGGGATAGTGTAATGAGAAGCTAACTGGAGTGTAATTTACATTTAATAATGGTGTCAGATTGATGCGAGTGTGCCATTGTACTGCATGCCCAGTACCTCCTGCACTAAGTGCACATATAGTGCAGCAGCAGAAAGTATTTTGAGATAAATATGATTCAAACAAAGACACAGAATACCACTCTGACCGCCCTCACATCTAAATATATTCCACTGCATTAAGGCCTCTGACACATTCAAAGCAGCATTTTAAAAAAACACAAGGAGTCCATCTTTGGGCTTATATTTATACCTCCAACAGAATGCAAATGAAGCAGATTTACCCCTTTGACTGGAGAATAAGTGGGAAAAACGTTAATTGGACTTGTGAGGTCTATGGATGTTTGTGCGTCCTCCTCCAGCAGGATATGGAATACTGTGAATGTTTTATGTGAGATGTCCGAGTGGTTTCCAGGATTGACCTGTCGATACGGTCTACAACGCAAAGCAGCAAAGTTAACCAAACAACAACAGTCTCTATATCCTGTGAGCACAGACAATATCCACTGGAGGAAAGATAATGCAGCTCCTCCAATAGGAACACGATGTCAAATGTGACTCACTTCATTTGTTGAAATACCCATCGGTGTGAGAAACAGTGTCAAGGAGCAGATTCTGTGGGGAGTGGCTGGGGGTCGGAGTGGGGGTCCTGTCCTGATCTGCAAATGAGATTTGTTTTTCCAATGCTTTGATGCTGAGGTTATGAAAGAGAATCAGACTAGATGAAACTAAGAGGTGGGGCTTCATAAGTAGTGATGAAATTCCTGGTAATACTATGCAAACGTGGACATTTAAACCGAGCCACTGTTTGAGGTAAGCAGTGTGCCTCTGCATTGTTGCAGCTCTCTCTAAATATACAACAAAACACAAGATCAGGAATTTTAAAAAGCTTGTTGTGCTCGAAAAAGCACTAATTTCACATTCAAGGCCTTAAAGCAAATCAATCTTATTATCAATCTCTTATTTAGCCAATCACAGCTACATCGGCTTTACACTTGCAAACCGACGCATTCTTGGATACGATGTTCTTCATTTAAAATATGCATGATACCATTTTTCCATCCTTGTATGAACTACTTTCTTATTCCCTTGCGGGTGGGACACTTGAACAGACTGCTGTTAGTACGTCTTTGTTTACAACCGGCCTAATGTAATTATACCTCACCACCTACACACATATTAGCACGCAAACTGTGTCGGAGGTTCAGAGAATCCATGGAGGAGTGCGCTGCAGTGCAAGGAGAGGTCTGATCTTTGGAGGCAGTGTTTCTGCGGCGCTGCTCGCTAACATGATGTCCGTGGACCTCGCAGCTGCAACGCGGGGAGCAAGACTGCAGCTAACGAGCTCAGAGCACTCCGTTTAACCCTCCTGTTACCTTTAGGGTCAATTTGACCCCATTCAATGTTTAACGTCGGTGTTCTTTGGGGTCAATTTGACCCCAGGCTGTTTTTCACTGTGTCAAACATATAAGAAATATATCAACTTTTTTATATATTTAAAGGGCTATTTAGGTCGTCAACAAACAAACATAAAGTACCTCACACTTAAACTTGGGAAATAATATTAATTCTAATAATTTTCTGGAGGTTTTAATTGCTGGGGTCAAATTGACCCCGAGGGTAAAATATGTTAGTAAATGTCAAGGTAACAGGAGGGTTAAACACACATGCAAAGATACAACAATACACGCGCACACACACACACACACACACACACACACACACACACACACACACACACACACAGAGCTGAGCTGGGGAGCTCTTATCTCCACTGAACAAACTCCTCGAGTGATGGAAATGTTCTCACGATGTTATCTTGTCCTCTGTGGAAATTAGATAGCCGGTCACTTTTATCACCACCATCAGACTCTGGAGGGCCCCTGACCATTACTGGAACAAGGACCACTAGGCTGCTAGGGGGGGGGGGGGGACTCACCAACTGGCAGCCTGAAAACAAAAGAGGCTGCCAGGGATGTGTAAGTACTGTCAGTGGAATGACTGACAGGAGATTGGAAGGAGTTTTCCAGGGAGGTAGTTTAAGCCAAGGGGCCCTGTTGTGTTGGACTTTGCAGTATTTGCACAGAAATCGATGAAAGGTTAGTCTCACTGTGAGCCTTGACACCTTATTAAAAGGAATATATGAAGAGAGAGAACATTTCTAAAGAAATCGGTGGAAGCCATAGAAATTAATTAAAATTGGTCAAAGAAATGGTTGAGATATGTAATTTAACCGAAACATCTCCAACTCTCTCTTCAAGTCACGTCCTTAATGAAGAGGTAATAGACATAACGCAGAACGCCACAGTGTCGGAGCAGATGCCAAAACTGAAACGAGAGCACACTAAAAAGAAAAGTGATTTTTGCACAACGGAGTACGTCACAACAGCCCAGCGGCCTATTTTTGAAAAGAAAACACACGCACAAACTTCTGTTGTTGTCATTTTGACTGGCAAATCCACCTCTTGTTTTCAAAGCTTTTTTCCCCCCCCCCCCCCTCCAACAGGTGCAAAAACCTCTCAACTCAACACATCAAAGAGACACATGCACCTGCGAATAAATCCCAGTTGAATGGTAAGAATCCAGACTGGGGCCTCCCAACACCAAAGAGGTAGGATTCAAAGTGTCTGATTTAATATTCATGAAGTGCAAGCCTTTGGTGGTTGAATGCTTGTTTACTGAGATGCGTCTTTTGTCCTTGGGACGAGGTTTGATATTCCACCAAGCAGCTGTATTTGCATATACTTGCCTCGACATGATATAGATTCTCCACGCAGAACATACATCACGCCGATAAACACACACTAACTAATGATTGACAAGCTATTTTTTTCTTCAGCACACACTCCCTTCCCATCCCGTGTGAAGTATTAAAACCCCTTCCTGCTGTTCTGACAGGGCTAATGGGAGTTTCTGATTATGAAATATTGGTGGCATTCATGTGGAGGAGTTGGTGTTCGAGTCGAAGAGAGTGTCAAGCAAAGTGCACCACTGTCTAAACATGACGTCATTAATAATCACCTCTTTCCCTCTTCTTCTTCAAGATTAATTAATGAACTGACTGTCACACATGTGAACATATACAGTTGGCGATTGTTTAAAAAAAATAATGCAACCTTTTTTTTTTATCTGCGCACCTTTGTAAAAAAAAAGAAGTGTTATATTATTTTATTTTAAAATATATTGTCATAATGTTTTTTTTTTTAACTCGCAAAGCAGCTCGGTGTCGTGCCCCTGCATCAAGGAATCCGTTTGTTGGCAACAACGTGCGAAATAATGTCAAAGTGAAACACACGGCTCCGAATAGATGTCTCACATCTTCTTTTTTTTCCTACAAAAAAGAAAAGAAAACTTGGATTGGCTAATTAATACCGCTGGAACAAAAGCTTGTGAGAAAAAGCCATCTCCCCGGTGGCTACTTAAAGAAAGAAAGCAGCTGGTCAGAAACGCACTCTGGAGGAAACATCAGCTCCTGGAGAAGGTGGTCGGGGATGCTCTTCACTTAAGTGTCTTTTCTTTGAGCCGGGTTCTCTTCGCCCACGCGTTCCTCTTTTCTTATAGGAGACGCGCGCACGCGCACGCACACACGCACGCCTGCAATGCCCACGGGTGAAACAAACCCATGCATTATGACTCAAAAATCAAGATTTAATTTATTTAACATGCTCTAAATTAATGTCTTCATGTTAATATGCATTCAATAAAAATAGCTGGATTTTTTTACATTTATTATCCCATCGTGTTCTTCAGAGCACGCGCATCACACAGGGGTTTTGGTTACTCCATTTCTCACACTACTTTGTTATTGCGCATCATCAGGCCAACTGAGAACTCATACACACCTGCCGCCCTCTGCTGGTGAAACTGTGAACTACCTACAGCCTCACAGGGCTCGACAATGTCCACAAAGATACATCAAATCCTGATCAATTTAGATACTTCCACACCGACAGTTTCATAACTCCAAATTGTAATGATAGTGAAACTTCACATACTTCTTGTTAGTGTACTTCCATTATGCACTCATGAGCCTAAACTATTATTATAGTGTGCTGGAGGTTAGCAGCTCCAGACTGCATATGCTGCAACTAGCATAACACACAACCTCTAACTGAGCTATCTGGGGTCAAGTTGCATTATGGGTAGTGTCGTTTTGGGCAAATAAGAAACATGTTTCTAATTGTAATCAAATTGTCCATAAATTGTCAGGCAATGTTATAAAAGTGCAACGCTTCAAAGTACCATATTTAGCAACAATCACATATTTATTAATTATTAATGTTTTTAATACTAGGCATATTATTTTGTATATTGTAATTATAAAACTAGTTTCTAAAGTTGTCATTGTGGTTATCTCAGACTGAGTTTGTTTACAGAAACATTGACCAGACAGTGAAGGTCTAACTATGAGACACTATTACTCGTGCCCCATAATTAAATGTTTAAAAAAACCCTAATGGAAAGAGTAACTTCACTACAATGATACATTTCAAGTATGCAGCCTATATATCACGCATATTTAAACACAATAGAATATAACTCGATGTCTCAAAACAGCATTGTCAAGTGCACTTGAATATTGTCACGTATATGATAAGATGCCCTAATGATACATTGTCTGAGCTTCAAATACACCAGAGCTCTAGAAAACAAGAGAAAATGCTATCTCACATTTCTAATTCAGTCTTTTTATTTGACAGCTGGACCGCCAGACGGTTTGCACGACTCCCCCTTCGACGCCGCGCCAACTCAACGTGCCGTCCATTGCCATCTCAGGCCTTGGATGGCGCCGAGCAGTTGGTAGCTGCGAGCACTTGCAGGGTGTCCGAGTGGTCCGAGTCGAGTCGGCCGAACCACAAGAATGTCTCCCCCGCTTGCGACAACGCTGCCGCCGCAGACTTCTGCTTGTGGCTGCTGGGGAACCGCCTGGTGCCGGTAGGAACATTAGCCGCCTGCTTGGTGGTAAAGTCAGTCTGGTGGACCGTGAGGTTCTTCCCAGTCCCTCCTGGGATGCCGGAAGCTCCATCGTGGCACAAGTGGGAGTTTCGCTGCTCATCGAGACACTTCCTGCGCCCCACACCCTGAAAGTGGACCGACATGCAAAAGATATGGGTTCCTCTCAAGGTGCAAACGTGGTGATGGATTAGAACATTTCATGATGGCCCGAAGGTCCGTTTGTACTCACGTTAGTGAAGAGAGAGATGTTGTCTTTTATGGCATGCTTGTTGTCGTGTTCGGAGAATGGATATTCTCTGGATTTCTGTTGAGAGCGTTTTTTGAAGACAGTAGTGTGATACAACTGGATGATGCAGTGGAATGGGATAAAAGGAGCAGGCAGTTTTTCTTGAGCCCCCGGAGCCAGAGGAGTGAAGAAACACATCAGCCATGCCAAACACTTTGATCTTACTCCTGTACATACACACCTGCTGAGTTTTCCATTTAGGATAGCGCTCTATGTTCGAAGCCTGAGGCAGTGATGATTGATCCCGAGTCAGCATGATCCCAGTGCTGGTACAAAGCTCCCGACTCCGGGGCTCATTCTCTGGTGATACTGGATGAGCAAACTGAGAAAGAAATGAAAGGAAAGCTTCTCACAGCCTCCAGTTTGAATGTTATCGCTTGTAACGATCCGATTATGTGTTGGAATTAAGAATTTCTTACCCAGTTGCCGTCATTGGTCATTGAAGAATATTGCTTTCTACCTTTTACCATTTTAAAACAGTTTGAGAGTAGTTTCACCGATACAGCACACACTCACGTACACACACACACAGGCAGTGTCCAACTTAACAATTGATGCAAACACACTGGTGACCATGGAAACATGCTGCCGCATTCGCAAACAACCTGCAATGTGATCTTATTTCGCCACGGAGATGTGGGGCGGGAATTATGTCATGAAAGAAAATGAAAACATAACTGTAAAATATGAAATTTGAGCAAATTAAGCGATTATATACAATATTAGATGTTCCAGTATTTTTTTTTCTTGGAAGAAATTAGACAGAAAACCATTATTGATGAGTTTTAAAGTTCAGCAACTAAAGCCAAATTATCTCATTTTGATCTGTTTGAGATGCACAAGGAGAACACGCTCTGATGGATGACAACAACAACATAAGGGACTTTATTTTTATGACTGGATTTAGAAAAACAACAATACATACGTGTATAAAATGACATATTCAAATGGGATAGTTTTTTCATCTTAATAAGAACACTTAATTACAAATTATTTATTATAATACATTAAAAAGTATTGATTTATTTTCAAATATATTGTTTGATGTAGGAAATTTTAAAAAAAACATGATTTTCTTTACAAATAAATATAAGCACATAGTCACTAACAACAAGCCCTGACTTTACAACAACAGCATATTCTGCAACTGCGGCAGTTTATCACCTCAAATGGTTCAAGTAGAAGGATTTAACAAAAAATTCAGAGAGGTTGGTAATCAGGACAAAGTCCAGACGGGATAAGATAAATGAAGTGTTATCAACATTGGGTTAAGGGGAATGTATATTAAAAAGCAGCAAATGTAGAAGGTAGGCGTTCTTATGAACATCTAAATTAAACAATATATGTAGAGAACAGATTAGATCTTTATATAAATCTTTTGGTTCATTTAAACAACAGATAAGAAAACACGACTTTTGGTTTTAAAGGGTCGCTCCGTAGGAATATTTCTGTACTCAAATATGAGCAAATATTAAAGAAATGGAAAATGTACTGCGAGGTAACCTTTGTGCTGAGAACTGTCGTCTCCAGGATCCGTATGGAAATATTAGACTTTTCCCACCGCTGAGACATGGCTGTGGTCTGAGGGCCCGGGGTGTACATCTGTTGTGTTATTCATCCCCGAGGATAAGATGAGCATGACAAGAAGGTTGAATCACATGTTTCAGGTTATGTTTAACAAACAGTTGAATCCAGGGTCCAAACATATTTTTCAAAGCAAGTTATTGCGTAAGCACCCATATTGATACCTAGCCCTAGTTCTACATTTCGGCCTGAAAGGAATCACATTTAAGGACATCAAGTGTAAACATACTGGAATCACGCTGCAAAACACCAACCGTGTCGACATTTTTATGTCTGTAATGTCCGATAATCAGGTGGAAACAACATAGTTTTATTGTCTTTGTCCACCAAAGTAAAAGTCCCAACAAAGTGAAGGTAGATTTGGAGATTTAAAACATGAATATGAGGCATTGGTTTTGAGCTGACTTGTGGTATTATTCCCTCAAAGCCCACTGAGTTATTTGATGAAGGCTAAATGGGTCCTCATCAGCGCCATTAGTGCCTTGTTGATCATCGTAACATTGTGTTGACCTCATCAACTCGGCCCTCCTAATTACGAAGGCCATAAGGATGCTCTTGATGAAGGCGCTTGGTGCCTCCGAGGGTCGCCGTGTCTGCAGCACTGAGGTGAACTCATGATTTCAAATGAAGAGGCAGCCATTTGATTGCACCTACTAAATTATGCATTCATATTTTGAAGTGAATGCCGATTCTTACTCCGAATGACTGACGTAGGCGCTTCTGTTTCGCCACTCGGAGAGCCCGTCACTATGGGAACATGCTCCTTCCTCATCTCTCCAAGGCGGCGCTTCTTCAGCCGTTTGGCCAAACGTTGCCATCTGGAGAAAAAGCAGCAGCTAGCGACAACGTAGGATCTCCAAAACTGTGGTTATGTTTTGTGTGTATTCAAAAGTGAGTAAAGTGTTTGAGTTTTTTTTTTGTGGTTTTGTTTAAGTCACAGGGAGATCACGTCGTCTTACCTTTCCTGTGTCTCGTTGCATTTATTCAACCGCTCTGCCTCGTCCCTCTTCTCCTGCAGCCATCGCTGCAGGAGTTCTTCTTTCGCTCTCCAAGCCTCAGCCAGCGCCTCATTCAATCCTTTCTGCTCGGCACGCAGCGCGGCCAACTCTTTGGACTGACACTCGATGGTGAACTCGAACTCTGAAAGGGTCGCCTTCAGGGTGTTTTTCCCTTTAGCCAGAGCGAGGGCCTCTTTCTGGTAGTGGGACACACTGAAACAGACAAGGCGATATCTGGATTTGCTCGACCTTTAATCACCTGCGGGAGTTGTGACTTCAAATGTTGGATTTTAGGTCACAAGTTGATCCCCTATGAAGAACACCAAGTGGTTAAAGCTGTTTCATAGTTCTTAATCAAATTGTTTCTGTTTATGATTTTAATTTGTTGATTATCAAATACAGCACTGGATAAACTACATCACGTCTATTGTTCCGTCACTATATGCTCAAGGTGACTGTATTAACATTATTTTATTTACTTTGTAACACATACAGACATTATGGGGAGGTAACTAAAAAGCAAGGCCCTCCCCTTGTGTTGTTACCTTCGCATTGAAAATGTGGAAGGTTATGTTTTGATCGCCGTGTATTTATTTATTTATTTATTTGTATGCGTGTTACTCGCATAACTAAAAAAGTATTAAACCGAATCGCATGAAATTGGGTGGGACGATTGGTTATTTTCCGGAGACCATTTGATTAGATTTCGGGATTGATCGGGTCAAAGGTCAAGGTCATGAAAAGGTCAAAATCGTCTTTTAACCATAGCGCGGTCAATTTCTATCCAATTGGCATGCAACTAATGCCAAAATGTTCATAATTCAATGCCCAATCTTGTGATATGCGAAGGTATGCGCTCTACCGAGTGCCCATTCTAGTTAATATATATTTTTGGACCCACTCCTTGACATCGTTAAAAAAAAGAAAAGAATTCTTAATACCCCCAATAATATATCAAGATGGTATATGCATGTCAAAAAAATTAATTACATATCCACAATAATTCCCAGTCCCTAAATGTGACCCAACAACCAATAGGACTGGAACACAGTGTTAATTTGTCTCAGTTTTGTATAAATAAAGCAGGTAGAAAACATTGCGATGGCGTAAAAACTTTTCAATTACCGTGAGTGCCAGTACTTCAGTTCAGCCTCTTTCAGAAAGAGGACAGTGGTCAGGTCAGAGACGGTCTGAGACAGCTGGGGATGCAGGAAGCAAAGGGATGAATTGATTAAATGGAAGATAAAGAGGACCACACCAGTGCAAAGGTCACTGCCTGACCTAAAAAACACCAGTCCCTAATAATGTTTATTTTAACCACCAGACACGTGCCTGAGGATTCTAACAACTATTGGTGCAAGATTCTTCTGCATATATAGCTAAATTAAAGCTGTAACTTATTTTCTAAAATTATGGCGTTTATTATAAATCTCACCAACCTTTTCTTCGAGGTGCTCGCTCTCTCTCAGTTGGAGTTGAAGGAGTCGAATGTTTTTCCCAACTTCAGATCCACCTCGTTCTAAACTGAAAAGAAATTGAGAAAAAGACAAATGCAATAATTTTAAATTGAAAACAACAATATCAAACATGCAAATCACCAAAGGGACAAAAGTCTGACCTCTTGGGCTGAACATCATCCAGAATTTGTTTGCGAATTTCAAAACGTTCCTCCAGCTGGGACACTAAAAGAAAAGAGGCGCATGTCCTCAGACTAAGACCACGAGGACTTCATCATTGATCACCGAATGCTGCGATGGGACAGAACAAGTCCTCTTACAGCTCGTGAAGACGCCGACGTACGGGAGTTTCTCAGCGCTGTCTCTCTGCTGCAGTCGAGCACGCACGTGACTCTTCCAGCTTGCCATCGTAAGAAAAACCAATATGTCACACCGTCCCAATAAATGTCCTGACGCGGAGGGTTTAAGTGTAATTGGTTTTTGAGCTGCCACTTGATTTTGGGTGAACAGCCCGTCAGTACAGGAAGGAAATGCCTCGAGCAAAGTTTCACAGCTCCTCCCAGTTCAGTCAGTCAGCTGCTTCACACTCTGCTGCATTATACCTGACCACGAATCTGTCCCCTGTCTTTATGATATATATATAAATAAATAAATATGCTGAAGATGCTGTTCATTTATTTAATGAAATAATTAATTTGATAAAATCATAATAATTCATACGATCTACGTATGAATTATTATGATTATTACGATCAATGTAATGGACATTTTAGTAATCTGAATCTGTATACTAAGGCAGTGGTTCACTAACTTTTTCTGGAAGTGGTTCTCTAAACTGTTGATGCCCCACCACCAACACAATGGTCTGTGCTGACTTTTTATTGAAATAGATTTGTGTGACTCCTCCATCTGTGGTTTTAAAAATAGGAGAATAAAAAAAATATCCGTCCAACTTTACCGAACTAATTGAGTCGCATCACTGTCAAGTAAACCAGATGTGCAATATATATATATATATATATATATATATATATATAAATATACACACATATACGTATATTATATATACATACACACAGAGGTATATATAAATATATATGTAAAAATTAAAACACAAATATGCAAAATAGGCTGTATATATAAAGCCTATTTTGCATATTTGTGTTTAAATTGTTCCTTAATATTGTTCATAAAAAAATGTGCCTCTTGAATTAAGACTTTAAAACAGGAAGAGGACCAAAGGATGAGCAGCTTAAGGAGGACCAATGACTGAGCAGCTTGAAGAGGACCAATGGCTGAGCAGCTTGAAGAGGACCAATGGCCGAGCAGCTTAAGGAGGACCAATGGCTGAGCAGCTTGAAGAGGACCCATGGCTGAGCAGCTTGAAGAGGACCAATGGCTGAGCAGCTTAAGGAGGACCAATGGCTGAGCAGCTTGAAGAGGACCAATGGCTGAGCAGCTTGAAGAGGACCAATGGCTGAGCAGCTTAAAGAGGACTAATGGCTGAGCAGCTTAAGGAGGACCAATGGCTGAGCAGCTTAATGAGGACCAATGGCTGATCAGCTTGAAGAGGAATGAAGAACTGAGCCATCAGCAGGAGGAATCAGGAGAACTGTGGAGAATATGCATGATACTTAAAAAAGCACACTGGCAAAGAAATAGCGTATTGTAGCTGCAATTAACCGGTTTTGCTGGATATCTTGTGCGCAACCTGTGAAAAACTAAACAAAACAAGTTAAAATATTTGTCAATACAGAGTTTTTCACTGCATGTATTTTCAAAGCATAATAAAACAAAATTAGTGCAGATATGTGTATCAAGTTTAGTATTAGTGGATGAAATGAGGCTGCTTTTCCACCTTTTTTAACGGAGTTGCAGCTGCTTTACACAGCAACTCTCAATGCATGCTAAATGTTGAGCTCTTATTTTGAAGGGAAACAGAGGAAAAGCTGATTTGTATTCATACTAAATGTTGAACTTTTGTTTTGAAGGGCAACCGCAGAAAAGACGATCTTTTTGGCAAAACGCCAAGAATGAGCGAGTCTTGGCCGTTGCACAAGCGTAACCTTTTAAAGGCGTAACGTACACGAAGGTCCAGGCATTTCGCCAAGTATTCATTAATAACTTAGTTTTATAACGGTCTACTTTTAACTTTTGTAGGATGTAAAGTTATCAATAAAGGTATTTCTGCATTTCCTCCTGCAACCCACCTGTAGTACCCCTGCGCCCCACTAGAGGGATGCGTCCCACAGTTTGAGAACCACTGTACTAAGGTAAGTCGTTTGGAAGTAAAACTATAAATGCATTTTTTTAGTTGGCTCCTAAATAAATCTAAATAATTCATCCTCCACATACTATAAAATAGTATAATATGAGATAATATGACACATGCTTTGAAAGGGATATGATTATTTGTACTTTTGATATTGTACTTATTGGTGTAAATAGCCCCCTTAAGTTCTTGTTAATTAAATATTGAGTAAATTCTCCAAATGAACAAGCTCTGTAAAATAATAATTTACCAAGCTCAGGTAGAAGTGGTCCAATACAACAGTTTTGCTGTTGTATTGGACCATATGTATAATATGTAAAATACATATTTTACATATTATCATGAACGTAATATTAAACTTCACAGTTAGTGGATACCAGTTGGGTTTGGTAGACATCCGAGTACATTTCGGAATAAAAAACAAAAGGACAATATAGAAGGTGCTCAATGTTTCTCGAAGGGCTCTCAGCGGCTCTGAAAGCACTTCCGGGTCAAAACATTTTCTCAATATGTCACAGTAACTGAAATATTTTCCGTGATACGTGGTAAAGTTCTACTATTACATATTGAATATTTTTTACTTAACATTTTTGAGTGATTCTGATTGTTAAAATAAGAAACAGGATACGTTTTGGAGTTTTATCTTACCGCGAGACCGGAAGTTGTTAATGCTGGTAATAACGTGTGCTCTGACAACAACAGACTGTCTGCCAGGTGATGGAAGGAGAAGAAGCTGCAGGCTTATTACTTAGCTAACTACTGAACTAACAGCGGAACATTACTCAGGTAAACAAAGCAACAACGTCGTCTCGTGTGAGTCCCGTGCAAACTACACTTATTGAGCACAGCTTCATGAGTCAGCGTCACTCCTTCGAGGAGCTAGCCTGTCGAGCTATCACACTGGAGACAACTTTATCGAGATAACGGACGTGTCTCGCTCGTTACCTTTGCCTACACATAGATTGTCATGAATTGTCCGAGTCATGGCTAGGCTGTCTGTTTGTTAGAACATCGCTAGTGTTTTCTGGGTTGACCCCCCCCCCGGGGGTCGCGTGTCCCCGTGATGAGCGCATCAGCTGGGGACAGAGAGCCTGGGACCCCGCAGGACGGCGCAAAGGAAGAAAGCGGTGGCCCAGCCTGCGCAGGCGAGAGCAGCAGACACGTGAGTAACTCATGTCAGGCCGAAGGAGTCACCAGGCGTGTTCATGATTGACTTGACTTCGTCCCCTTGAAGGACTCCGTGTGCGCGGGCGCCAGTGAGATCAAGAGCCGTGCCGTGGTCAAGTACTCCGCGGCCCCGCCTCCTGCCAGCTATGCCCTCCTGCAGGAGAAGACCGACCTCAAGCTGCCTCCGGCCAACTGGCTGAGAGAAAACCCTCAGCTGGGCAGCGCCGGCACCACCGTGTTGGGCTCCAGCAGCAAGAGCAAGCCCTTTTCCAGGTATGCGACACTGATGTGTGTCGTTCTGGTCCAGTGTGAAGCTGCGCTGGTCGAGTCGTTTAGTTGCTGCTTTATAATAAAGGTAGAAGGACAAAAGAACTGCCAACCAGTTGGCGTACTTTTTTTGGGCCAAGCGTCGAAACACCAGAATATGGATTGTAATGTTAAACACATTGTTATCATGGGTTGGCTGGTATTCGGGAAAGAAAATCAGGAAATCGTATGTGGTTCATGAAGTTCTTGTGTTTTCAGAATAATCCCGCTATAATTACATTTTTACTGGACTGACCTAGCTCAAACTATTGCCATGTGATGAATATAATATATTTATTGTTCTTTGAGGTTTTTCTAATATTTTGTCCACCCCATGTATATAAATACATATTTGTTTCCCCCTTGTATATTTAGTTTCCTCTGTATATTTAGTATTTAGTATTGTTATTGTGTTTGGTGTTTTATTTTTATTAATGCTCTAACGTGCACCTGCTGCTGTGATCCTGAAATTTCCCGACTGTGGGACTAATAAAGGGTTATCTTATCTTATCTTATCTTAATAATTCAATTCAATTCAGTGTATTTGTGTAGCCCAATTGCACAAATTACAAATTTGTCTCGGAGTGCTTTATTTATATTTATTTATTTAATAAGGTTGAATAAATAGTGTAAAGGACTCTTATTCGGTGTTTTAAGATGTGACTGTAAATGATCACACACTGGTTTTGAAACGCACTTAACTGTTGTTGTTTGGGTTGGATAGAGGACGGTGTGTGTGATGACAGCTTGAGGCTTGTGTGTATATTGTGCTGATCCAAGTGGGAGTTAGTATTAGAGGCTAAGAGAATCATCCTTTGTGCTCCGCTTCGTCGTGGAACCTGCTGGGCCTCCGTTGTCTGAATGCTCTCGTGAAGACGGACACGCACCCACCGGTTTATCCGTCTCAGGCGCAGTGTGTAATGGACTTCTGTAATGAACGAATGGAGGTTAAAAAACTATATTTGAACCCGAAAGATCAGTGGGTAAATCACAGATACTGATTCATTAGTAAATCGATAAAATCGTGAATTCGACTGACCATTATGCACTTCGCCATTCGCAAACACTGTGAAGTGAAGACGTTCCGTTCTCTTTTTTTTTTTTTTTTGCAGTTTCGGGATGGCTTATGAATTCATCGATTGCATCGGAGATGACGTCGACGTGGTGTCGGACTCTGAGGTTTGTGGAGGTCTGACAAAAGCTCCGATTTCTTATTTTAATTCGGAAGCGTGCTCATAGACCGAGGGGTAACATTGTTTTCTGTCGCATCCAGAACATCAAGAAGCTTTTGAAAATCCCCTTCAGCAAGTCGCACGTCAGTATGGCCGTTCACCGCGTGGGGAGGACGTTGCTTCTGGATGAGCTGGACATTCAAGAGCTCTTCATGCAATCCTCTCAGGTACAGCAGGCACGCCAGACTTTTTAAGGTCAAGCAAAGTCCTTATGTCAGTATCTTTTTAAGTATTTGGTTTAACCCTCCTGTTACCTTTCGGGTCAATTTGACCCCATTCAATGTTTAATGTCGGTGTTCTTTGGAGTCAATTTGACCCCAGGCTGTTTTTCACTGTCAAAAACATATAAGAACTAGAATGGGCACTCGGTAGAGCGTATACCTTCGCATATCACAAGATTGGGCATTGAATTATGAAAATGTTGGCATTAGTTGCATGCCAATTGGACAAAAATGTATCGTGCTATGGTAAAAAAAAAAAGACGTTGACCTTTCCATGACCTTGACCTTTGACCCGATTGATCCCAAAATCTAATCAAATGGTCCCCGGATAATAACCAATCATCCCACCAAATTTCATGTGATTCAAGAATATTTTGACCTTTTCATGACCTTGACCTTTGACCCCAAAATCTAATCAACTGGTCCCCGGATAATAACCAATCATCCCATCAAATTTCATGCGATTCGGTTCAATACTTTTTGAGTTTTGCGAATAACACGCATACAAATAAATAAATAAATACACGGCGATCAAAACATAACCTTCCGCATTTTCAATGCGAAGGTAAATATCAACTTTTTTATATATTTAAAGAGCTATTTAGGTAGTCAACGAACAAACATAAAGTACCTCACACTTAAACTTGGGAAACAATATTAATTATAATAATTTTCTGGAGGTTTTAATTATCAAATTGACCCCGGGGGTAAAATATGTTAGTAAATGTGATGGTAACAGGAGGGTTAAGTCCCCGTTATGTGTAGGGATGGGTATCGTTTGGTTTTTTGCTGATACCGGTGCTAAACCGGTACTTTTAAAACGATACCGGTGCCTGAACCGATACTTTTTTTTTTTTAACACACAATGAGGACATTAAAAACCTCTTTGGCCATATTCCCTGTAGAAGCCGTTATCATGGAGCACCGACACACAACGGATATCAGACTGTTAACATACACAACACATGTTCTCCATTATATGATGTGATATGTATTGTCATGTGCAGACTTTATAGGGTTAACCTGTCACTGTTTTGATGGGCAAAGAGAACAACCAATCAGAGGTACTGAAGATGACATGTGACAAATAAAGTTTTGCTTCTGACAGCGAGAGTTACACTGAAACAAAGTGACGCCCCACGGTCTTTATTCCTCCGTCATTATAGTGGTGAGAGTGTGCTCACCTGTGTGCGCGAATGTGTCGGCGCGTATCACGGCAGAGCGATGCGCGTTCTGGGAGCGGCGGCGCAGGGCTTACTGAAGCAGCGACATTTGGTGTTAACCACTTGTGTGCCAAATCTTTTTTTTTTTTTTTTTTTAATTAACATTTGGGGCTAATTAAAAAACATCCGGATGTTTTTTAGCCTAGGGACGCCACTGGCTCAGGCACCGGAAAGAAGCACCGGAATGTGCGTTGCGTTTCGGTCCGGGTAATACCGGTTGTATTGGAACCGGTACCATATTGGCACCGGGTTTCGGTACCCAACCCTAGTTATGTGTGTGTGTGTGTTGTAGACAGGAGATTGGACCTGGCTAAAAGAGTTTTACCAGCGACTCATAGACCAGAAGTGGCAGAGGAAAAAGAAGAGTAAAGAGCACTGGTATCAAAAAGCCATCCTGTCGAAGTTCCTCTACTACAGGTGAGTACTCAATGATGTCAAATACACGAGTGGGGTTGACGACGGGTCCCAGTCTTACCCGACAACAACTCCTGTGTTTAAAGTATAAATGGTGATGGGGCTGCAGAGCCTGTACCAGACAACCCTCATGAAGGGGAGGGGGAGGCAGAGGAGTACAGCTCGTCATGGCCCACTGCCTTCACCAGTGCAGCGTTTGATACCGAAGAGTCAAACACTCCCAAGCAGGTACAGTGTCTTAAGCCGTTTTGTTCTTTAGAGTCTCCAGTGTTACTTTAGAAATGATGTGAATGTCTTCTTGACGAGGAATCAATCCTGTGTGCTGTAGCCAATCGAAACTGAAAGAAGTGAGACTACATGTGTTCTTAGATTAGAATGGGAATGAAGCGTACGTGTCTGAGGGGTTTTGGCTCGCGCCGACAGCATTGCTCCTCTCGAATGTGCAGGAAAGTGTTTCTATGGACAGCGAGTTTGGTCTGGGTCAGGTGACCTCCGTCCCCAACGAGCAGAACCTCCCGATGCTCTTCGACGAAGTGGAGAGCAGCCAGGTAATACAAGCTCCGCCCCTCCTCAGCGGTTTCCCACTGCAGCTGGCGGTGCGTGGCTAATGTCTGCGTCCGCTTTGACGTCTCTCGACAGAGCTTAAGAAACGACTTTGTGCGAAACATAATGTGGACGTTTGAAGACATCCACATGTTGGTTGGGTCCAACATGCCTATCTTCGGAGGCGGTCGCTATCCTGCCGTCAGTCTGAGACTCAGGTTGGAATTTGACACCGTTTTCTTCCATTAAGGATCTGAAATTACAACTCATTCAGAGAGTAAAATGATAATTCATGTCATATTTATTGCTCTGCACCTCTAATGGGGTCAGATGTCCGCAAGATAAATACATCTGTGCATATAATGGCATCGATTTTAGTTTATCTGACCCTAGAAGGTGAACTGTAAATGTCATTTAAGGATCTCATCAGAATAACACGTTGGTTTCACTGCATTATTCCTCTTTAATCCAGCATCTGACTTTCAAACTGTTGTTTTCAGGGACAACAATAAACCAATCAACATTCTGACGGGTATCGACTACTGGCTCGACAATCTGATGTGTAATGTCCCAGAGCTTGTCATGTGCTTTCACGTCAATGGCATTGTTCAGGTAAAGCCCAGGATTGCAATTAGTGTTATTATTAGTGGTTTCTTGATTTCTGTAGTTAAGTTTCACAGTGGACGCATAATACCGACATATAAGCAGAAGTATAAGCTATATATATTCCACTAAAACAACTAAAATACAATCATTTGGTTTTTTTCTGCAGAAATATGAGATGATAAAAACGGAGGACATACCTCATCTGGAGAATTCAAATTTCTCCACAAGGGTGGTAAAAGACATCGCCCAAAATATCCTCTCGTTCCTCAAGTCCAACTGCACCAAAGAGGGCCACACCTACTGGCTCTTCAAAGGTGGGAGAGAAGTGGACAGGAAGTCTCAAGTCTGCCGTTGTCTTGACATTTCCTCATGTTGTTTCTTGAATCCGCAGCTAGTGGGAGTGACATTGTGAAGCTTTATGATCTCACGACTCTGTGTGAGGAGGCAGAAGAGGAGAAGTGTCAGAATCCCTTCACGCTCCCTGTGGCAGTGTTACTCTACAGGTAAGACTCGGCATCTTGGTGCCCGATACGTTTTCCTATCCACAAACATGACATTTAATATTTCATTACATTTAATTTAGCTGACATTTAATATCTTACTTAGAACAGGGTTCGTACGGTCATAGAAAACCTGGAAAAGTCATGGAATTTTAAAATGGTCATTTCCAGGCCTGGAAAAGTCCTGGAAAAAACTTAAATCATAAAAGTTTTGGAAAAGTCATGGAAATTGGTCATAATCACGTGTTTATTTACGCCGAGTTTGAAATAGTTAATATGTTTTTTAAAGAAAGACGCTCAAATTATAAGCCGGCGTACGCTCTCTATACGCACAATTTTCTAAATTGTTCATCTTTATACTGAGATTTCAGTTTGGTCATGGAAATTTGGTTTAACCCTTGTGTCGCCTTCGGGTCAATATGACCCGATTCAATGTTTAACCCTCCTGTTACCTTTATATTTACTAACATATTTTACCCTTGAGGTCAATATGACCCCAGCTATTAAAATCTCCAGAAAATTATTAGAATTAATATTGTTTTCCAAGTTTAAGTGTGAGGCACTTTATGTTTGTTTGTTGACTCCCAAAAGAACACCGACATTAAACATTGAATCGGGTCAAATTGACCCGAAGGCAACACAAGGGTTAAAGTCATGGAAATCCATTGGTCAAAATGTGTAAGAACCCTGTTAGAATATGTATTTCATGAGCTGCTTATTTGTAATATTTATGATTTATAGTATTTGCTTACGCTGACTGAATTAGGTATTTCAACAGTATTATCCTGTTGAATATTTCAAATTGAAATTTCTTTAAATGGTAAGAGATTAAATTGGCCATTTTCAAGTTGTACAGATATTGTTTGCAGATGACATAATTAACCATGAAAGTGTTGAAAATGTAATGCGTTCTGTTTTTCTGTTTGTGGTTGCAGAGTTGCGAGCAACTTGATGCTGAAGGCGAGACAAAACCGAAAGCACTACGGCACAATCAGAACTCTGCTCTTAAACTGCGTCAAACTTCTGGATGAGGAGAGGCACCCCCAAGTAAGCAAGGCTCTAAAGATAAATAGCGCCATCCTCTTTGAAAATATGAAATAAATAGGTGTGATTGAATCTTGACTCCAGTCCCGATCTCCTCCATCTCCCGTCCGTTCAGATCGTGGCCTCCGCCCACTACATGCTGTCGGAGCTGTTCCAGCTCGACGAGCCTCCGGAAGGAGACGAAGGGGAGTCTCTCCGGGGCGGCGGATCCGAGGACAGCTACAGCGACGAAGATAGGGAGGAAGAGGAGGAGCTGACGGAGGACAGCGACGAGAACGGCTCGTACGGCTCCTTCTCCAGCCCGCAGGATGACAGCAAAGCCGTGGCTGTGATCCGCTCCGTGGGGGAGCTGTCGGTGCCGGAGAAATACAAATCCACCCACCAGATCAGAGTGAGCGCCCCTCCGAATGTTTTCTCTTTCAAACGGAGGGAACGGCACACGTACACGGGTACGTGTGTTTGTCAACACCAAAACACAAGCATCCCCCTTTTTTCTTCTCACCCCCCGCAGCCGAGCGGTGCCTTCCCCGTTTCTCGAGACAAGGAGGAGCGATGCCGACACGTCCTGAGCTACGCGCTGAAGGCAAGTCTCTTTGTTTCTGTTTGGGGGTCCAGGCGGTCAGCCACCGGGTTGATCACCGTGACACGCTTCACAGGGGCTGAAGGCGGTGGACGGCACCATCAAGAAGGAGAGCGATCTCCCAGCCGCGGACCCCAACACGCCCATTCCTCTGAAATACGAGGACAGAAGTGCAATCGGAGCCGCCGAGCAAGACATGTCTCTCCTTCTGGAACGGGGTCAGTCTACAGTCCTTATTTCAAAGGATGATGGATATAAAAAACACACCTTTTACGACTGTACCGTGAATATAAACAGATTAGCACTTCAGTGACACTTACATTGCACTTACTTATGGTATTACTCATGGTATTGCTTATGGTATTGCTTATGGTATTACTTATGGTATTATACTTAGTGTACTTATAGTATTACTTATGGTATTACTTATGGTAATACTTATGGTAATACTTATGGTATTACTTATGGTATTACTTATGGTATTACTTATGGTATTACTTATGGTATTACTTATGGTATTACTTATAGTATTACTTATAGTATTACTTATGGTAATACCTATGGTATTACTTATGGTATTACTTATAGTATTACTTATGGTATTACTTATGGTATTACGTATGGTATTATTTATCGTAATACTTTTTGTAATACTTATGGTAATACATATGGTATTACTTATAGTATTACTTATGGTAATACTTATGGTAATACCTATGGTATTGCTTATGGTATTACTTATAGTATTTCTTATGGTAATACTTATGGTATTTTTGTGGTTTGGCTTACTTGAAGAAATGCTACTTTCTTGATTCTTGCTGTTCTGAGTTCACACTCTTGGTTGAATGCACTTATTTGTATTGCGTGTTATTTGGATGAAAGCATCTGCTCAATGACATGTGATGTGACGTAATAAAACGAGCCTGCAACGCGTCCTCCTCCTCCCGCCTGGCGTCACCAGCGACGCCGCTGCCGGCGGACCAGAAGCACCCGTCTCGCTCGGGGATGATGGCCGGCTCGTGGCAGCACCGCATGAAGCTGCAGCTCTTCCTCAAGGCGTCCAAGGCCTACTACGTCCTGTCCGACGCAGCCAGCAACCTGCTGAAGTACGGGCGCGCCCTGCGCTACATCAAGCTGTCGCTGCAGTGTTACGGTGAGTTTGTTGACGTCAGTGCCATCATGCTGGTTATTGCTTCTCGGTGTTTGTTTTTTTTCAAGGAGAAAGACTGTCGCTGAAAAGATTACAATTTCCTACCAGTCAGATTATAAACAGATACTTCAATATTTAATGATGAATAGGATGCGTTATCCTTCTTGCTTCCTCTTCTACCGTTCCCTCCAGATGCCTATTGTTCGGTGAGCGGTACTCTGCACCCACACGTGCTGCAGTTTCACAGCCAGTGCCTGTCTCTGTGTGGGGACATCCAGCTGATGCTGGCCCAGAATGCCAACAACAGAGCCGCTTACCTGGAGGAGTACAGCTACCAGACCAAGGAGGACCAGGAGATCCTGCACAGCCTGCACAGAGAGAGCAGCTGCCAGGGTTTGTCCCTAAAGAGACGTACTCGTGCTAAAACGCACAATGGCCGACTTTCCTGCTTGATGTTTTTTAAATTAGGGGTGTTGGCACACACTAAAAGGCTTTAACAGGTGTCTTCTTATGCGTTGCGAATATTCTCAACGCTTTTACACGCATGAGTTTACACGCCCGACGAGGTCTATTCGCGTCATTCACATCATTGGCTTCATTCGAGGGGGCGTGGCTTATCATTTCCGCCATCCACCGTGGAAGAAATAACCCCTATTTCTGCTTTATTTTTTATTTTATTTTAAATATATTTAACCAGGAAATGCCTCATTGAGATTAAAAATCTCCTTTACAAGAGTGTCCTGGCCAAGACAGCAGCAGTAGCACGTCACACAAAGTTCCATACAATACAACATAAAACAGTGACAGACAATATAAAAAAAAAACGAAAAACAAAATCACAGCATGAATACAACATGAATTTATACTTGTGGACGTCCCACAAACGTCGGAACGTCGAACGCCCTCGCCTTTGGGTTCATAACGTCCCCCGGAGGCACACAGACAACTCGGTGATTCACCAGCGGCGCGATGACGGGCGGAGCATCTCGACGCCGATTGGCTTTCGCAACTCGGCGTCGGGCGAATGAGGCAAATTCGCGACCATTCGCGTCTCTGCATTGACTTTGCATGGGAAAACTCGCACCGCTCTTGGTGCCAACGCAGCACTTTCCTTTTCAGTTCCACCAACAACAATCCCGATGACATTTCCGCATTTGTTTCACCTGAAAATGTGGTAGAATTTCTCGCCTCGTCACGTTGTTGGTCCTCGTCGTTCATCGATCAACGCCGTTACTCTCTCTCTCTCTCTCTCTCTCTCCACTAGCCTTTAACATGGCAACGGACCTGTCCACGGACCCGGAGTACCAGCTATTTGTTAGCAGCAAGTGCTATGAAGCGGCGTACGAGCTGGTCATCTCAGAGGCGTTGAAAGATCAGATGGCTCAGGTGCTCAAAAGGCTGGGAAACATCCGCAACGAGATGGGAGTCTTCTACATGAACCAGGCCGCAGCCATGCAGACTGAGAAAGAAGGTACGCGATGCTAAGTGTACAGAAAACCGTGCGATTCCAACTACCTGTATTTATCGATGTGATTTACACTATAAACTAGAACGGGCACTCGGTAGAGCACATACCTTCGCATATCACAAGATTGGGCATTGAATTATGAACATTTTGGCATTAGTTGCATGCCAATTGGATATAAATTGACCGCGCTATGATAAAAAGAAGATTTTGACCTTTTCATGACCTTGACCTTTGCCCCGATTGATCCCAAAATATAATCAAATGGTCCCCGGATAATAACCAATCATCCCACCAAATTTAATGCGATTCGGTTTAATACTTTTTCACTTATGCGAGTAACACGCACGCACGCAAACAAATACACGGCGATCAAAACATTACCTTCCGCATTTTCAATGCGAAGGTAACAAACCACCAAATACACATCTAGTTCAACATTCATACAAATGTATTTCTTCATTCAGGGTGTCCGCGGGTCCTTAAAAAGTCTTTAAAAGTCTTAAATTGCTTTTCCTAAAAATAAGGCCTTAAAAAGTCTTAAATTGTCTTAAATTCAGATTGGATTGGTCTTAAATTTTTTGGGTGTCATGTCCAGGGGTTTTCCTGGGTCAAAATGGGTCTTCGGTGCTCCCAAAAAATATGTTGGTGCGCGCGCACCGTCTATTTATACAGGTCGGGCTGTTGAGTGATCAGCAGCTGTCCGCTCGGTCCATTCGCGCACCTCACAGTTGCGTATTGATCAGACAAGAAGACACGCTTATCAACTCCAGTGTTTCTATAACAGGGTGAAATCCCCGCAAACAATTCTCGGCTCGCGACAGAGCGATGTGCGCGCCGGCATCGAAGCTGCCGTGATGCGCGCACACGGTGAGCACCGCGTATTCGGTCCTATCAATCCCCTACAACGTGAAGCATCGGCTACTTTAGAAAACATGGCAGGATGCAAGTTCAACAACGGCTTGAAAAGAACGAGTGTTTCTGGTCACGGTGGGTGAAATGCTTCTGAATCTGCGTTATGTGTCGCGAGACTTTCCAGCGGTGGAATCTCACGTGCAGAGCAAGAAGCACAGAGGCTAGCGAAGGCCGCCAGCAGCCTGGGCTAGCTGCTGCTCGCCATGAGCTCCTGCTCCGCGAGCTCCTGCTCCGCCATGAAGCTCCTGCTCCGCCGAGCTCCTGCTCCGCCGCCAACGACGTCAACGCTACAACGCTGGAGGTCACCGGAGGAAATCCAGCGCCTTGCAACAAAGAGCTCATCATCAAGACCAACGCTGCAGTGCGTTCTTCATTCTGTTCCACGAGACTCTGGACCAGACCACCGCGAGCAGACAGCTGGACTTCATGTGCGTTATTGGTGAAATGACCACGTCCAGTCAGGATCCTGTGGAGCTCATGGGCCATGACACGCCCAGGACCTACTTCAGCACCTCAAAGTAAGTCTAACATAAATATATGTATTAACTATCCTCTTGTATATGAGTGTTTCATATAGTTAAGCTTTACTCATGTGTCAAGTTAATAACAGCTATGCATAGGCGCACTACACATTAATTAGACTAATTAAAAATAGTTTTAGAATGGTAGTAAGTAGAGTGGTGTTTACCTGTCAATATGTCTCCATAGTGTTCACTAGGCTCAAAGGATGGCTCACGTTGCTTAATTTGTAAAAATAGTATTCATTCCTATTTATCCAGTCTGACATTAATCTGAAGTGGTGGTGTCATGAAGAGATGTGGTGACTGTTGTTTGGCTAATGTCTGCCTTTTTTCTTTCTTTTTTCCAGGAGAATGGACCAAATGTCAACTGGAAGTTTTTATATTAATACAGTTTGAAAAGGATTGTTTTCCTAGTATATTCACAAAAGCTCAGGAGTAGACATGAACCTGTGCACAAACATCCATCACATAGAGACATGAGAACTCGCTCACACACACACACACATACATTCTATTATGTAAATGAATTTGCATTTTAAAAGCAGCTGGAAATGTTATTTGTTATTTTATGGATTTTTTTGTTCAAAAGGAACTATGTTGCATGTATTTTTTAAATATATTTACTTAATTTTAGAGACATTTGTTCATGGGACTTAAATGTTCTGAAAATGTATTAATAAATATAATTTACAACAGCAATGACATTTGTGTTATCCTTTTGCATTACACCATACTGTTAATTTTGAACAGACATCAGTGTGTTTACTTTGAATTAATTAATTTAGATTAATGTATATTTCCATCGTAAATTAGGTCTTAAATTTTATTTAGACGTGGTCTTAAAAAGTCTTAAATTTCACTGGTTTATTCCTGTAGACACCCTGTTCATTGCACATGTGGCTGTTTCTAACTTCCCTTCGCCCCGCCCACCCCGCCCCTCCCCCTCTCCTTCTAGTGAAGAAGTCTGTGTCCGTGGCAGAGCAGGAGATGTGGAAGAAGAGCTTTGCGTTCTTTGAGAAGGGCATGAAGGACTTTGAAGCCATCGGGGACGGCACCAACACGGCCCTGCTGCTGTGCAACACCGGCAGGCTGATGAGGATCTGCGCCCAGGCCCACTGTGCCGTGCCCGCCGACCAGAGCCGAGGAGAGTTCTCGCCTGAAGAGGCCCTCTACTACAACAAGGTGCCATTTCAAAAACCTCCATGTCTTTAACTCTGGATCCAGCGTTCACACTGAAGTGATGGAAAACCATCCGATTTTTTTTGTTGCAACGATCCGGTGTCTCCCAACGTCTTATTGATTCTATTTATTATTTCACCCCAGGCCATAGTGTACTACTCGAGGGCTATAAAGTCACTGGCAAGCCGAAAGAACCATCCGGTGGTGTGGGACAGCGTGAACTGGGAGCTGTCCACTACCTATTTCACCCTGGCTACACTGCTGCAGGACTACGCCCCGCTGTCCAGGAAGGCCCAGGAGCAGGTGAGTTTGTATTCTGAACAAAGTTAAAGTTCCTGACATTTTGATTATCTTGCAACTGAGTGGACTACTTCCATGTGCCCAAAAAGTGCCATCATTGTGACTTTTAATAGCTGCGTTATCTGTTGTTTTGCACCAGTGGCGCCAACGCGTGCGATCAGGCGTTCTTTCATCCCCCGCTTGCGTTCCCAGATTGAGCGGGAGGTGACGGAGGCGATGATGAAGTCCCTGAAGTACTGCGACCTGCAGACGGAGTCGGCCCGGCAGCCGCTCTACCAGTACAGAGCCGCCACCATCCACCACCGCCTGGCCTCCATGTACCACAGCTGCTTCCGCAACCAGGTAAACACGGTCCGAGAATTCAAAACGTCGCCCGTCACTAGAGCGGAGCCGCCGGAGACGGGATGCCGCTGTCACGACGGGATTAGGGTGGACCCAAATGCACGAGCCGGGAGACAGAGAATGCTGATAAAGATCCTTTAATGAAAATGTTGTCAGGAACGGAACAGACCGAATAAACAAACACACAGTGGAACGCTCGCGGGCTTGGTCTGAGAAACACAAGACAATCTGGCAGAGGACAAGTGGAAGTGAGGAAACCTAAATAGACAGGGACTAACGAGGGAATGGGCAACAGGTGAGACGGGCATGAAGACCAGGTGAAGGTAATGAGGGACTAACGAGGTGATCAGAGGCAGGTGAGGGGAGTTGGACTGACGAGATGGGAAGCAGGATCTGGAATGACATGATACTTAGTGACAGGATGTAAACAACTACTACAAAAAGGAAGGTGTGGAGCTAAACTGTTACAGCCGCGGCTGCTTGTGCGTCACGCTCCGCTTGTGCGACAGGTCGGGGACGAACACTCGAGGAAGCAGCACCGCAGCCTGGCGGAGCTCCACTACGGCAAGGCGGTCGCTTTGTTCCTCAGCCTCAAAGATGCGCCGTGTGAGCTGCTGCGCACGCTCCTGGAGAGGGTGGCCTTCGCCGAGTTTACCATGGCGGGTGAGCAAACGGGTCGTCCGTAGTTGTGGGGTTCAGTCGGGAGAAATGGCGTGTCCCCACCAACAGTTTCATGATGTGTTCCCACAGGTCAGAATAGCAATGCAGCCAAGCTGAAGAGCCTGACCGGAGCGGTGGAGATCATGGCAGAAACTCGCTGTGCTTTCCAGCTGATTCACGACGAGCTGCTGGAGATAGAGGTACGTCTCAGATGAAGCGGGTGCTCCGTCTTGGTTTCGTGACCAAAGCGTTGCTTCGGTCAGTTCGTGGGTCACGCGCCGAAACCCACATCTTCTCCAGGGTTCGTACGGTCATGGAAAACCTGGAAAAGTCATGGAATTTTAAAATTGTCATTTCCAGGCCTGGAAAAGTCATGGAAAAAACTTAAATCATAAAAGTTTTGGAGAAGTCATGGAAATGTGTTATAAGCATGTGTTCATTTACGCCGAGTTTTAAATAATTAATATCTTTTTTAAAGAAAGACGCTCAAAATATAAGCCGGCGTACGCTCTCAATACACAAAATGTTCTAAATTTGTCATGCTTTTACCGAGATTTCAGTTTGGTCATGGACATTTGGTTTAAAGTCCTGGAAAATCCATCGGTCAAAATGTGTAAGAACCCTGCTTCTCCTTTTCATTTCTCGCGCGCTAGCTGAGCGAAGCCGACGCGGCCCGCGGCGCCCCCTCAGGGCTCAACCTCCAGGAGGTGATGAAGCTGATCGGCGTGTTCGAGCCGAGTTTCTCCTTCCTGCTGCTGCAGCTGATCAAACTGCTGACTGCGACGAAACGGAAACCGAGGTGAGAGATGCTGTCAGCCCGTCGCGGCATGTTTTTCCTTTCACAGTGCTCGCCCCTGACCCTCTCGTTTGTGTCCAATGCAGCAATAAGGACGAGGAGCTGTTGAGAACCTATAAGAGCGTGTATTCCAAGCTGCTGCGAGCCGAGAAAAACGCACCCCTCCTCCGCCGCTTGGAGCTCCACATCGAGCTCCTGCGGCAGCTGACCCCACACACAGGAAGTGACGACACGCAGCCGTGATGATGTCATAGCGAGGTCGACGCTCAAGACAGTAACGCCTCTCCAAGCCCCACTCAGGGACCACTTGCAAGACTTGACAACTGTCTTCTCAAATAAAAGTCAGAAAACGACGAGACGGCATTCTGAACACGCTCAGGCGGCAGCGAGTTTCACCTTTTGCGCCTTTTTTTAAAAACGAGTTCATCTTTTTCTAACATTTGCCGGGTTTTGAATTGTACATTTTTTGTGAAAAGAGTTGTAAATTCAGAAGATATTATTTAATTTTCTTATTGCTTATCAGTAATGGGTGACATGTGAAGCTCCTGTGTAGGATTTGTTGTTCCAAACATCACCTGGTTGCCTCCTTTTTCTACAAAAGTGAAAACACCAAAGGAGTTATATGTCCTCTCCAAAACAACAACAGCGTGCAATTGTTTGGCAACATTTAATGCAAATTCAGAGTCTACTATGTCCACGCGGCTGTATGTATAAATATACGTTTATATCGGCATGGTTTGCTGTGACTTGAAAATAAAATGTTTTTAAATTTGACGTGCCGTATTTTGTGCCGATGTCCTGACGCTGTTGCAGGTTTCTCCTAAAGCGTCACGTCGCCCTCTCACTAGCTTTTGGAATCCCTGCTCTACAGGTAAGACTCGGCATCTTGGTGCGCCCGAATCCGTAAAGTTTACGACACTGCAAAGGTCGATACGTTTTCCTATCCACAAATATGACATTTAATATTACATTACATTTAATTAAGCTGACATTTAATATCTTACTTAGAACAGGGTTCGTACGGTCATAGAAAACCTGGAAAAGTCATGGAATTTTAAAATGGTCATTTCCAGGCCTGGAAAAGTCATGGAAAAAACTTAAATCGTAAAAGTTTTGGAAAAGTCATGGAAATTTGTCATCATCACGTCTTTATTTACGCCGAGTTTGAAATAGTTAATATGTTTTTTCAAGAAAGACGCTCAAATTATTAGCCGGCGTACGCTCTCTATACGCACAATTCTCTAAATCGTTCATCTTTATACTGAGATTTCAGTTTGGTCATGGAAATTTGGTTTAAAGTCCTGGAAAAGTCATGGAAATCCATCGGTCAAAATGTGTAAGAACCCTGGGGTTAAGTGTCTTGCCCAAGGACACATCGACACGGGCTAGCGGAGCCGGGGATTGAACCGCCGATCGTCCGATTTGATGGACGACCCCGCTCGCCACTGAGCCGCCCCATTAATCACATCTCTGAATAACAAATGTACATTATGATCCAACATATTGGACTATTATCTCAGTTCATTCATCCCGACCTTTTAAACATCTGCTAACTTCTCTCAAAACATATTGCGCACAGCTGGTTTTCCGCAGAAAGGCCCGTTTGTAATGGATCTGAAGCGGGTCAGGCGGCGCCGCCGCACCCTGTGGGTTCTGGCATCGAGCCTCGCGTCGCCGTCTTCTGCCCGGGTCACCGGAGAGGGCACACGGTGTTCTCAATGCGACGTCGGGGAACGAGGTCACCCCGCTGTTACCGGACCGTGTCCACAGCAGACGGCGCTGCAGGCGGGCCCCAAACGGCTCCCGCGCCTCATCAATCAGCCGGACCCCTCGGCGCTGCGGGTGGAGGTCAGGTGTGAGACGGAGCCACGGAATCACAAAGACCAACGTGAAATCCTTCACTGGCCATTTAACAATTCAGGTCATTACATTTAAATAATCGGGCACTGAAAGTCAAGATGCAATTTTTTTATTATTTCATAAATGAGTGCACTTTGTAAAACTGTTAAACAACAAGGAGTGATGGGGGCACGGATGGAGGAAATTACGCCTAAAAAAAAGACAAATCAAATACATATGTTCAATTATATTGATTGATATTGTGCTTCTGCGCAATGTAGTGCAACGTGTCCTGCTGGTTATTTCATCACAATCACTGGGAACAGTGGGTGAGTTGGTCGTTGGATGACACAGCGGTCAGAAGTCCGGTTCGTCTGGCGAGGTCGGAGGTTTCTCCTCTTGGCACTTGGTTCAAAATGTTTTTTGGAGGATGTCTTTGGTCTCACGAGGCGGAAGATTGTAGAAATAATACTGTGGCGCCATCTGAATGAGGAGTGTGGTTTCAATGTAAAAAGCACGCAACACACACACACACACACACACACACACAATTAAATCCACGGGGAGACACCACGCACGTCCATCACCATCTGTGTTTTACTGTGTTGCTTTCCTTCGTAAAGCTGACCCGGCCTGTTGATGAGGTCACAGATCTCCATCCTCTTCAAGAAGAGCACCGTGGGAGGGACGCCCCACTCCTCAACATGTGGGCGTGTCTCCAGAGGAAGCCGTCTGTCCTCCGGGTACAGACAACAACACTTGCCTACATGCAGGAAAGATGTGTTGTTGTTGTTGTTGTTGTTGAGAGATGACAGCTGCCAGAGATTAGCATTACACAAGAGTTTTCGGTAACAGTTCTCACCGGTTGGACCCGCCAGCTGTTTGCGACTCCTGGCTTGACTCGTGCTGATTGGCTGAATGGTGACTGAGCTGGTTCTGATCCTGGGTTTGTAAACCTAACACAGCAAATGTAACTAATTACATCGACTCATAAAAACGACACAACATTTCAGAGCTTGGCTGTTTCCTCACTACGGCGTGAGTTACTTTGCAGGGAGAGGTTTCGGAGGGTAAGTTGGGCCAGATGCGTCTCCTGGTGGGGAGTCCAACAAGAGGAAGACTTGGATGCAGACATGGCATTTTAATGAAAGGCTCTTCGTCTGCTCTTCAGCTTTACCCCCATTAGCATCGTTTACTCTGATGATCGGTGTGAGGAGTGGATCCTTTCCTCCTCGCCGGCTGCCAGTTCATTTCATCTTCATCCCCTCAATGTGCTGAGTGTGTTTGTTCCCCCCGGCTGACTTATGAGGGAGGGAGTGTGTGTGTGTGTGTGTGTGTGTGGCTTCTCTCTTGTGAATAATAAAAAAAGGTGGGAGAGGGGGTTCAGCTGCGTGTGTCATGATGACTGGGCTTTATTGAACCCTGAAAAAAGGAGAGAGAGAACCACAGAGAGACAATGGAAGCGTATAGCTGAGGGCCGGGTCCCCAAAGGGACGCCGTACCCGACCTCGTGACCCGTGTCGACGTCCATCTCGTCGGCCCCCGCTGAGGGAGAGATCCACCGCCTGCTGGGAGTGAGTCCGGGTGCAAACCACCACGCCATGCTGGAACTGGATTTACAGGCAGAATTCGGCACGCCACGGGGGAATCCGTTTTAAAATAAGAGTGAGAGACGTTGATTACAGGACAGGGTTTGAATGTCTCCCTTTTGCATGAATAAAAGGTGTCATATTTTCCATGACGGTGCAAACCAAAGCGACAAATGCCCCTCAGTATGCTCACGACTTGAGAACTTCTCCCAGTTCTGGCAGAGCCACTGGCAACGAAAAACCGGCCTTCCACCTTCAAAATAATCCTCTCCAGTTAAACTGGTGATGTCCTGCGGCATCACAGGAGAGCCTCCAGTGCGTCGGGTCAAACTTCATCTACGGATACGAGGAAATGAAGTTTGGAAATCTCCATCTCTCAGTCAAGTGTTGGACGGCCACTAATCCCATAGAAGTGACACACACACACACACACACACACACACCTCATGTTTACAATGAGAACCGGCTCACATGTCAGGGCGACGAGCTGCACATGAACATGCATTTATGTCATCAATTGTTGTTTTAAATTTAGAGATTAATAAGAATCTCATCATCTCAGTGGTTGACAGATCATTTATTTCTGCATCCAAGAACAGAAATTGAAGACCTGTAAATCTAAGTTTAGCGCAGCTGTCTGCTCTACTTTCTGCCTCAGAAGCCTGCGATTCAATTTATTTTTCAATATTCACGGAACAAAAAGTCCTTTGCTAACAGTGTCAAGACATGTGCACGACTTACACACAGACACGGGAGCGCTATACATCCTCTAACTCTACGAGAAAATGCATATTTACCAACATGTCAAACAATTCCTTTCTACTAACCAACTATTTATTTAGTGGCAACAAGAGGCAAACTAAAAACACTTTTTTTTAACCACTTCTTTTCTCAACAGATAGATAACTTTGCTTTAAAAATAAATCAAACTATCAGTGAAAAATAATGCCATAATGTTACTTTCACAAAATAGATGCCACTGACTTGTTTCGTTTTGGTTGCTTTTAAAACAACAATCTGACTGTTTTTAGTTCATGCAGAGACGTCTGGATGTGGAAGTGCTTCCGGTTGTAATGGCCGGTGTTGTCCGGCAGGGGGCAGCGTGGAACAACCACGTCCGGTCTGCTGCGTCAGAGTTTGGCAGCAGAGGCTCACATCAAGAATGACGTCAGACTTTCTTCTGGGAAAATGACACGTGTACCTGAAGTGTTTCTTGTTTTCTGCTTCGTCTCTTCGTTTTATTGTTGTTTTTCCTTCTTGGGGGCTGCGATGAGGTGGGTTTCATTTTGGAGACGGCGCTTTTGGCACACTCGTCCTCTCAGAGGCCCGAAAACAAACAACAAAACATGTCATCAGTGAATTATTCATGCTCATAAAACGGTGAAGGTGTTTTCTTCCCTATGAACCATTATTCGCGTCTTTCACGGCGACTTACGGTTTAAAAAAGTTTCTCAAAATCTATTTTCTGTTTTGAAGTATTTTTTTTTATTGACTTCAAAAATCAAAGTGTGAATGCAATTAAAACAACTTTTTTTTATAAACAACCATAAAGGGATTTTTATTTTTGCTCTGACTTCATCAATAAAATCTCACAGTTCAAATGTTATTAACCCAAAACATTCGTCTCTGGCTCACAAGTTAAAGTCATGTTTTCATCACCCGCTTGAATAAGACAACCTCAAAGCAGTTCTTATATCACTGTGAAAAAAGAAAAGAACATATCATATTTACTCTTTACAACGGTTCAGACAGGTTACAGTGATGTAAATAAAACGCAGTACATTTGAGATTTGTACAAATGGGCAGAAACATTTAATGACTAACAATCTCTTTCCAGAGGAGGATTCATTCTGTACACAACAGCGAAGCAGTGCTGTTCCACATGTCCTCTGCAGCGGTGAGAAGATAAGCAACGCTATTGGACACATTTAAAATATGAAAAAAACAAACAACAAAAAGAACAGCGCTGTGATGTTTTTACCTGTTGATTCCCTCCTCGTACAGAAAAGGAAGCAAAGCCACGCTCTGAATCTGCCGAATGATGCCGTGAATGCATGAATCAAGATGATCAGACCCATACGGAATCAAAATGGAACGTTATGAAGGCGAAATAAGAAAGCAAAGAGGAGACTGGACTCCGGGTCGAGGCTCGGAAAGCTCACGGCGCTGATGTCATCCGGCTCGGCTCGAGGACAACGTGGGCGTAGATGTTAAACAAACACGCAACAGAGTTTACGTTGGACCGTTTGGTGTTGGTGGAATTCTCTGGAACACAATCAGTCTGTCAAATCCGTTGAAGCTCTGCAGCGCCGGCCAGAACCCGGAAGGCGGGGGCGTCCGACACATGCCCGATCAAAACAACGTCGTGTGAGGCTTTCATTGGAGTCCACTGCATTCCATTTAAAAACAGATTTGATCAATTTAGAAAAACTGAATGAATAACTTTATCGCCGCCACAAGCTGCACTGACAATGTGCCGACTTGTGCTCCATTTGTCTTCATCTTCACTTTAGAAAACAAACTTTCCGAGCAACTTAAATGGTTTTTAAAAACATCCTATGATTCAGCATTTCGGTTAACAATCGGCGAAGAATGCAAACGAAATATTCCTAAATATACTCCGTGTTTCCTCTTTTTCCAAACCTTTCCGTGTGGGAACATGTCTCCTGTGCACAACACCGGTGCTAACGCAGTTAAATAATTAAATAGATAAATAGTTCATTGGTACCTGAGTGAGGACAACAAAGCACCCGTTCGAGGCGTAGCACCGAGGTGGGATGTCAGCCCCCTTTCACGAGAAACTCTGCGATACTTCCGCATTGTCCAAAAAGCTCGTCCAGAGTCTCCGTGATTAGTGCAAAGAAAGAGAGTCTCCGTCTGCGGGCGTGAGACCGGTCCATGGCGTCCAGAGCTCAGCGGTCCTCGGGAGTCTTTGGCGGTCTGTAGGGCAACGTTGGCACCGGTCTGAAACGAAAGCATCAACACATGACGTCTTCCCCACACTGAAGGTGTTACATACGTGTGTGTTATGCAATCAGCAACACATGAATGATTTGGATTAGTCGGAAATACAACTTCTTTTTAATACACTGCAGTATGTACAAATGCTAAATATCTCATTTCAGGCACATCGTTGGGTTTATCTGATGGAAATGTAACATGTTGAATGAACCATGAGTCACTTAAAAGTCACTACGGTAATAATAAAAATAATAATAATAATAATAATAAATAAATAAAATAAATAAATAATAATAATATAAAGGCGACAGCAGACGAGGCTCGAGCGGTGTGATCTCATGCGTAATGGAAATGTCTTTCAAAAACCACGATACACTGCAAATGAGTTGCCGAGGAGGGCTTCTCTGATTACCGATACATTTCTGTGTGGGTGCAAAAGAGGTGAATAAAAAAAACACGAAGAGCACCTGCGTAAACTAAAGTCACCGTTCTAATCAGACCTGCACTCCCCACCGGACGGATGGAAATTGTGAATATCCAGCGAAACAGTTTACATGAGAGCAAAAAGGAATTTAACGAGTCTAAAACGTTGATGAGATTGATGGGAACATGTGAGAAAAGAGGGAGAGTGTCGTGCTCCACGACGGTCATTTTCGGCCGATGGAAGAAAAAAGAAAAACTGGTGTTGCACCGTTGCCCCCCAGCGCCGTGGCTCCCACCGTGAAGGAAGCAGGGGCCGGACATTTCTGTAATGGACTCGTAATCCATCACTTACCCGACAGGTGAGGCCAACGGAGGTCCGTGTTCCGTGTGCGATGGAGACACTGACCTGCTGGGTAAAGGGATGGAGGGCGGAGGCCTGGGAACAGTGGGGGTCGGTATGGGGAGGGGCCCGGCTCCTCGGAGGTGGACCCCCACCGCCGTGACGCTGTGACCCGGCCGAGAGCTCCTCCCCAGGGGGTCTGCAGGGAGCGGTTTCTGTGGCGGACTGGGCTTCTCAAAGTCCTGAGGAGGAAAGGGTCACATTTAGTCCGTCCGGTCGATGCGGCGCGTGTTCTCACGTGAACGCGTCTCCAAAACGAAAGAGAACAACGTCGTCCTGCTTGGAAGGAGCCGGGACCTCATCCAGGAGCATGTGTCTCGAGGAGCGACAGATTCGTTTTGCACTCAATGATTATTGTTGAAGCAGCGTTAAAAAAATAAAAAAATGAATGTGTCCCTCATTTGCCAACTCACATTAATTGTAAAAAAACACGTTAAATCCCGTGACTCTTATCTTGAGACGCATTCTATGGAAACCTGGAGAGGATATCGTGTGGCCTGTGGAGACACACAGACCAGTTCACTAGAGGGCGCTGTGCTATCACGTTCTTCTCTGAATTCCCACAGCAGACAGGAGAGATACATCCTGCACCTCCTCTTGTCTGCCTCCTCCGTGGCAGTGGCGTGCGAGTGCAGGAGGTTATCGGCACGAGGCGCCGTCACGTGGTCCTAATCTGCAGCGAAGAGGCGAGGCAGTGACGAGCATCTGCTACCGGCAGCCCGGCTACTGTCACACACACACGGCAGAGAGAAGATGTGCCCACACCAACCACACACTGCCAGGAATAAGCACACACACAGAAAGAGAGAGAGAGAAGGAGAGAGGGAGAAGTGTTTCTAACTTCATGCATGGTGAGACTTGGAGAGCTGGAAGGTTTAACACATCCATGAGTGCAGAGCAGACGTGACACGCAGCCTTATAGTAAGAAGGTTTATACTTAACCTGAGGATTTCTATGCTAACATGTAATATATTTTGTCACTATTTAGCTCAAAGAACAACAAGACACCCCCGTTCACATACTTTTATGGTTTGGGCCCTTTTTGCTTCCAGTTCAGGTCAATGTTCAATTCAATTCAATTCAATTCAGTTTATTTGTATAGCCCAATTTAACCTCACATCGGACAAGGAAAACTCCCAAATAACCAAGAAACCTGTTCTCGCTGAAGCCAGCGGTGGTATTAGAGCCCGTGGAGTCGTGCTCGTTTCAACCCGTCAGTGTCCGTCTCCATCACACGGGGTGAAACAATACACCCTGACATAACACCTTTGTGATTTCAATTTTACAAATTTGTCTAAAACTCCCAAATAACCCTTCAGGGGAAAAAGGAAGAAACCTGGAGGAGAGCAACAGAGGAGGATCCTAGGATGGACAGATGCAATAGATGTAATGTGTACAGAAGGACAGAAGTTAAAATACATTCAATGAATATGACAGAGTGTATGAATAGTTCAAAGTCAAAAGGACTTCGGGAGAAAGCAGAGTTAGTATGATTGAGAGATGAAAATTCATCCTTAAGGAGAGAAAAAAGTAGATAGGTACTAAGATATGATGGAGCATCACCAATCAAAAAGTGATTCTTGACCAGTGCAGAGCAGCTAGTGCAGGAGTGATGTGATCTCTTTTCTTAGTTTTAGTGAGAACACGAGCTGCAGCATTCTGGATCAACTGGAGGGACCTAAGAGATTTATTAGAGCAGCCTGCTAATAAGGAGTTGCAGTAATCCAGTCTCTTTTCTGCATCTTTTGAGACAAGATGTGCCTGATTTTTGAAATAAAGAATGCAGTCCTTGAGATTTGCGATTCTTTACAGTGGTGTTGGATGCAGAATCCACATCACCAGATAATTGATCTCTGAGGTGCTCATTTGTCTGAGTTTAACATCAAAGTTGCAGGTCATCCATGTTTTATGTCTTTAAGACATGCTTGAATTTTACAGAGTTGGTTGCTCTCCTCTGGTTTTATCGATAAATATAGTTGAGTGTCATCTGCATAACAATGAAAGTTTATGGAGTGTTTCCTGATAATATTGCCCAAAGGAAGCATGTATAAGGTAAATAAAATTGGTCCAAGCACAGAACCTTGTGGAACTCCGTGATTAACGTTGGTGGTTATTTTACAAATACAAACTGAGATCGATCTGATAAATAGGATTTAAACCAAATTAGTGCCGTGCCTGAAATGCCAATCGACTGCTCCAGTCTCTGTAACAGGATGTCATGGTCAATGGTGTCGAATGCAGCACTAAGGTCTAACAAGACCAGGACAGAGAGAGTCCTTTATCTGCTGCCATTAAGAGGTCATTTGTAATTTCACCAGTGCCGTCTCGGTGCTGTGGTGTTTTCTAAATCCTGATTGAAATTTCTCAAATAAACTATTATGATGTCTTTCTCAAGGATCTTGGAGAGGAAGGGAGGTTAGAGATCTCTGGATCCAGGAGACAGGTAGATAATTGGTCACGGTTGATAGGAGAAAATCCTCAAATATACACCAGGGCATACAGCGGTTTCCAAGGCCATTCCACTTGAGGACAGATTGGCACTGGTTATGGGCAAGAGATTATTAATCTTGTCCCTAATAGTTAAAATCTTTTCATTAAAGTTCATAAAGTCATTAACACTAAGGTTTATAGGAATCACAGAGCTGTGACTCTCTGTCAGCCTGGCTACAGTGCTGAAGAGAAACCTTTTTATTTTTTCTATTATTGATGAGTAATAGGCTGCTCTGGCATTCAGTGTCATTCTCAGAGAGCCTATGGCACTGTCAACAAGATGATCAATCTGTCCTCTGTTATATTGAGAGCACTATCAGTTAGACATCTAGTGTTATAAATTCAAAAGTTATGAGGTTGTGGTCTGACAGAAGAGGATTCTGTCAACAAGGAGATGAATGCAGCACTAAGGCAATCATTATCAACATCCACATGGATATTAAAATCTCCAACAATAATAACTTTATCGGTTTTAAGAACCAAACTTGATATAAATTCTGAGAATTCAGATATAAACTCTGAATATGGACCTAAGACTAAGAACAAGGCTTTCAAATGAGGTGGGTTGCAGTTAGGCAACATAAATCAATGTGATTATCTGATATTAAATCATTCAGTAACACAGCTTTAGATGACAGAGATCGAATATTTAGGAGACCACATTTAATAGACCTATTTTGTTGCACTGCTGAAATAATTGTGTTAACCTCTTCTGCTTACTTTTGATTTATTTAATTTCTACTCTAAAGTCAAGGGTGGGTAAAATGGAAGAGCAGAGAAACTCTGCTCGGTTCCTGATCTGAACCCTGGGTTGTCATAGATTAAGTCCGGTGATCAACCTCATCAGATCAGGTTTTCCCCAGAAAGTCTTCCAGTTATCTACGTAGCCCACATTATTCGCTGGGCACCACCTCGACAGCCAGCGGTTGAAAGACGACATTCGGCTATACAATTCGTCTGTCTGCAAATTTGGGAGAGGGCTTTGGAGTGTGAGTGTCAAGGGGGGGAATTGTTTTGGTGTCCACAAAAGTATCTGGTAAACACACCGTCACGCTTTGCCACGGCCCGAGCTGAACGCCTCAAATAGTTTGTCGGAAAAAAATAAAAATTTGCATTTTAACAATCACAGAGGATACATTTATTAAAAAAATTTTTTTCTTTCTTAAATGATCACTTGATTATTTTTTCTCCACGAACTGACCAAATGAGACGTCACTTGAGACATAGCAAATTGAAAGGCTCCATTCAGTCCAAAGTATCCCACTGTAATATATTAAATGTGTACTTAAAACAACAAAGGCAACCATTCACTCGTGCCATCCGATGTTCATTAGCCTCAGCGCACCGCAGCAGCCTCTTTACTGAGAGAACGACTTCTACCGACACACAACTCTCCGCACACATCGGCCCAAAGCATTCTGGACGCAGTTAAAAACACAAGACGCACCTCGGACGTTTAAATGTGACGAGGCTTTAATCAGATGGAGCTTTGTTATTTATTTTATTTACTTATTTTTCTTTATTAATTTTTCTTTATTTATTTAATTTATTTATTGTATTTACTTATTTAATGTAATTTATTTTTTAAATATTTAATTTATTTATTTCATTTTATTTATTTATTTATTTCATTTATTAATTTATTGTATTTACTTATTTAATTTAATTTGTAAATATTTAATTTATTTATTTCATTTTATTTATTTTATATATTTTAAATTTATTTTAAATATATTTAACCAGGAAATGCCTCATTGAGATTAAACATCTCCTTTACAAGAGTGTCCTGGCCAAGACAGCAGCAGCAGCACGTCACACAAAGTTTCAGACAATACAACATGAAACAGTGACAGACAATATAAAAAATAAAAAAATAAAAATAAAAATCACAGCATGAATAAAACCAAAACTAAGACTCAAGTCAACACAACCCAGCTTACACAGGAGCATATACCTCCGTCATAGAAAACATCTACAACCAGATGAATTTCCTTCCGATTCGTTCAATCTATTTTTAAAAACACCTAAAGACCAATAAACACGTTAAAGGCTGAGCCGGTTTGTCGTGCTCTGAAAGTACAACGGCAACTCACAGAGAGCAGACGCTTTCGTCAAAGTGGAGAACAACTCTCCCAGACACACGCCAGAGCGCCGTGTGTCTCACAGAGACAGACGAAGATGGAAACGGGGCAGATGCCTCTGCTGGATCACAACAAGCATCCAGGACCCGGTGCCTTCCCAAAGCCGCCGCCGGCAGACGACCTCCCGCTGTAACCGGCGATCCCGGAGGCCTTCGCACGTCTTAATTCAAAATGAAAAGATCGCACCGTCCTGGTTGGGGTGAGAGAGATCTACGAGCCGCGGGCCGACCAGCACCTTATCAAACCTTCCAGAGGAACCGAGACACGCGCGCGGTCCTCTGGCCAAAAGCAAATCTATGTCTCTGTGTTCCTGAGAGGATGACATTTAGGAGGAAAGGAGGATGGTTTGTTTCCCCGTCCTCAACGGTGCGATTGCAGCTGGTTCACATGTGTTTAACACTTATCTGATGCCTATTTTTATTACATTGGTTTTTATTATAAGACAAAAGACAATACATAGAGATAACACAGAGAAGACGACAAAACAGTGCGGATGACAAAACATCATAAAGTCAGAGTATTGAAAAAATGATGTGTGTGCGTGTGCATGTGTGCGTGAGCCTTTTTTAAATTGAAAGAAACAAAATAAAGAGATGAGGGCAGATGTATATATATATATATATATATATATATATATACACATATAAATGTAAATATGTATGAGCGTATGCATGGACCTTGAGTTTAATTGGTTTTCAGGCCAGGGAAAATAAAAAAGTAAAAGACTTAAGATTAATGAACTAATCAATAAGATGAGTGGTGTCATGTTTGTAAAAACATAGTGAACTAGAACGGGCACTTGGTAGAGCGCATACCTTCGCTTATCACAAGATTGGGCATTGAATTATGAACATTTTGGCATTAGTTTCATGCCAATTGGAAAAAAATTGACCGTGCTATGGTAAAAAGAAGATTTTAACCTTTTCATGACCTTGACCTTTGACCCAATTGATCCCAAAATCTAATCAAATGGTCCCCAGATAATAACCAATCATCCCACCAAATTTCATGCGATTCGGTTTAATACTTTGTGTTATACGAGTAACACGCATACAAATAAATAAATAAATAAATAAATGGCGATCAAAACATAACCTTCCGCATTTTCAATGCGAAGGTAATGATGATCAGATGTCGTGGTGTTCTGTTGTGTTGTAAATGATCGACAAGGTTAATTTTTTTTCATATAAATATATTCTGACATTACATATTTCCAGTGTGTGATATGTGTGTTATTCCTTGATGCATATTTTTTTTAAAGATGACAACAAACAGTGTCTGTTTGTGAAAATGCTCACAGTTTTCTTCCCATGCCTCATTGTCACAGATGGAGGATAGGCTCCACCCCCCTGGACACCACTCAGCATTAATGGGGTGCAATTGGGACACGGGATGTTTGGTTTTTACATTTTTTTTAAAATGAGACATATTGGCACAGACAGCAAGGGAGGGTGTGTCGAGTATTACAATGAGACACTTCTGGAGCAGGACTGATGTCCGATGCGTCCTTGCCGGCTTGTTATTAAATCTCAACAGAACCATCTCGTCCGTTTTCTGACCCACAGGTGCCATCTCCACCCGCTCCATCTGTTCCATTACAGCGGAATGAGCTAACAGATCTCAGCAGGTAGCAGAGTTTCATTGTTTTGGCAGCGCAGCTCATCAAGCAAGCGGTGGCCTCTCAGCTAAAGTGCATCTTCAGTTGGCACACGCCCATTTCAATCAGGGTGATACGCTGGATCGTGGTCCCTCAAAACCATCACAACCGAATATGACAGCAGTTGTTTCTGCTGCTCTGTGGGACAGGAACTACTTCGATCCTTTATTCTGGTTAAAGTAACAATACAACTACGTATACAATACTTTGAAACAACTGGAAGTCCTGCATTTAAAATCCAACTTAAAGTTCCTCTACACAATATGTAACTCTTTATGTAAATATATAGTGACATCATGTTTACCTGAGCAGAGGATGAGTGCCTCTCTGTGCTCTGTGGGCAGTTTTCGCCCTTTGTTGTGCTTAACCCTTGTGTTGCCTTCGGGTCAATTTGACCCGATTCAATGTTTAACCCTCCTGTTACCTTTATATTTACTAACATATTTTACCCTTGAGGTCAATATGACCCCAGCTATTAAAATCTACAGAAAATTATTAGAATTAATATTGTTTTCCAAGTTTAAGTGTGAGGTACTTTATGTTTGTTTGTTGACTCCCGAAAGAACACCCACATTAAACATTGAATCGGGTCAAATTGACCCGAAGGCGACAGGAGGGTTAAGTGCAACACCAGGGGGAGATGTATAAGTATAAACATGAGGGAGGGGATGGGTGGGAATGTTGGGCGGGTGTGTATGTGGATAGGGATGGATTTGGATGTATGCAGATTTTATTTTGTTGTATATACACTACCGTTCAAAAGTTTGGGGTCATCCAGACAATTTCGTGTCTTCCATGAAAACTCACTTTTATTTATCAAATGAATTGAAAATTGAATAGAAAATATAGTCAAGACATTGACAAGGTTAGAAATAATGATTAATATTTGAAGTATTAATTTTGTTCTTCAAACTTCAAGCTCAAAGGAAGGCCAGTTGTATAGCTTATATCACCAGCATAACTGTTTTCAGCTGTGCTAACATAATTGCACAAGGCTTTTCTAATCAGACATTAGTCTTCTAAGGCGATGAGCAAACACAATGTACCATTAGAACACTGGAGTGATAGTTGATGGAAATGGGCCTCTATACACCTCTGGAGATATTTCATTAGAAACCAGATGTTTCCACCTAGAATAGTCATTTAACACATTAACAACGTATAGAGTGTATTTTTGATTAATGTTATCTTTATTGAAAAAACAGTGCTTTTCTTTGAAAAATAAAGACATTTCTAAGTGACCCCAAACTTTTGAACGGTAGTGTATATATATATATTTTTTTCTCGATGTCAAGGACTAATCTGTTTGTGGAAAATGCAAAATTTAATTAAAAAGTTATTAATTGCAACACCTTTGTTAGTTTCCACCTCGGCTGCTGCTCCCCTGGATGATTAACCTTGGAGGAATGAGAATGTGATCTTCTAAGTCCTGCATGCTTTATGTCGGGGATTACGCGACGCTCTTTATCCAACAGAGACAAAGTGTCACTTCACAAAGTCAACGTCTTCCTCTTCTGTTAAAGCGGCACGCGTCTGTGCATCGTTCTGAGCACCCTGCTGGTTTCAGGGTATCGGGATTCGGATGCACCACCAAACCCACCAGACGGATGGATTTGCTATCCCCACCGCATCCGATACTGCTGGCTTAGCAGAAAGCAGCGCTTTACTCAGAAGCCGGGTCACCGGGAGGGAGTGAATGTTGTTGTGGAAATGTGGGAGAGCAAGCCGAGTGAATGACTGCAGTGAGTCCCGTCGTACGCTTTGCTTTATAAAGGTGTTTTAAAAAATAATGTTTAGACCATGAACTGCAATTGGCATCTTTTATATGACTGCAGAAGATTTGTGAAGAGCACCTGTTCAGATTCATTTCATTGCTTCCATTTTACCTCTTGACACTTTCAATGATTATCTGAACATGTATGTTTCCATAATTCCTGGGGAAACTAATATCACGTGATACAACAGAAAGTACCATTAAAAAAAAGCTGATTGCAATGCTTTTTAAGGGGCTGACTGAAACATCAGATGTCAGAATGTCCTTAAATGCACCACCGAGGGTTGATTGCAATCCATTGAGAAATAAGGTTGAAATTAAAATAAAGGACATGTCATGTTCACTGTGACGTATTTCAGTTTCAAGTCTCAGAGGGTCGATTTCCATACTTTATTCAATTGAAATAAACGTGACGGTCGCCGTCGGACGTGATTAAAAACCTTTGGGATGGTTTCTAAATGGGTCAGGAGTAATCTACAGTAAAATATGCACAACTTGAGTTATTCTAATGAGCTAAGCCTCCGATGGACCTGTATTTACCATTAGAGCTGTGTTCTACTCAAATATCAAAAGGCGATTTATGACAAAGTAAAAGCTTGTCCAACAGACCTGGTTCACTCTGCACGTCGACTGCTGGCGCGGCAGACTGAGATATGGCGGCGCTCGGGGTGGTGAGAAAGACCCGTGGGCAGGCAGGACCCTGTGGGCGGCCGGGAGAGGAGGCAGAGCGGGCGGGCCGACACTCAGAGACACCGGCATGGGCTGGCCGATGTGTAAGGGCTGGTAGAAGGGCAGTCTGCGGAGGCTGTGGGAGTGGAAGTTGTGCGGGGGGAGAAGAGGCTCCGCACTCAGGAAAGTCGGCTGAAGAAAAAAAAAAGAGGACGAGAGGAAGTTATTTTCAGCGGTTCCATCTGCTGCGGCAGCGGGACAAAAAGCTGTGGTCCTCCTCGGTGTTACGAGTGAAGCGAAGCGTCTCCGTTGGATTCGAGAGTCACCGGGAAGCCACGGCAGCGGGTGGGAGAGCTCGCAGGCACAATACTCGGACGCTGATGAATGGAATTTATTCATTCAGTTTGTTAGTGACACAAAAACATGATGATGTAACACCCTGTTCTGTTTCTCCTGTGTCTCCTATGTCTCCTCTGTGTCTTCTCTGTCTTAATTGTTTAATTCCCTGCACCTGCCCTCAGTCACTCTTGTCTCGTTACTGGGGACCTTGTTTTTTTTTTTTTTTTTTTGAGGAACAATGTTTTACTTGAAACCAGACTGGTCATGAGAGAATTGACCGAGGGGCACAACACAAACACAACAATGGAACAAAAGCAAAGACTGGGACAATATATATGGTGGGGAAACACAGGTGTGGGACATCAGGGATAGCGATACGGGGCAGGTGGCTGGGGCAGAATTACACAAATAAGACAGAACAGAGAAGAAACACAAACAGAACGGAACAACAAAACACAACAGAGTGAGGTGTCCTGCTCTGGTGTGCTGTCTGACTGGTGTCCCATCATGCAGCCGCTTCCTCTGGGGGCCGGTGCTAGATCTCCTCTGGTCTATTCGGATCGTTTCTTACTTTCTTTTTAAATCGAGTCTCTTTAAAAAAAAAGTATTTTTGATGTTCTGTCCTGGTCGGTTGTCGAGAGAGTTGCAGATCAGTGAAGAACTCTAACTTTAAGATGTCAAATGAGCTGATGGGCAACTGTGATGCCTTTTCACTTTACAATTTCTAGAATGCGCTTTGAATTTTAGTTAAACTAAACAAATAATCAACACATTTATGGTTATGAAGAAAGAGAAGTTGCAGGTCTCGTCTGAGATTGTAGTGAATGTATAAAAAAAAAAGCTAAACTCCAGTTCAGTCATACAGCTGTCGTTAATGTGACAAGATGTCTGATGTCAGAAACAGTCATAAAACTGGAGAATAACTTATTAGATATGACGTTCTGAAATTGTAAAAGCCAGAGTCTGACCTCATGTCCTGACCAGCTGTTACCTCTCCGCTCCAGAACAAATGAATAATGCCTAAAATGGGCAAAAAGGATTTTGGCTGGTGGACAACACACACACACACACACACAATAAAAAGACACACAATACCCCTCTCCCCCCACACACACACACGCAACGAGGGATGTTGGGTGACATCTGGACATCAGCGCGTGGCTGAAGCGGTCACCGTAATACCAACAGACGGACGGTTTTTCTGCAGTTTTTCTGCAGTTTTTCTGGTGGACAGAATACTAATCAACATGAACTGAATAAACGGCTCTGCTCTGTGCTGGAATATATGACTTAGTTGCTGCAGGACAGTGCACACACACACACACACACACATATATATATATATCTATTTTGTCACACATAAATGAAATGCAAGTCTTTTGTTGTGCTGATCATTTCCAACAAACATATTTTTCTCTTCTACCTGATTCAATCAGCTCCTTAATCATGAAGACAATCTTCCACACACACACACACACACACACACACACACACACACACACACACATTAAAGGGGCTTAAATAACAACAGCCTGAGTCTCATTTAAATGGAGCGCTCTTTCAATTCCAGTGTTTGTGCCTCCCGTCAACAAAAGCGCCATTACTATTATTTCTCAGAGGAAGATGTATATACTAGTGTTGTGAAAAATAACGCGTTAACTCAGTTAATTCAATTACAGGTTTAACTAGTTATTTTTTTTTACACTTTTAACGATGCGCAGAATGAGCTCTTTCCGTTGTTTGTTGGTAGTCGGGACGAAAAAAAAATCAAAAAAAAATCACAATCAACCACCACTTCATCTGAAACTCTGTCCTCATGCAGGCTGTTGGTCTTCATCGATTCCCCTCCTTGCGTTCACCTGCGGAAACCTATGACGACTTTTACTTCCTGTAGATCAGGGTCTCAAACACGCGATCGCGACCTGCCAGTCGTCGCGAGCGTGAGTCGCGGATGATCGCATGACAAATGAAAGATTGGCCGCCCCTGTTCTCTCTCTAGAGTCTTTGTTGTTCTTTTATTAAAAACGTTTGTTTTTGATCGTATCTCCACAGCAGCCAGCAGCATGTCTCTTGGCGTTCTTGCGTTGCGTTAACACTTATCCGTCGGCGCCACACCACAGAGCTCCGTCATTTGAGGCGGCAAAAAAAAAAAAAAACTTGTCATGTCTGTCACCTTTTTCCACTTTCAAAAATTGATTAATGGTAATGAACACTAAATTAAAACATGTTCTACTTGTGGTACCTTTACCTTCATTTTACCCATTTTTACCTTATATTTCACCCTCACAAACCACACTGTGAAAAACAGCCTGGGGTCAAATTGACCCAAACACCGACATTGTATATACACATATATATATATATATATATATATATATAGTGAGGCTGAATTAATAATCCCACATGTTGTTTTGAACCAGCATTGAAGCACATCAGCTCTAAACCAGAGCTTGGTGAGGGGATCTAATTGATTGTGATTACAAAATAAATCGAATCAAATGGACCCCGACAGAAATGAAGACGCAAACACACACACACACACACACACACACATATCCAGCCGACACACATGGATTACTGCTGTGACGGATATTGTGTGGGGAGTTACTCACCTTGTAAATGTTGGCTGCAGAGGGTTTGGGTGGGGGGTGGCGCTGTGGGGTGGGCCTGTACATGGACTGAGCCCTGATGGGGCTGCTCGGCCTGTTGGCCTCCACAGATCTAGGAGAAGAAGAACTCGTGTCACATGGGTCATACGCTCGTCTTCAAGCGGGGCACTTCATGCACTGTGGTTATTTGTAATGCAGTTTGTGTCCATGTTGCTCATTTGTTTTATGTTTCTCACCGTTAAATATTCATCACATTTCTGGCATATTCACAAAATGTAACTGGAGATAAAAAAATGACACATTTTGTGTTTCTCAAATGATCATTTTTGAAAATATAGACCTGTTTTTCCTATGTTTGAAATGTTGCTCATAGAAATGAAAAGCTTTATTCAAAGTAAATAAATGAGTTGGTTCAACTTATTATTATTTTTTTTTTACTGCACTGTCAATCCACTGTTGAAATCATCCCCACACAGTCCTCATGATGCAGATCAGTCTTTGAGCATTGGACTCTTAATAGACCTTATTTAACGATGTTTTTCCAACTTTAACTTTGATCCTTAGTTAGTCATGATAGATACAAAATTAACTACCATATTTTAAGGGGCTTCAACAGGCTCAAACTATTTCACTTTGACTGTATACATAAATATATCTTAACATAATAATTTTCATCACGACTGTAACTGTTGATGACAAATAAGTATTTTTGTGTTTCTCAGCTGGTCATAATTGAAATTACAGGCATATTTCCCCTGTATATAAATATTACTGATATAAACGAGAACAGCTCAAAATAAGTTAATTCTTAAGCTTTGAAATAGCACTTGCACTTTATTTGCCAAATGTAGAACTGTCCAGGTTATAAAATAGATTAAAAAGTATTAATAAAGCGACAATGCAGCGCAGTTAAGTGTAAGATCTTGCTTCCAGGTCCACGGTGACGGATCAGAGCCTTTCTAACGGACTAACTTATTAAACTGCCTCTCCACATGTGACTGAGACACAATCTGTTTGGTTTCGTGAAGAGACGGCTCACCTGAATTTCTCCAAGGTGCTCTTCTTATTGGTGAACAGGAGGCGAAGCAGAGTCTTCCTCCTCAGAAAGACGATGATGATGGTCACCAGAAGGCTGACCAGGGTGCCCAGGATTGCCACAGTAATGACCACACTGTCGGCTGACGCCACATACGACAACACGCACATTAATACACACACACGCACATCTACAGCACAGAATGAGAGGACGTGACACAAAAAAAAGCGTTACAACTAGGTCACGATCAGCGGCACAGGTTATGATTCTAATTTCTCTTTTCTTCACTCCGAGGACCGGAATTAATTCTCCGAAAAGACAGTGAGTGTAATGTGTCGCTGGGCGGACGGGGACTTGTGTCATTATAGGAGGAAAGCGACGTCTGGACGAGTGAGGACGGAAATGGAACGGTCCACATTACCTGCCAGTCTCGTCGGCCCGCTGTCCATGCTGCCACCGAAGCCCGCCGCCTCACAGAAGGGCGGGGTTACACACCTGCAAACAGAGGTTAGCCGTATGTTACACGCTACATTGACACTTCTTTTCTCCGACATACAATAGTATCAAAAGGCATTTGTATTCCAAGCAGCTGAACTCCAGGTGTACTCGATGTATGGGTCTGTCCGAGAAGAACGAGACGAACCCTGAATTGGTTTATTTTTCTCATTCAGTTATTCGAAGGGACTTCCAATGTAAGGGGACAATGGCTCTGCATGAGAGCCATAATGGATTTAACATGTGCATGGGAGAGTCCATCCCATAAACCTTGGGGTTTCCAGTGCGGTGGTTCGATCCGGGAGGATTCCCTGGTGGAGTAACGCAGTCCAGCTGTCAGTTGGAGGATGGAGGAGGATGGCAGTGCAGAGGGAGTTATGCAACTATGGAGGATTTACATTCAGCACAGTGCCTTCCCTGCCTGCTGGCCATGGACACTCCTTCGCACAAGTTGACGGGGTTAAGAGTGTAATAGTTTAGCTCCACGCCTTTTTTTTTTTTAATATAGTTGTTTTCATTCGTCACACCATCTCCAACAGTCCAACTCCCCTGCCTGATCTCCCTCCTCATTCCCTTCTCCCATTCTCTTCACTTCACCCTCGCCGCCCTTCTCCATCCCCTCACCATCCTCTCCCTCACTCTCCCCTCACTCCTCTGCCAGATCTGTCCTTGTGTTTCGTGTTTGTTTGTGTTTTTCTTTTAGAGTATATTCCTGACCTAATCTACTGACCTGATGACCCTGACCCTGACCTTTCCCCTTTTTTTTTGTTTTTTGTTTGACTGATCTCCGGTTTGTGATTTTGTTTTTTTTGAAGTATTCTTTTTTGTTAAAGATTGTTTCTTGTGTTTGAGGGTCCACTCTGCTTATGGGTCCGCACAAAGAGGCACTCAGGGGGCTGGGAGGGATGTATGATTTTGCGTTTGCGTGTGTGTGAATTGGAAATGCTACAACAGCATGGCAAATTCAATCTCCCAATTTTGTAACAAGGAAACAATATCTGAAAAACACTCAAGACGAAATGTGAAATTACTAACATCGCCTAATTCTTTTAAATCCTCTTGAACTAAAGATGCATACAATAAAACAATGCATATTTGTAAAAGTGATACATCTATATATCTAAATATATTTTAAATGTTAATACGATGGATTTGCAATCAGTCCCTGACACACTTTATCTTCCGTTTCTCACATTCACCTATTTTATACATCAGAAAAGATGAAACTTTGATATAAGCTATAGAACAGCAACAACCATTCAGTGGATCCTACTGTGACCACTGTCAATACACGGCAAAGATGAAGTGAGTTCACTTCCAAAGTAAATTCAGATAAACAATATTTTTCCAGGCAGCTCTCGTACTGTTTGATTGTGGTTTCTCCCTGCGGTGCTGCATTGTACAGTCTCTCATTGTAGAGCCAGAGGATGACGAACAACAGCTTATGGAGACGAATAAATGATGCGGCTAAGTGGGATTGATTTAACCTCCGTGGGACAATGAAGATCAATCGTACACAATGGGAGCATCTGTCATAACTCACAGGCTGTGAAGTAAATACACTGTTGCTCTGCTATTGTGTGCAATTATAGGGCAGTAAAGAAGTGCTAATCGTGTTCAGCGGCTACATGGATGAATACACAGGCTACAGTGTGATATTCAACACCAAACATTACGCTTGTGGATGCTTTGCACTCACCCCACGTCCATTGCACTTCCCCGAGCACTCGTGCACACCAAAGACGCTGACATTCTGGCACCGGCGATTCAGGCACACCTTTAAGGAGGAAAGCATCATTAGTCTTTCATAAGAGGTGTAGACAGATGAACACAAACACTGGGAAGAAGTGTGAACTGTTGGATAATATGTCTTGTATAGCAAGTTGCAATATGTAGGCAAAACTAGAACGGGCACTCGGTAGAGCGCATACCTTCGCCGCAGCCACTTTTTCGGTACTTGGCATGAGAGTGTGGGGAGCTTGATGTCATGTGAACATGTTGGCATTAGTTGCATGCCAATTGGAGAAAAATTGACCGCGCTATGGTAAAAAAGAAGATCTTGACCTTTTCATGACCTTGACCTTTGACCCGATCAATCCCAAAATATAATCAAATGGTCCCCGGATAATAACCAATCATCCCACCAAATTTCATGCGATTCGGTTTAATACTTTTTGAGTTATGCGAATAACACACACACACACATACAAATCCCCAAAAAAATACACAGCGATCAAAACATAACCTTCCGCAGAATGCGAAGGTAATAAAGCAACAGTGCATTCCTTGTCCTTTTATTCAGGACAGCGAGGCAGAACAACAGTGCAACAGTCCCGCCTTCAAAAAGCTTTGTAAAAAGATACACTTGGAGCGGACACTGACTGGGAAAGTGGTTTCATGTGTCCACGACAATTCAAGCACAATCGTGGCGGCTCAATCACCTGTTTTCAACTCATATTATTTCGCCTGTTTGTTGCAGCTGGGCGACTTGTTTGGCACTTCCATGGTTAATGAGGGTCAATGATCGGTTAACCAGTGTCAACTATGAGCATCAGTCGACTGAATGTTTGATGCGGACCGACAGTCACTCAGGTAGCTGCACCACGCATAGCACAGCCCTTACTGCAGCTCGGAAGTGGAAGATGCAAAAGGCACAATATGTTGTGTAAAAGAAGATGGAGAAAGGAGTTTTGAGCTTTCATCTTCCTCTAATTACCACTGCTGTGTGGGCGAAGCCAACGTAATGCCCTGATAAGCATGGGAATTAGAAATCCAACAAAGGTCCATGACAAAGACTCGTAGGTTCCACAGTCTGAAGTCTGACAGCACATTGTACAAATAGTTATGTTTTGAGCATAACCAAGCCCTCACACATTCACACTTTCAGAAGCTAGATGGCCAACCACCCAGTGGTGAGAACTACTGAGGAGACACCATGGGTATCTGTCAAGGAGCAAGTTTCGTCAAAACGTGTGTAAAATGATGTGGGTTACAGAAAATGGTGAGAAAGGACAATGTATTGCTGGATTTCTCAAATGTCCATCATGGAGAACCAGAAGGGCTGGTGTGTGGGAGACTCCTCAGAGTGTTTATTAACTTCGCATTGAAAATGCAGAAGGTTATGTTTTGATCGCCGTGTATTTATTTATTTGTATGCGTGTTATTCGCAGAACTCAAAAAGTATTGAACCGAATCGCATGAAATTTGGTGGGATGATTGGTTACTATCCGGGGACCAGTTGATTAGATTTTGGGATCGATCGGGTCAAAGGTCAAGGTCAAAGGTCATGAACAGGTCAAATCTTCTTGAATCGCATGGAATTTGGTGGGATGATTGGTTATTATCCGGGGACCATTTGATTAGATTTCGGGATCAATCGGGTCAAAGGTCAAGGTCATGGAAAGGTCAAATTTTTTTTTTTACCATAGCACGATACATTTTTGTCCAATTGGCATGCAACTAATTCCAAAATGTTCATAATTCAATGCCCAATCTTGTGAAATGCGAAGGTATGCGCTCTACCGAGTGCCCGTTCTAGTTCTCACTGCATTGCTGTTTATGCCCCATAACAACATTTCACCTGTGACCATAAGGAGAGTATCGAGGCCTGTGAACACTTCATTACTGAACTTCCAAATCCTGTAGATCGATAGAGTTTCTGTACAAAAATGCTGTATATCTTTGTACTTTTTGATATAAAGCAGCAGAGGAACATATGAGCCCGATATCATATGCCCTCACGACCACTTGCCAATAACATCGTTGCTTTCACAACCGGTTTTCCATCACTGCAAGACTGAGAACAGATCTTGTAACCTCATATGGAGAGAAAATTAAGTAAGCCAGTGCTCCAGGCCAAAGCTCTTTTCCTGCCTCATTCTTGGCAGACAAAGGCCTTGATTTTTACTGGTGTGGTGAGAGAGGGTTTGATGGCAGCACATCGAAGGAGAAAAGTTGAGAGGCACACCTAATAAAATCACGGGTTGCCACAAGGGTCTTGTCCAGCCCTCGTCATGATGTGTATAAATGGATCACTGGATTCACTCAGGAGATAACTTTATTAGCTATTTTCTTTGGTAAGGACAACCACTCGGCTTTGCCCTGTACTGAAGTCCAGGCTCATACAGTTATCAGCCTTTCGGGGTATCAAGAACACAACTTATATCGATGCAATACACAACAACCCAAGTGCTACTCCATAAGCTACAGAAAGAGATGGCACATTAATGTAGTGAACAATCAGAAAACAACAGGGACGACCTCTTGATGGCAGAAGCGTATACATTTCTGGTCTACATAATTGGTCACATTGTAACGCCCTGTTCCGTTCCTCCTCTATGTCTCCTCTGTTTCTCCTCTGTCTTGATTGTTTCATTCCTTTCACCTGTCCTCAGCCACTCCTCTGTATCATTGATTGGTTAATTCCCTTCACCTGCCCTCAGCCACTCCTCTGTCTCCTTGATTGGTTAATTCCCATCACCTGGACCCAGCCACTCCTCTGTCTCCTTGATTGTTTCATTCCCTTCACCTGCCGTCAGCCACTCCTCTGTCTCCTTGATTGGTTAATTCCCTTCACCTGCCCTCAGCCACTCCTCTGTCTCCTTGATTGTTTCATTCCCTTCACCTGCCCTCAGCCACTCCTCTGTCTCCTTGATTGGTTAATTCCCTTCACCTGCTCTCAGCCACTCCTGCTTCCCTGATTGTCTCATGCCGTACACCTGTGTTTTCCCCCCTATATATTGTGCCAGTCTTTCCCTTGTCTCCTGTCGGTTTCTTGTCTTTATCTCGGTCTCGTATTGGCTCTGTTTTGATGTCTCACTCTCTTTTTCGCATGGTGATTCCTAGTGTTTTTTGCAGTTGCTTTCAAGCCATACTTTTCATGCTTTACCTTTTTCCGCAGCAAATAGTTTTTTGTTTCACTCAAACCTGGAGTCCAGCCTGTCTCTCTGCACCTGAGCCTCACCCCGTGACACGTGTGATTTAGCAACACTTCTACACAGGTGAGTCTTGAGCAGTGTCTGTGCTGGTGTCTCTTTACACATGAACTAATGAACTGATCACTCACCATGCCATCTCCACACTTTGTACCAGCCAGAACGAGTCCAGGATCTGGCATGTCGTCGCCCAGATAAACATGCGTTCCCCGACACAGAATACGCCCTCCTTCTTGTAGCGGGATGTTGGTTTCAATGGAAACGGCATTTGTTCCGATGACTGGCCGGTTGGCTCCACCCTGGCACTGAATTTTACCACACTTTGCATCCCTGCATAACACACACACATGAGTGCAAACAAGCATTAAAAGATGCATTATAAAACACTTCATCAATAAAGCTTCAAACATAAAGGCCTGTCAATCACAGGCAAATATAAAAGATAAAATAATGAAAGACTGCTGAAGGGAGATGTGGTGCTTCAGTCCTCCCGTCATTGAAGCAATTACATCTGTGAATAAAGAGCTTGATTACAGAATTCACCCAAAGGGAGAAGGTCCTTAGAACAATGAGCTGACAAGAATAGCATGACATGATTCATGAACACTTTCCTAGATGGTTAATAAGCTGCTATCTTCCTCAAATTACATTTTTCACTCATGTAAACATTTGTTTGAAGATCACATGTCGGATCCCACAACGTAATGAAGAGTGGTAATGACACCGCTTAAGCTAATCAGTTGTGTTTTGCACAGTAATTTCTCTGTACCTCTACGACATCCGCGGAGCTGCAGAGTCTTACCTCGCATCACATTTGGCAAAAGAGCCTTTGGAGTCCTTCCCACAATTCCCGTAAGGATCCCCTGCAGAGTTGACTCTCTCGAAGCATATCCCGGGGGCAGGCTTGGCTCCTACGCGTAAAAACAAACGAGCGAAATACAAAATATAACCACCAAAATGAAGTGACTGCTTTCTTTTCTAAAAGTGAAGGTGATGTACACAGTCAGTTGTACGAGTAGTCGTTGATCTACCTGGCCCCCACAGGGTGATGCATTGCTGCTCGTGAGTCTGGCAGATGCCGTTGTAGCAGTAGCCTTCGATGCTGTGGCAGGCGTGGCCGTCATGCAGATACACGTTGGCTGGGCAGTACGGGTCGGCACCGGTACAAAACTCGGGCAGGTCACAGGAGTTACTGGTCTCTCGACACATGGTGCCAGCCAGTTTGAGCTGTGAAGACGTAGAGGACGGAGAGCTCGTTCGGACACGGGATCTGCAACGTGACTGACTGTGCTTGTCTATTAAAGTCCATGTTCTGGGCTGTTGCAGACAGAGCAGCAACGCTTGTGCGATATTTGTAACGGCGTCCCATTAATCTATTCATATTTTATATACACTACTGATGCTGCGAAATATAAATATTGTTTGGTGTTCACCTCCCGGAGAAGTACCTCCACAACTATTCGGTCCGTGTTGACAATTTTCCAAAAGGAATTCACATTAAAATAAATGCATAACAGTAAGGCATTACATTAAAATGGGAAAAAAGCTGACAAGTTGTGAACTACTCGTTTTTTATTCCTTGTTTTAAACACACCGTTTCCCCTGAATTTATACTGTCGCCGACCATTTTCAAACTACCTCTGAATGCAGTTAGGAAGCAAATGTTTTAATGCTTAATACATTTGCTCTGCAGTTTTAAGATCAATAGATGGGTAAGTATGTACATTAATAAGAAATGCGTTGTTTAGTTTGAAATAATCCAATAGATTAACACTGTGTACAGCTCTCTTCTAGAGCGTAACATTTGATTAGGGATCATTTTAATGTGTTTCCCCAAAACTCCACACAGTAGGGAATGTATGATTCTGAATATCTTTAGTTTTATACAATATCTCTCACTACTTATGTGTGGTTTCTAACATAATTACAATCTTTCTGTTTCAACATCCTTTATCATAATATGTTATTGATTAATAATTTGCAAACATCGGCTTGTATTAAGTACAGTGAAGTTATAAATCTGTGCAGTCTGCAGGACTTCAATCATCTTAAACAACGTTTCTTTTTTAAAGCGAGAGCACACATCTGAGATAATTAGTAAAAAGATGTTTCAAGTCAAATCTAAAATCACTAAACTTTCAGCAATACCACTTGAGAAATTGTCCATAATTAGAATTAGCCTATTAAGGTCAAATATATAAACTTGGAATGATCTGACCTGCAATATTACATTTATACAAAAGGGCACACTATTATCTTTGGGGATTAATAAAAGTGTATATTCTTATTCTTATGATCCGCTAATAACCTATCAGAGTTTCAGACAGTTTGGGGCTTTGGATTTCGTTTTTGAAATGAAATATTTTCAATGCTTTGTGTAATATTCAGAGGACTAGAAAAAAAACCATTCAAGAATTTTTTCAGCTATAAAAAGGGAATTAAAAATGGGACTCAAGTGCAAAATGGAAGAAAAATGAGAGACTTGAATGAAACGTGTTACCCTGCAGTCGTCACAGCACTGTCCGTGTGCGCACACGGCGTCGCCCTTGAGGGTGCATGTGGTGGCATTGCAGCACGGGTTCATACATTCCTGGGATAAGGGTAAGAAAACAACACGGTTCACAACATGTGGACCTGATCAACGCTCAGGAGTTTCTCTCCCAGCTGGTTCCCTGCCAGATCAAGACTTCCAGGTCAAAGGAGTGGACTTCCTGTCCGGGGATTCGCACCTATTCTTCTCTGACCTGGAGACCTTTGAATGAAGACATTTTTTACTGAAGCTCATATGTTCTGGATTTGGGATTTCTGGAGACATTTAGACTGGGAGAGGAGTGTGTTTATTGATAACCCATGTGTGGTTAGAAAAGTCGGAGCCATGAAGCGGAGGAGGAAAAGATAGAAATTGTTTTGAGCAGTTGGGAGGGTGTGTTAAGATCTTCGACTCTGATTTGATGTGGATAGTGGAAACAACGTGGCGCTTAGGGGGTATCTTTGATAGGAGTGGGATTTGAAAGCCCTTAAAGGGCCGATTTTGTAGTCACTTCAAGACGATGACAAGCTCGGCTATCTGATGGCAGAAAACCGAGAAGAGAGGATACATAAGGGAGAAACAAAAAGGGAAGTAATACTGTAAAGACTTCAGGGAGGGTGTTGCAATGTTTATCTTTTACTGGCTGCCAAAACCCATCGGCTTTGTTTTCCAAGTCGCGCCACACACAGCACCATCACGCAGGACACAACTCTCACTATCGTTTATCTTCTCTCAACGTGGCCGTTTTGCTTCTGGGGCTCGAAGGCAGTGAAAGATGCGTTGGGAGCTGGAGGCCGAAGGCCTGGAGGGCGTCTAATATTCAGTCGATGTGTGGTTTGGCTGTTTACCTCTTGGCCCTGATGCAAGCCTGTTGTTTAGAGAGGAGAGAAACGCTCGTTTCATCTCTCGGTCTAAAATGATAAAAACAAGCAGGCCCTTTGAGGTAACTTGTGGAGGTTATGGAAGGGCACGCTGGCAAAGATGGAGTCGGAAAATGTAAATCATACATTCGGTTCGTTAGTTCAGCTAAAAAGGACAACAACTTAAATGCCCACTCTCTTTTTTCCCCAGAAGCAAAGCTCTTATAAACACCGTTTAAGGAGGGACACATGGTCCCTCTTGGATCTGGTTCTCGGTGAGCAGAACAACCAGATTTAAAGCGCCGTGACAATTATTGAGCAAGAAGTAGCCCAGAAGCCTTTCTCTCGGTGCCAGTCGGCTCCTCTGCTCGACAGCTAATCTCGCTCTCCATCTGCCCGTCTGTGTCTGTATTTGAACGGATATATATTTGAGAAGCAGACAATCAATTTGGTCGATCGGAATATGTGACAGATGAAGAGCTTAAACATCAATTAATGAGAGAAAAATGTTTTAAAATGTCGTTGCTGTTACTCGCCGGTTCCAGCTTCTCAAATGAGAGGATTTCCTTTTTTCTCTTATATCATCAAATTCACTTTAGTCACTGCCTTGTGTATATATTCTGTTCCCTCTGTATATTTAGTATTTTAGTATTGTGTTTTATATTTATTTTGTATTAATGCTCTAATGTGCACCCGCTGCTGTGATCCTGCAATTCCCCAACTGTGGGACTAATAAAGGAATATCTAATCATATCATACATCTATTTAAAGGCTTTAAATGTTGGTTGGACAAATACATTTTTCACAAATTCTCCATCATGGGGAATTTGAGTATAGATATATTCATCATCAAATCTACACTCTGCTGCCCCGGCTGCAAGTGAGTGAGATCTGCTTCCCACAGAATCGCACTTCCCTTCCCCAAGGTGCCCGACACTGTGAGCCAGAGACAAAGTGTGTGTGAGTGGGGACACGGAGCGAGTCCAGTTCTCTGGTTGGCAAAGCCAAAGAAAGCTTATTTCAGCCTCGACCCAAGTACATTTGTGTTTGTTTCCTTTGTCACACAGTTGGACAGTGGTTTGATTAATGGGCCTTCAGCAGGGGCGTGCCATCCGCCTGGCAGCCTGTCAAAGCACATGTCGGAGGCTGAGAGAAGGTGTGATGGAAATAAAACACTTATAAATGGAGGCCTCGGGTGATCCGCTGAGCTTTTAGGATTTTTTTTCTTCTTCTTCTGCACGGCAGCTTTTCGATGCCTTTGAGCCGAATACCCAACGTCAATGTCAACAGAAAGTTTAACTGGAAGTCTGTTGTGGTTTGTTGAGGGCTCCGAGGGAGTTGTTGAGCGTTTCGGTGGTTCTGGATGATTGCTCACAGGACACTTAGTGTTGTTTTCTTTGCACAATACACTTTGTAAGGGGAGTATCGGGTTAGAAAAGTGCATGGTTATACCTTTCTTCTTTACGTTGGAGAATTCATTTTTGATTTGGTTGGGCAGTTTACTGTCAGTAGAAATGAGAATCATCAGAAAAAATATGGCCTGTTTGGACATTTTGGGTAAAAGGAGCACCCATAGAATTCTTCTGAATCCCATTAACCACACTTCACTGACTCACCGAAGACTTTAAATTGATTTTCTGAGCCGCTTTTGTGACTTTTTGTATCTCCAGCAAAAGCATGTTCTGTGTCACACAATGTTTCTCATAGTTATCCAGAGCTTCCCAGTCCAACCAGAGACGGATCCCACTCCACTGAAGCACGACGAGATAAAGGCCCGTGGTCTCCATCTTACCTCCGGCTCCCCGCAGTCACACTCTTCCCCCTCCTCCACGTAGCCGTTGCCGCACTTCTGTCCGCCGTAGAGCACCTTGACCTCGGGCATGTTGTCCAGACACATGCCCACGCCTTTCTCCAGACTGGCAGCAAGGTCCTTCTTACTGCATGTACTGAACACTGTTGGGAAGGGATGCCTACGAGAAAAATGGAGGGACAAGGTTGACTAAAATGAAGGAATGATGAGACATGAAGAGATTTCACGACATGCCAAAATCCTACACTGTGTCCTTTTACTTTTGCAGAAACCAAAATGATCTGGAGGGAAGAGGACTCGATCATTGTGCTTAGCCTGAACACGGACAAGGCTTTCAGTGAAAGCTTTGTGAAATTTTCCTCATTCAAGAGGCCTTTTCACACACATCTAATGGTCTCCAGTGTCCTGCATGAGCTCCAGGTCAATAGATTTTCAATCCCACTCGATATATAAACGGCCATCAAAAGTGGTGAGAACCATTTTCCATGTCAGCTACTTTTTAGAAGAGCCATATCCTGGCAATACCAAGATCATTTAAAGCAACTGACTGGAGGGAAGAGTGTGAGGAGGGGGATGCCGAATGTGTCTGAGCACATGCATGTCGACGTGAAACCTTGATAGACCAAAAAAAACACATTTCTAACGCATTAATTTCTCTCCCAGTTATCGCCTACCTGAAGGGCTGACTAATGTCTAATTTAGGGAGGAAAGAAATTGTATTTTTTATTGAAAACGAGAATGTGATATGCTTTTAACAGCGGTGGAGCCTGGGGGAATGGTGCTCCTGCTAGAGTGAGCTTCTAAGAGTCGAGGAACCACGGACCGGAAGTAAAAAGGGAGAGAGAGATGGCGAGTGAAAAACTTGAAATAATATGTAAGTCGCAGAAAGAAATGAATTATACAGAAAAAGAAGAGAAAAAACTGAGGTATGGAAAATGGGATGGAAAACTATGTAAGCATAGAAAAGGGAAGGAATGAAATGATGCACTAAGCCAATGTCACAAAAACAGACATCTTGTTGCTTTACTAAATGTGGGGCCAGAAGGGTGCCGTGTGCACAACAACCAGGAAGAGGCCCAAAAACTAGAACGGGCACTCGGTAGAGCGCATACCTTCGCATATCACAAGATTGGGCATTGAATTATGAACATTTTGGCATTAGTTTTATGCCAATTGGATAGAAATTGACTGCTATGGTAAAAAGAAGATGTTGACCTTTTCATGACCTTGACCTTTGACTTGATTGATCCCAAAATCGAATCAAATGGTCCCCGGATAATAACCAATCATCCCACCGAATTTCATGCGATTCAAGAAGATTTTGACCTTTTCATGACTTTGACCTGATCAATCCCCAAAATCTAATCAAATGGTCCCTGGATAATAACCAATCATCCCACCAAATTTCATGCGATTCGGTTTAATACTTTGAGTTATGCGAGTAACACGCATACAAATAAATAAATACACGGCGATCAAAACATAACCTTCCGCATTTTCAATGTGAAGGTAATAAGTACAAAACGGCTAAAACATGCAAAGAATTAACCATAAACCAACAGAACGGACGAACGCAATCTTTGACTGCGAACCGTAACAACCACAAAGTGAAATAATACAAACACACAGAGACACACATTGACTTTAAAAGAGATGTGAAGCCTTCGTTTGCAGTTGTTTTGAGGACGTTTCATTCTGAATATAGGGGGGGGGTTACACTTCTGTGCTGAGGGACCCGTAGTCTCATAACTGATCCGTGACTGTCGGGCATTTGGAGTTACTATTTAATGGCAGTATTTCATCTCTAAAGTTGTCTTTGACATTCATTTCTCACACTGAATGAACAGAGTGTCACTTTTTAACCCGTGACACAATATGGTTCCTTCATTCAAATGTTTCTAAACCCCGCCGCGGAGCTTAACCTCCTCTAAGGCCTCCAAACACACGGGCAGCGTGACACAAACGACCCTGGATACGCAGAACTACAACGCAGTGGACAAAAGCGACACGAAACAACCCCTCCATCTCGAGCTTAACGCCGGCTAACGAGCACAACATCAAGGATAAACTATGCAGATCATACAAGTCTCTTGGAAATAGCATTGGCAGCCGCTGATAACGGAACACGGGCACGCTCTAGGATCTGCATGAGGGGTAAACTAAATGGTCAGAGACTTCTCCGCTAAGGAAAATCAACTTCCTTTGCCCCAAATGTTCCCACATGGAAAGTATTAACATGATCCATTGGACACAGAGATTCATTGCTCCGTTTATGCCTTCACTTCGGGTTGACTCCCTTCTGCAGACGTTTGAATGATTTATCTTCTGAAACACTTTCAGCGTAAACCAAAAACAGGTTTCGGGGTTAACCTGTCCAAGCATGTGTTTATTATCACAAATACATTGTCCAGCCCTCTTTTATGTTTCATCACCCCGGACACAAACTATTTAAACTCCTCCCCTCTGGTGGACGCTACAGATCACTGTTCGCCAAAACCTCCAGACACAAAAACTGTTTCTTCCCCCTCGCCGTCTCACTACTAAACAGTTAACTCACCGGAGCATATATATTTATATATTTATCCCTGCACTTCTCGCACTCTCCACTTGTTCTTGCACTACTGTTTCACAGCTACTGTATAGCCATTCTGCCTTGTATATACTTTCTTAAGTCACTTTCTTAAACTTCTTAGACCGTTGCACTGTTTTGCACTTTTTGTTTTATACTGCACTGTTTTGTATTGTAATGTATATTTTGTGTAAGCACACTGAGAGTCACTTTACCAAGCCACATTCTTTGTTTGTGCAAACTTACTTGGCCAATAAAACCTGATTCTGATCTTTTAAAATGCGGAGAAAGAGACGTGAATGCCAAAGTTGAGCGAAGCTGACTCACAAAGTGTAAAAGTAACGAGTGAAATTACATTTTAAACCAATGCAACGCAGCTCTTTACAAGTAAATGTGCTCTGTCATTTACACTACCGTTCAAAAGTTTGGGGTCATCCAGACAATTTTGTGTCTTCCATGAAAACTCACTTTTATTTATCAAATGAATTGAAAATTGAATATAAAATGTAGTCAAGACATTGACAAGGTTAGAAATAATGATTCATATTTGAAGTATTAATTTTGTTCTTCAAACTTCAAGCTCAAAGGAAGGCCAGTTGTATAGCTTATATCACCAGAATAACTGTTTTCAGCTGTGCTAACATAATTGCACAAGGGTTTTCTAATCAGATATTAGTCTTCTAAGGCGATTAGCAAACACAATGTACCATTAGAACACTGGAGTGATAGTTGATGGAAATGGGCCTCTATACACCTATGGAGATATTTCATTAGAAACCAGACGTTTCCACCTAGAATAGTCATTTACCACATTAACAATGTATAGTGTGTATTTTTGATTAATGTTATCTTTATTGAAAAAACAGTGCTTTTCTTTGAACAATAAAGACATTTCTAAGTGACCCCAAACTTTTGAACGGTAGTGTATACATTTGACTATTTGTAGCAAAGAGGATCCTCAAGGAAGCAGGAGGCAAGACTTCTGATTTAAATCTAAATGACCTTTCTTGACCTGATGTCCAATGTGACGAGTGTCTGTGTATATAGCTTTGATAAATGAGCTGCATCGCTAATGTTTGCCGCTGACATCTCTCCAGGTAGCAGGTGGCCACTCCATCCTGGTAACAGATGCAGTTTCAGCCTCCCGATGTGTTCAGGGATGCTGCAAGGATATCTTGCTTCTACGTCACCCACTGCCTTTATGACAATGAGCAGACGCGCCAAGGGAGCCGACTGTCACCGAGGGGCACACATGCACAAACGGGGGAATAACTGTGGCTGAGTGGTAAAGCAGGCAGTGTGTGAATGGGTGAATGATGACATCGTTAAAAAAGCTTTGAGTAGTAGGAAAACTAGAAAGTCCATTTACCAATTACTAAAAGCTTTCCGACTGCTTTTGTGTCATCGGCTGAATGCCTGGAACCTCCAGGCGGACGAAGGACATTACTTTATATAAACAGGAAAAGACAACATTAAATGACTGTTCACTTATAATGCTGACGATGGAAGAATGGAGAATGTTTAAGTGCAATGCAAACTGACATTGGCTTGCGGGTGAACTGTAATACATCATAAAACTGTCAAAACTGTTCCAACCTTGGCAGACAATCCTAACCCCATCACTCATAGGAAGAATGAGATTGGAAAACATGGTTATCAGGGTCTTTTTTGTGTGTATGCAGGTACATTGTGTATCTTCAGCGACACCGGGAGTGAAACGCTGTATTTAAAGGGCAACATCTCAGCCGAAGGGAATTAAGACTGTAACACCAGCGGGAAAACAAATCAGTTTCCTGTAAATCTACAGAAAGACAGACCATAAATCAGCATCAGTTTAAAATAGACAACGGTCTGTAATATCACAGCTGAGGCCACACAGCTGCTCTATACTGTTCAGGAAATTAGCAGAGCAGAGAGTGTAGGTTTCCCAAGAAAATATTAGCATACAGCCCTGCACCCTCTCCAGGGTGGAACTAATGTGTCTGTGCACACAAGTTCCATCCAGTCGGCTCCTTTCTGTCCGTCGGTATGTTTTGAAAGGCAAATATGTCGTTCACACTGTGAAACTAGAACGGGCACTCGGTAGAGGGCATACCTTCGCATATCACAAGATTGGGCATTGAATTATGAACATGTTGGCATTAGTTGCATGCCAATTGGATAAAAATTGACCGTGCTATGGTAAAAAGAAGATTTTGACCTTTCCATGACCCGATCAATCCCAAAATCTAATCAAATGGTCCCCGGATAATAACCAATCATCCCACCAAATTTCATGCGATTCAAGAAGATGTTAACCTTTTCTTGACCTTGACCTTTGACCCGATCGATCCCAAAATCTTATCAAATGGTCCCCGGATAATAACCAATCATCCCACCAAATTTCATGCGATTCGGTTTAAAACTTTTTTAGTTATGCGAATAACACGCATACAAATAAATACACGGCGATCAAAACATAACCTTCCGCATTTTCAATGCGAAGGTAATAATAACACATTGTTGACTATCATAATCTCGTCAATGTCTTCCAGCTTTACACATGCGTGAGACCGACACAGGAGCATGTGTGGCGCCATCTCACCGACGAGCCATAGACTCGCCCAACAATCTCTGCAGCATCTTTTCATCCACGTTTCCGAGCTTTGGCGTATTGCTGCACGTCTTGGCACAATACTGCCATCCTCGGGTCAGGCCAATAGTGCAAAACCACTGGCAGGAATGAGTATCGGTCGTGTCCACACATAATAATTAAAAACGGGGACATACTTATACTCTAGTAATGGAGAATATACATTCTGGAGTCCTTTATTCTCATGTCATGGACAGTAAATACACTTTGGGAAAGTATAAATGGGATGTTAAAGAAAGCAGAACTGTAGGCAGGAATGCATTAAAAAAAATGAAAAAAGTGTAAGACAGTAGAGACACACATGCCTCTACTGCAGAGCAGGTTCCACTTATCCTTCCTTCCACTTATCACTCTTGACTTAGAGGACCCAATGATGAAAACACTTGTTTTCACCATCCCTAATTCAGGGTTCTTACACATTTTGACCGATGGATTTCCAGGACTTTAAACCAAATGTCCATGACCAAACTGAAATCTCGGTAAAAACATGAACAATTTAGAACATTTTGTGTATTGAGAGCGTACGCCGGCTTATATTTTGAGCGTCTTTCTTTAAAAAAAAGATATTAATTATTTCAAACTCGGCGTAAATGAACACGTGATTATAACACATTTCCATGACTTTTCCAAAACTTTGATGATTGAAGTTTTTTCCATGACTTTTCCAGGCCTGGAAATGACCATTTTAAAATTCCATGACTTTTCCAGGTTTTCCATGACCGTACGAACCCTGAAATAAACTTTGGAAAAGTGTAAATGGGATGTTAAAGAAAGCAGAACTGTAGGCAGGAATGCATTAAAAAAAAGAAGAAAGAAGTGTAAGACAGTAGAGACACACATGCCTCTGCTGCAGAGCAGGTTCCACTTATCCTTTCTTCCACTTATCATCACTCTTGACTTAGAGGACCCACTGATAAACACTTGTTTTCACCATCCCTAATTGATGCTCTCCACCAACATCACAATCAGAAGCACAACATATACAGTACATATAGTCGTCCCCCCCCCCCCCCGTGTGGGATACTGAATCCGACATTTCCGACAACGCAACTCAAAAGCATCCGTCTGAGACGCTGTCCGTCTCCGAGATGCACGCAGCTTTCCAACACTCCCCCTCCAGTTGGCCAAGCGGGCTTTCTGGGAACAAAACATCTGCCCGGGCCCTTCCACTGCACTGAGACGCAGAGGAACAGGCTGCTGTGCTGCGGGCAGCTTTTCCTGGATCTGAAGCCAGATGTGCAGCGCAGATGATTCCTGTCGGTTTGATGATGTCGGCACGTGAGGCGTGCGGTTTCAGGCGAGGAGGGAACGGTCGACGCATTGGTCACATGAGGCCTATGAAGGGCCTTTTCTATTTGTGGGCTCTCTGACGAACACGGAGACGGCTCCTCTGCTCTCTAAGCCGCTCGAGAGACCGACGTGCATTTAGACCAAGCGAAGCAGGAGAGACGCGTCTGACCTTTGGGTAAATGTTAGGCTGCGACACTGGCAGGAGCCTCTGGTGATTTAAAAATTAGGACGAAAAGCAAAAACACAAGCGGCATTTACTGCAAACGTTTACACACCAGCAAGCTAACTCGTTTCTCTCCCACTCCTTCTCAGCAGAATGTCCTCGGATAACGACATTTTCAATTGCACTCTGTCATTTCGAGAGAGGAAATAACAAGACTTGCAGTTTTTACACAAATAAATTCACCTCTCGGCCTCAAAGTCCAGCCACAGCTCCACCTTTTCGCCCCAGTGACGCATCCAGACACAGGAAAGTACTTATGATGCAACTCTTTGCTCAACTTCTAAAAGTAATCCCTTCGACTTTGTTCCTTTCCTCTGTCCTTCAAATTTCCACCTCCATCGTTACGAAATCCCTCGTGGCCAGAGTTCACGGCTCGTCGACGTCCAGGTGCACCTCAACAATTCCTTCATTGTCATCTTCCTCTCGTTTGTCTCACGATCCCAACTCTATCTCTCTTTGTGTTTCTCGTCCTGCTCGACCACTGAGGGAGATAAAAAGACAAATAAAACCACCGCGTCCTCGCTCCGCCTGTGTATCCAGGCAAAAAAGCACCTCTCGCCCTCTGTGCACCCGGGCCCTGATTGCAGCTGGCAGCGTCACTGATAATCACATCATTTAGATGCAGCCGGCCCTCTCCCCCATTACCAAGTCTAAACTGGGAATGCTCCAAACAGTCAAAGGAGCTACACCCCTTGACAACAATGTGCTTTCCATTCTGAAGGCATCTGTGCTAAGGGTCAAGGGACGATGCTAATACATATATGCATATATACAGGACTGTCTCAGAAAATTAGAATATTGTGATAAAGTTCTTTATTTTCTGTAATGCAATTATAAAAACATAAAATATATATTCTGGATTCATTACAAATCAACTGAAATATTGCAAGCTTTATTCTTTTAATATGTTATATAAGAAAACTCAAATATCCTATCTCTAAATATTAGAATATCATGAAAAAGTATACTAGTAGGGTATTAAACAAATCACTTGAATCGTCTAATTAACTCGAAACACCTGGAAACACATTTTCAAATGTTTGATTTTGTTTTGCTGTTATAAATTTTTTTTTAAACTTGGTCTGAGGAAATATTCAAATTTTATGAGATATTTAATTTCTTAAACTATATAGCCGACAGTGCAGAAAAAAGTGAAGAATTCCATGACAACGTGACCCATTTTCCATCTATTTATACCATGTAGTTATGCATGACATCATTTAAATATCTTTGGCCGGTGGTTAGCTCCAGCAAAGTTGTCGTGTAAGTATGCAGAGTGCATATGTAAATACTACACTCCATAAATCCACTTCTCAACAAAAAAAACATTCCAACATGAGTACAGCTGGATGAGCTCACAATTGCCAGCGGCTTCAAAAACAAGCACCGTTTTTTGCCAGTCCCTCCCCTCCCCATGTTCTACTTGTCCTGTAAAAGGTCATTCTAGTTTGTCTGGGAATATTATTGTACACAGAGAGTTACATTATTGATGTGTTTTTTTTTCTTCTGGATTTGTGCCATTTTTGAAGGAGGAACTCACAAGCTACCTACGGTTTTCTTCTCCTGTGTCTCTCAGCTGATTTATGAAGATGGGTAAAGTCTACTTTTAGTCAGTGTTTTGCCACAACTAGTGCCAAGAAAACCCACGGGGACTTTTTAATGACGTAATGCGTCTGCTCTTGCTCTAAATTAAGCACATCTTTTAAGAGTTAGGGTATTTTGTACGTAATGTTAATTTAAAAGAGACTGCAAGCAACTATATCGACTTGTTCCTACATTTCTTTACATTGAGCCTGTTGTCATCTTTTTGTCCACCTTAACTGTTTCCTCTCTTGTTTATGTGTCTTTCATCCACACAGATCCACCGCTGATGGTTATTTAAAATGCATAAAATACAGATACAATCTCAAGAGATCCCATGACGAGGATCGACCGAGCTTTAGCGCCTCCCTCCTAAATACTCTTGGCTCATCCACAAAGGACAAATCATCAAGCACCGCCTTTACCGTGCACGATTTAACCCCAGTGAGATCATTAATGTGCGAGAGGGATGGAAGCTAGGGTTGATGTCGGTTTGTTTGTGGTGGGTGTGTCTGTGTGGAGAGTTTCTTTGATATGTATTTTGAAAAACTGAATAAAATATTTAAACTGTCTTTCAGCCGATAGTCTTTGTCTTCCTCACAGTGCTGTGGAATCTTTCCCGACCATTCATCTGTGGCTTGCAGGATCCGTCGTCGGACTGGCACCGGGCCAGAAGTGAAATCTGGTAGTGCGCCCTGGGTTCGCCTGATCTGCTCGCCATTTACTAACACTCAGAGTCCATCACTTGCAGAAGCAGTGTTATCTCAGTATCCCAGGCAACACGAGCAGAATGCTAGAGCAGCTGCTTTAGTCTCGGGCCAAAATGTGTGTGTCTGTGTTTGAGCCTCTTCTCGAACAGCAACACATGGATGGAGCATCATGCACAGGTGAGAATGATCCAACCTGTGGCGCTGTCTTTTTTCACTGTTCGGGTGGAAGAGACATCCTAATTCATTAAGAAAAGTTACACTGACAGGCATTTTCATCTCTTAGCTGTGAGAAACAGGCTTTTTAAGGGGTAATTGTTTAACAGCTTTAAATCTTTGCACCCACAACAAACAGCCTAAAAGCCCTGATGTTTGTTAATGTTTTTAAATCGTAAATCAAACCAGCCCAATATGGAACTAGAACGGGCACTCGGTAGAGCGCATACCTTCGCATATCACAAGATTGGGCATTGAATTATGAACATTTTGGCATTAGTTGCATGCCAATTGGATAGAAATTGACCGCTATGGTAAAAAGAAGATTTTGACCTTTTCGTGACCTTGACCTTTGACCCGATCGATCCCAAAATCGAATCAAATGGTCCCCGGATAATAACCAATCATCCCACCAAATAACATGCGATTCGGTTTAATACTTTTTGAGTTATGCGAGTAACACGCATACAAATAAATAAATACACGGCGATCAAAACATAACCTTCCGCATTTTCAATGCGAAGGTAACCATATATACTGTAGTGGTGAAATACTAAAATAAGAACCGACAAACAGTCACTATTTAAATGACAGCATTGTGCTACGAACTTCCAGCTGCCTCAACCGGTCCAGCAGTATAAACGCTCGCGTCACATTCGTCTACTAAATCGTGGAGCTCGTAATCTCAACACGGATACCGTTTAATAAGAAAAAGATCAGCAGAATCTCACCCTGTGGACGGGGTCATGATGCAGCCTCCTCGATCCACCGTCATCCTGCAGCCACAGCCGCGCTCCGGGGTGTCGTGGTTCATCCCAAAATTGTGTCCAAGCTCGTGGGCCAGAGTCACCGCCGCCCCCAGGGGGTTCTCAGAGTGATCCTGCAACGGGGAGACGGGACACACCAGAACACGTTAGTTGTCTGTAGTCTTACATGTTTGAGTCTGCGTCAATCGAAGGTTAGTTAAAGCTACTTGTTGGCTGAACATGATTGTTTTGACTGAAACTGCAATACAATTTACAATTTTAGAAGTAATTCTAACTTTGACATCATCAGGGATTTGTACCAAACAAAGCTGTTTTCATAAATCTGGAGAACATGATGTGTGGGACGGGACATCTGAGGGTAATCTGTAATTTGTGATTTTGGGCTATACAATATGAACCAAACCGAATTGAATTGAATCCGTGCAGCATGACAATATTTCATTTTAAATAGTATTTTGAGAACGGACTTTCGGCTCCCTAGATTTTGATAATTTGCAGGAGGCCATGTTGCTTTTCCGATAACATTTTATTTGAACAAAATTCCTTTTGCACCTCTAGTTGAGTAAGCTTTGAGCCAAGCCATCGTTAAGTGCACCAAAAGAAAAAAAAGAAAAAAAAAGCTAAACTCAAAGAAGACCATTTTAAAGCATCAGATTCCCAGAACAGTTGGGTAACTGTCCAATCTGCCACCTCATCATTCTTCCATTACTCATTCTCCTCATGGAGGCATGAATTCTTCTGCCATTCCATTACCCCTGCAGACCCAATCACACCCGCCGCCAGGAGAGACGGCAGCGGCAGTGGCTCCAGCAACCCGGCTCTGAACGACTCGCTGCTGCACCGATAAGCGAGAAAACTGCCCTTCACGGGGCGGCTGGAGATGGAGAATGACGAGGAGGAAGTGGAATTGTTCATACACACGGGTTGGGAGGCAGATAGAGACGGGGGAGTTCGAAGGATGATTGAGAAAGGAAGTCAATGTCGTTATGCATAATGTGTTGGGACATACTAAATCTTTTTCTGGCATACTCATAGAAGGGCAGTATGGGTATTGGAACACACCGTATATAAATCTCCATTAAACACCTGAACTGGTCCCGTCTTCCTGCATTTGGCTCCAACACATTGGGACAGCGTCAGTGTTTCATAAAAAAATGAAATAAAATTAGCATTTATGTTGGTGCTTTTGGAGTTGACCATCACATCCACGAAGAGAGGAGATGAGGGTTTCCACGACTACAGGCACGTGAGAAGGGGAAACAAATCAAGAAGTAGATGTGCAACAAAGTAAAGCACAGAATAACGCTCCAAATGTTGTGTCATTAATTACAACGGGAGCATTAATATAATCTACAATAGTGCAAGATAACAACGTCTATTTTGATTTAGCTTTCAGTTTTCAAGAGATCTGTTCTGAGACACTTTGGCCAACAACACCTTTACAACAGAGGAATATAAATATACAGTGGGTACGGAAAGTATTCAGACCCCTTTAAAATGTTCACTCTTTGTTTCATTGCAGCCATTTGCTAAAATCAAAAAAGTTCATTTTATTTCTCATTAATGTACACTCAGCACCCCATCTTGACAGAAAAAACAGAAATGTAGACATTTTTGCAAATTTATTAAAAAAGAAAAACTGAAATATCACATGGTCATAAGTATATGCGAGTTGGACAATAAAACAACTTTTAGATTTAATTTAGCATGTCTATTAGCAATGTATTCCATTAAATCTTAAAAAGTGTTCTCAGTTTATAGGTGAGACTGGAAAACGGACAAACAGATGACGATAAATGACAGTTAAAGTACCCTTTCAACTTCTGTGCCATTATTCAGCTACATACTGCTGTTTGAATAACATTTTCAGAGAAAATTGTTATAAAATGAGGTGTTAAAGTGTAACGAGTAACAGTGGAACACAGTTCAACACACTGAACTATCAATTATGTTATTTTTTTCCGTGTGATGTTGCATACATTTCGGACAAATCTTCGTATCTTTCTTTGTGACATTTAACTTATTCACTTTCTGGCAGAGACTTAGATAAGAAGAATGATGCATATGAACTTATGCCAGCAGCAGGTTATCATCATTTTTTGTGTGAGTAGCGCCCAAGTACTGCAGCCCAGAAAAGCTTGTTCCAGCCTTTACGACAGATTAATGCTGTATAACTGGTGGCAGTTGTTACGCTCTCATTAATGTGCATGATTCAGCATTTCAAACCTGGCAACCTCTCTCCAACATAGCTTCAGCATATCTTATTGGAGTATTCAAGTGTTTGTCTCCATGGGAAATATCCATGAGAAAATCCCATGCTTCCTTGGAAAACGGGGTCACATGTCACAGTTGAGGACAAGCCAAGTTATTTTCTACTCTGACTACAGAGCAGCATCATGGGGAGATGCAGCCCCCCTTTTCACAAGAAGGATGGGAAAACATCCCCCTGTCATGTTTATCAGTGTGTCTCCGTCTCTGTGTGTGTGTGTGTGTGCAATTCATAGTTGAGTGCTTCCTCACAAAAATGAAAGAACGTTATTTCAGAGTCAGCAGAAATGGATGAAACTCTGCCACAGTCATTTATTTGAAGCAGCTATAAGCTATTGCTGCGATAGTGAGGATTTGACAGTGTTGGTTACAAGAGATGCTCAGTTTGTCTTTCTGATATCTTTTCCGACCATGTGACAAAGTAACTCCCCGCAGAATGCCGTATAACACGCGGATATTGCTCGCTGTCATAGTTTAAACCTAACCGTTCCCATATAACTACTCATGTGAGTTTAATGGCAACATGAGTATCATTATGATGTTTACACTGAAAGAACACGCGGACCAACTCAAGGGTGGAGTATGGTTCATCTCATCTGGGGGCCCTCTGACTGGTTACAGGGCCCTTTAATCTTGGGCCAAACCATCTGCTATCTGTAAATTATGGGGAAGACACACATCTGGAGATGCCTCTCCACAGCCATAGCAGAACACATATCTATTAATGGGGGGAAGACATCTGGGCCTGGTGTAATGGCATTGGGCTGATATCCACTTTGTGATTTGGCATGTGGGTATCAAGTGCTTACGATCAGGCAGAGGAGCCCGACGGGCAGCTAATTTACTATGTACAATAACTTTGTGTACATGGGGCGATGCACAGTCCAGTCTAAAAACAATTAAATGTGGGCTCTGTAAGAGCGGATATAAACAATTTATCACATCTAATCAAAATGTAAATGTGATTCTGTTGAAACGGTGTGGCCTTTGATTTACCTCTGCGCCCCACCAAGCCGTTTACAGATTTCCCAGGAGAGCATGATTGACTGATTCTTCAAATGAACTTAGAAGGGGGGTGTGTGCGTATCCCTCTTAGAGTATATAGTGTTATTTACATATTCCTTTGTGGTAATGATGAGACCTGGGAGTGCCAGCACAAATATGATGATGTTTAAAAGCACGACTCTGGATTGTGTTATGCCTGCTGAATCTGAACAATGTTCACCGATACAATCTGGCTCCATCGGGGGGGAAAGGTGGGGGCATGAAAGGAGAGGTTACACTCACCATGACGATGCCTCCAGACTGCTCAGCTGTGCACATGCTCATGATGGGCGCCATGCCAATGGTGGTGCCCTGGAAGTAAACCCCGCTGCAACGGACAGAAGTAGGGGGGGGGGGGAGTGCTCAGATCTAGAGGACTATACCAGCTGCGGTGCATTTTTTAGCTCGTCACCAACAATGTTTGAATTTATTTATTATTGACGCTGGTTTTCCAATAAAGTTGACAATGATTTCCGAGTAGATTCAGATGTTCTGAAATACAATCGTTTAAAACCAACCATATCATCATCTGCACATAAAAATACTATATTCTGGAATCCACCGTTATCAACAGGTGAGGAGCGGTTAATAGTGCTACCTCAACCAAAGACCAGTGCATGGAAAGTTAATGTACAGAGCAATATTGTAATGCTTTCTTTTCGATAGATAACAGCAATATACACTACCGTTTAGAAGTTTGGGGTCATCCAGACAATTTCGTGTCTTCCATGAAAACTCACTTTTATTTATCAAATTAATTGAAAATTGAATAGAAAATATAGTCAAGACATTGACAAGGTTAGAAATAATGATTAATATTTGAAGTATTAATTTTGTTCTTCAAACTTCAAGCTCAAAGGAAGGCCAGTTGTATAGCTTATATCACCAGCATAACTGTTTTCAGCTGTGCTAACATAATTGCACAAGGGTTTTCTAATCAGATATTAGTCTTCTAAGGCGATTAGCAAACACAATGTACCATTAGAACACTGGAGTGATAGTTGATGGAAATGGGCCTCTATACACCTATGGAGAGATTTCATTAGAAACCAGACGTTTCAACCTAGAATAGTCATTTACCACATTAACAATGTAGAGAGTGTATTTTTGATTAATGTTATCTTTATTGAAAAAACAGTGCTTTTCTTTGAAAAATAAAGACATTTCTAAGTGACCCCAAACTTTTGAACGGTAGTGAATATATATATATATACAAGATAAGATCTTTGAGTTATGAATGTATTTTGATGATTGTCAAATGTTTGGTTCGATATATAATTGTGTAATGTTTAAGTTAACATGCGCTGATCGGACTATGAATTCTAATATGGAAGTGTAGTTGTTGCAAAGACGACAGCTACTGGGGATCTAAGCAATAAATAAACCTCCAGGTAACATGTCGTCTCGTCCAGTATGCTCTGAACATTAACCTGCAACAACTGTGACATGAATTGGAGGCGATGGCTGAGGAAATCAGAGTGAACTGAATTGTATCTTCTGGTAAATGGTCCCCACTAATGTTAATTATAAATAATAGAGTAGCTCATGGCCCTTTAAAGGTCGGTTGTCGGTTCTACTAATAATATTTCTGGGCTCAATATCCACCTTATTAATTGAGCATTGTCGTGAGGTTTCTGGGGCAGCAGTTTGACTTTCCTCCAATCTAGGAACTCGTGCAGTGTGGAGAAGGGATCCTGGGTGATGGGACATTTATCAGAGTCACTCCACACCTCCAGACCCACCAGAGCCACCCGGATGTTCAGGGCCCTGTAGAACTGTTGATAAGGAGGGAGTCAGTGTGGATAGAAAGGCTCGGGGATGTGTCGGGTTTAGGCGATAAGATTCTCACAGTATTGCAATGAAAAATACCCCTGCAGCCCAAAAAAACATTTCCTCCAAATGCAAACAAGGTACATTTCATATATATATATTTTTTTATCCATAGAGGTCTTATATTTATACAACTTTTCTTGAGCCGAAAGAAGTTATTTCAAAATATGTAACGTCATCGCAAATTAAAGTCTATTTACATTTTGTCGTATAGGGCAGGCGAGCAATTAAATTGAATAAGTGCCATCTTGGTGTCTTATTATACATCCATGTCCTTATTAAGAGTGCATTAATGAGAGCGTCTCTTTTAATAGTTTTCACACCATCGGTGCACGTATTTTTCATGTCTCTCTCTCTATGCTCACTTAAGTAAATCCATCTGCTCACTGTATCTGCTCGCTATAAATCCACAGCTAGACGAGGTTCTGGACTGAAAGCAGCTGTTTTAGTAGGATATTAATATATCACACTGTCATCCCATTAATCTCTGCTGTCAGTAATATTTATATTTTTAAAAAGTGATGTATCCCTTCTGTGCAAAGGGGAGAGAGGTTCCTTTACCTTGTCCACATAATTGGCTATCTCTGCCAATCTCTGTTTCACCTTCTCCACGTCTCTGCCCTGTTTCTGAAACTGGAAAAACAGAAGATTTAATGAAATGTGAACATTTACAGCCAGAAATAGTTGTGCGATAGGACATGAATGACACCATAGTTACTGTCATTTTCAGAACTAAAAAGCGTGAAAGAACACAGGACACTCACAAAGGCAATATGTTTCACTGAGTGTCAGGCAGCTTGTCAAGCTGTGACCATCTGGATCCAGAACAATCTAGTACGAGAGAGACAAATGGCGAGGCCGCAGGGAGGAAGTGGACTGGCAGATCTGACAGCCTGCGAAGCTTCTGATCCAAACTACGGCAGCAGAGTCAGACGTACTATTTCGACCCGACTGTGAATCCACCTGCGTCGGTGCTGGACTTCAAATCTGAGCCGACCGACACACTAGATCCCCTATCCTGTGTGTCCTTGCTTTTCCATTCCGGTCGGGGGCGTTAGCGGAGGCCCGCCAAGAGGAAACCCCACAGTGAGCTCGACGGTGCTTATGGGAGACTCTTCTGCTTTTTTTTTTCCGGTTTCCTGTCTGGTCGGCTGGGGAATCGTTCAGGACTTCCTGTCGGATCGGAGCCGCTGCCACAAGACCACACCGCTTGTTGCACACTGACCTACTTCAGCAGCCCCAGTGGGAGTTGCTCCACAGTGACGACAGCGGAGCCAGACTTTCTTGTGCTTAGCGCGTGAAGAGGGTTGCAGTGCATCCATTACATTACATCCAGTGTGCAGTGTTCGGTTCTTCTCTTCTCAGCTCTTTATTTTTCCATCCCACTGTCCATCTTTTTACTTTTTTTGTTCCTCTTTTTACTGGCTATACTAGCCCATTGCACAGACTGGACTATTTATATCACTTTGCACACTGTAATATCTGTATACACCCTACTCCCTGTGAACATGTTCTCCCTATGTGTATTGTTTTTCAACTGATTTGTGTTTGTATGTTTGTGAGTTAAGTTAAGTGTATAAGCTACTGGATGACCGAAATTTCCCTCGGGATTAATAAAGTATCCATCTATCTATCTATCTATCTATCTATCTGTTGATTAACCCTCCTGTTACCTTTCGGGTCAATTTGACCCCATTCAATGTTTAACGTCGGTGTTCTTTGGGGTCAATTTGACCCCAGGCTGTTTTTCACTGTCAAACATATAAGAAATATCAACTTTTTTATATATTTAAAGGGCTATTTAGGAAGTCAACAAACAAACATAAAGTACCTCACACTTAAACTTGGGAAACAATATTAATTCTAATAATTTTCTGGAGGTTTTAATTGCTGGGGTCAAATTGACCCCGAGGGTAACATATGTTAGTGAATGTGAAGGTAACAGGAGGGTTAAACACTATTGGGGAACGTGGCATTACCTCTCTGTTGTCTGCAACAATGATCAGCTCAACATACTTGGTTGTCTTCTCCGCATGCCTTTTATGCTGGAAAAAACAAAACAGAAATGCTGCATGTTAAGACATTTTGAGATTTGGTCAAAAGAAAAGGAGTTTTGTCCACTTGTTTTTAATGTTTGGGTACTATTTCAAGCACTGGAGTAACACAATCAATGTACTATCGCTTCATGTGGCCTGACATTAATATCTAAGATAAACCACAACTTTTTACACTTCAGCTTTTGTACCGATTAAAAAGAACAACAAGATTTAACATGTTAATTGTTGCGCTTTATATGTGCTGGTGAGACGATTTTGTGAGTTTTGGAAACAGACAATTTTACTGCTAGCTTTAGATTCATATTTAACATTCAGATATGAAAGGTGTTTGTCTAATTAAACTCTCGGCAAGAAAGTGAATAAATCGGCAAGCTACCAGCATGTTTATCTTGTTTTCCTTTTGCATTTAAAAAACAGTCAACATTACACAAACCATGCCGGAGCACACAGCCATGTTCATTGATCTTTTTGCACAAATAAACTGTCTGCTAATGAGTGTAAATATGATTTGAGAGATGTTTGCAAGTTCACGGTACAAAAGGCTAAAAAAGGGATTAAAAGAAGATGTATTTCTGTTGTAGGAGTCAAATTATGGAATAATGTTGAAATAGAAGTAAGAATGGTGAACTCCTTTTTGTTTTTTAAGGGAATTATTTGTAAAAAAATCCTTGAGAGTTATAAATGGAATTAAAAACGGATTAATATGGAATATGGAAGATGTATGTGGTATATATAAATATATTTAGTTTTTTATCTTGTTTATTGTTGTTTTTTTGTTGTTTTATTTTTTCCTTATTTTATATTAATTTTCTGATTTATTTTGATTTCAATTTAGGAAAGGAATTTATAAGCATTTTTTTGCTTCTACCTATACCTTTTCAGTCTCTCTCTTTTGTATTTTTTTTTATAGGATAATATTGTATTGTATTTGATTGACTGAATAAAAAATACAAACAAAAACAAACAAGAACTGATGCTCTTGTGATATTACAACGTCCAGATATTACTCAGGGGTCATTAAGTACTGCGGGTTGGTACGTTTCACTTCTTGACAAATGGAGTTTTTAATGCTAGGGAATAGTGGCAGATGGATGCTGCACCTGCTCCATGCAAATCCGTGGCCAAACCGGCATGGTCCCTCAATTTTGAGCTTTAAGAGAAGATAAAATGTGGCAACACCCACCGGGAACTTATCCAAACTGGTCCGCTTGCCAGTTTTTTGCTGATCTTTGGTCAAACTCCCATTTATCTTTCATCAAGTGACTCACAGATTTGGACTGAGACATCCAAAGGCTCGAATACAACATTTCCGTCGTACTAATCTCACCCTTGTGTGGAAGGATTGAAAGGGGCTTTTGATGTGGTTTTCAGGCGCAACGGAGGACATGTTGAAGCCGTGGCCGCAGGCTCCCGGGGTCAGTGCGAGTTCTTCCACCCGGTAGATGTAGTGGGCACCGTTGTCGTGTCCAGGTACCGGCTCAATGATAAAGGTCTTGTTTTCAAGTGCAATGAAGCCTCTGTGGAGACAGACAGCAGGTCTGAAAACAAAGCCTCAAAACATAACCATTCACCCAAACTCACAATGGGACTGGCTCACGATAATGGAATATCTTCCAATTGAGGTAGCACTTTATTTTCCGACTCTTACTGAAGAAAAACTATAAGAACATTTTATTTTATTATTATGACAACAGGGCCATTACCACAAATAAGCAATATCACTCATAATGTCCTAATGCCCGTATTATAACACATTAGCCTTCTTTATGTGTACTTTGTCATTAAAAAAATACAATCTCCTTTTCCATATCATTAATATTCCTAAATTGTTATTGAGCTATCGCATTGATAAAGTGGCAAACTCAACACTTTCCGTTTAAATAAATGTTTCCTTGCTGTCTAATTAGGCAGGAGGTGACATTGTGGTTGGTCATTAGCAACAGCAAGAAGCCAATTACTGCCAAAACGATATTAACTGGATGTCTCTGTGGACAAAGACAATGAGGTGTGACATTTTCTCCCATTCCTACGAGTCACACACCAACTTACTGACAGCGGGCTGAAGGGGCTTAAGAGCAATGGGCTGCTGTGCAGAGTGACTTAAGTAAATATAAACATTGCAGTGGCAAATAGCAGCGCTGAGATGCTGCTTTAATACAAAGTGACGGTTATGTTTCTTACCGAAGGCCGGTGCAGGTGCTGAGGGTGACATCAGAGCCTGGGTGCTCCTGCACTTCCCCGTGGTAGTAGCAGTTATTCTATAAGAGGCACATTGTTTATTGAAAAGGGAAATATCGTGTTCGTGTTTATGTTCATACTTTCAATTTTGGGTTTTCAACAGAACATCTTTATATGCTTTAAATGGTCAAAAACACTTATTTTTTCTCAAAAGGTCTGTCTGAATATACCTGTATTCATGCTGTGTGAAACACTATATTTTGGCGCCTGTCACTTTAAGCCTCCTCTTGGAAAAGCCGAGTCTGCTCCGATTGGCTCATTAGAAAAAGACGATGCACGATGTAATTTTGGGCGGAGGTACTCAGATGGGTGGTATATTCTAATGGCGAGCCACATCTGAATGGCTGGTCTAATTACATGTTACCTGATCCCAGCAGAACCACAGAAAATGACTTGGATGTCATATTTGACAGTTTTGTGGATTGGTAGGCGGTCCAGGTAATCAAATATATGTGACAAGCAATGAAAAAGTGATGTTTTTCAAAATATGTCCTTTTAAAAAAAGCCGTTACATACTGCAGATGAAAATATTTTAATAAAAAGAAAGCTTCAACCACTTGATAATATAATTAAAACATGTACTATATTTAAAAAAAGACAAAACAAAAGCTGCTTGTTACAGAGTTCCGTCCTATCCTTTGTCAAATGAATGCAAACTACACAGTTGAAAAGGGAAGCAGGAGAACTGACAGATGGAAAGTGAAGTGGTAATTATTTTCCATTCATTATTCCGCCAGAGTGGTCTAGGAAGAGGGGACATTTAAGGCTCCTTAGACGGTGAAAACACTGTTGTCCGAGCACATTACACACCTCCGTTTACTGACCAGAAGCACTCTGAAATCAACTGTCATGAGTCACTACGCCCACCATCTCTCATCTCAAACATTGTACTGCTGGAGGAAATAATTTAAGGTAAGATTTATTGTGCAGTACAGAGCGAGTTACTGAGCCAGGCAGTGATGGAATTAAGATTCATTACATTGAGGACAAAAATAGAGCAGCTACAAAGGCTCTGTGCTTAGGCGATGCTTGACCTAGATTAGTTCACCTTTCATACAAGAAATGTGGCAGGGAAAGCGATTATCTTCTTCAGTTATCCTCAATTTGTCAGTGATTTTTAACGTAGCTACAAAGGGGAAATATTTAGTTATAAAAGGCATTTTTAGATTTCCTGAAATCTTCCCTACAAAAAGCAAAATAGAGATAAAAAACATCTCCGTTAACGCCTTATAATCAAGCTTTCCGGTTATATTTCCTCTTCAGTGCCTGACGGTTGGAATAATAATGAACAGTTCTTGCTCCGGTTCATTATTATAGGTGTTCACTCGGATTCAACAATGTCATTATATTGTTATTCTCCTGTCTTATCAGATACTTCTTTAAATAGCCGAGTATATTTACCCGCTACGCATCCTTCCACAGCACCCTGATTAACACATGGATGAGAGCAGTTCAGTGACAGCAAGTACTGGATGTGTCCAGCTGCATAAAGCGTATTTAAGACAAGACAGTATGTCTATTTGTCAGCCCGATGCAATGCCTGTGACATCCTCGCTGCTCAAGATTAAATGTGAGAGAGAATGGAAAACCCTGTTTGTGTAACTTTGCTGGAAATAGACCCGTCAGCCATTGCCGAGTTGCCAAACATGATAACCTAAACCACCGTTCAATTAAACAGTGATTGAATTAAACCGCAAAAGATAAATCACAGGTGTTTGACACAGTGAGTGGCTTTGATAAGTACTCAAAATAAACATCAATCTTTTCTTCATTTTCAAGAGTACTCGGAAATAGATCAGCTGCTAAAAAGGGGATTCCCTAACAAAATCCTGATGGCAATGTTGGCTGAAAACCAGCCAGCATATAAAACACAGCTCATCATGAAGCAGGCCACAGGATAGATGTCCTGCAGCAACGGAGGCTTTTCAAATACACACATGGGTGCAGAGGAACAAGCAAAACAAATTTATCTATTTTCAATCCGGCATTATATTCAGCATAGATCACGATCGATAATACTGATTCTCGACAAATACGTCTTTCATTGTGAACACTTTTCAAAGGGTCAGTTCTCACGGCGCCATAAAAGTCAAAAGCACTGAAGTGTCACTGTACCGTGAAGTTGTGAGCACCGGTGACAGCACTGCCATCCTCCCGGTAATGTGTCTCAGTGTAATGGCTTGCAAAAAGGCCCCTAAGGAGAGAGAGAGAGAGAGAGAGGTATTTATTCAACACAGTGAATCCGAAGTGAACAAAGTCTGTGTTTTAAGACAACTAACTCAAGTCGACCCTTAGTTGACCTCTCAATGTCATGGCTAAATTAAGGAAGGATGTTTGGGGGATGAAGTGGATGAAATGCTGAGCATTCTGAGGCCGGGAGAGACTTGATTTTCTGTGAATTTTATGAGGTGATTTGTACGTGTCCTTGAATCCCCCGGCATCCCTGCTGAGGTAATTATGTTGTGCACGTGGGTTTCGGTGCACACGAGTGTGTGTGTGTGGACATAATATTAACTGAGTCTGTGTGTGTGTGTGATGGTTTTCCTCCAAGGGCCGTGAGCAGATGGAGCAGTGAGCCCCACCCCGAGCATTGGCAAAGGAGCAGCAGGAACACCCATCTTTTTGCAGCTGCATAATCACACTGACAGAATCAGGAAGAATGATCTCAAGTTGCATGACTGTGTGTACGTAGAAGAAAGAGAGAGAGGGAGTAGCAGGTGAGAAGTTAACAGCGAGTGAAAAATGCACAACACATATTTATATATATATATAGATAGTTTTAAACACTATCATGCACGAATATAATACAATAAAACAAGCAGACAACACCTTTCAGAACAATATCACAAATCGCCTTAATTTATCTGCATAAAACACGAGATGCATGAAGACACAAGAGGAGATGGAGATGATTTAATAACTGGAAAGTCGTGTTTGTCCAAATCACAGTGGAAATCAATTATATCCCACAGTGGTCCGACATCCCACACAGCGAGGAACAAAAGCCAGAATTAGATAAGAGTATATTAAGCCAATATTGTACGTTTTACATACGTCAGGACCTTTTAATATCTTATCTCTACATTCAAACTCAATTTTTTATGACCCGTTTGAAGAATGATGAATCCTCTGCGGACTGAGCCCGACCATATTTAACGACATTCAATACTTATTATCGCTTGAATATGACTTATCAAGCCATTACCAAGCTCTTAAACCAAGCTGATAAGCTGGTGGCCAATAATCACTTTAAAGAGTAAGTCTCATTAAAAATGGATAACGCATCAAAGGGTAGCATGTGTAATGAAAAATCCCCAAATATGTGTCTTTTCCCAAAAGCAGTGTTCAAAAAGTGGCACTCGTAAACAGCCACTTCAAAATAGAACTAGAACGGGCACTCGGCAGAGTGCATACCTTCGCATATCACAAGATTGGGCATTGAATTATGAACATTTTGGCATTAGTTGCATGCCAATTGGATGGAAATTGACCGCGCTATGGTAAAAAGAAGATTTTGACATTTTCATGACCTTGACCTTTAACCCGATCGATCCCAAAATCTAATAATAACCAACCATCCCACCAAATTTCATGCGATTCAAGAAGATGTTGACCTTTTCATGACCTTGACCTTTGACCCTATCGATCCCAAAATCTAATCAAATGGTCCCCGGATAATAACCAATCATCCCAGCAAATTTCATGCGATTCGGTTTAATACTTTTTGAATTATGTGAGTAACACGCATACAAATAAATAAATAAATACACGGCGATCAAAACATAACCGTCCGCATTTTCAATGCGAAGGCAACAAAACGGTGATGTTTTTACTGAAAGGAGGGCAGATTCAATCTGCTCTAATTCGGGATGTGTTGGCAGTAAAGATGGGCTTTGTGTCATTCGAGTCGTAATTCCCAGAAAAAGCTCACGCGTTGTCCTTTGAGGGCATGTTTGGGAGACTCAGCTTGGATGGACCCTGGTACCGCGACACACGCTGAATTAAAGCTGCAGGATTTACACGATGGAATCTGCATGTAATCAACTCCTTGGCAAGAACACGCAGTATATGAAGCCTCGAGTATTTACGGCGTGTTTGAGAAGAGTTTCCTTTGCCATGCTCTGTGATGTGGCGTTGTGTATCTTACACAGCTGGGAATGACCCCAACGCCCTTGGTTCATATTTCTTTCCAGCACTACTATTTCCCTCTTTGCCTTTTTACTGTCCCACTAAAGAGAAATACATCTGAGCGGCTAGACTGACTGCAACCTTTTTTAAAAACGGGCCTTGGTTTTTACTTCCTCCCGAGTGTATGCTAAACAAGATTTGACATTTTCATTGAGAGCCGACAGAGAATGTCATCTGCACCTGAGACGCGTCGGTCATGTTTAACCGTTAAACCCCAACGGAGGCGGAAAGCGAGGGCGCCGCTTCTCTGAATACCAGAATACTTTCATGTGATTATACCTTTCAGAGCAACAACTACCCACTTCCATCCCTTTGTTTGTCAAGAAGAACATGCAGCTAATTAAATGTAATTCAGAAGGAGAATGACGTAAGAGAATTGGTCTGATATATATATATATTAAAGTACAGCATGTGGGCATTTGCTGGGGATTACTGCTTTAATGACACAAATCCCATCTTTATTGCAAACACATCCTGTATTACAGCATATTTAATTTGCCCTCCTTTCAAAAAAAACATTAGTCCCGATATCTATATAGATAAGTTTCAAAAGAATATATTTCCCATCATAGCTTAAGTCAGTAACCATGGATTCAATGCTGAGACATGTGTATTGCAATTCATTACACAGTCCAACATCTAATTAATGATCCGCTAATAGTTTGCCCAGGTTAATTATGATGGATGAGCGGCTCTTTAATGGAGCCTCTGGGAGAAGGAAAACACTATTTGTCTTTAAAAAAATTAGCCTTTTCTTATTTTAAACTGCTCTTCAGAATTTATTGGATTTTTCTAGAAATTATTTTAGGGTATTAGTTATTGATAAATTCCTGCAGCCAGACAAATAGAATTGGAAATGTTTCTTTGGAGCCTTAATGTCCACACACTCACAATTAGATGTTCTATTTCCGTTAATGTATCAGATGAACTATAATGTTCCTGTTCCCTTCCGTCTCTTGGCTCAAGTGGATTTCTGCCATACGGTACATCTGACACAACAATCGATGAGGAGCTGCGGCGGATATGAACATCACAACGCAGACGAGAACACAGCACAAACAAACAGTCTGTTGTTGTTCCTGAACCTGTCACGACGGGATTAGGGTGGACCCAAATGCACGACTCAGGAGACAGAGAATTCAAATAAAGATTCTTTACTGAAAGCGTCAGAAAGATCGGAACAGACAGAATAATCAAACTATGGAACGCTCGCGGGCTCGGTCGGAAAAACACAAGACAATCTGGCAGAGGACAAGTGGAAGTGAGGCAGCTAAATAGTGAGGGACTAATGAGGGGATGGGCTGCAGGTGAGAAGGGCGTGAGGACCAGGTGAAGGGAATGAGGGACTAACGAGGTGATCAGAGGCAGGTGAGGGGAGTTGGATTGACGAGATGGGAAGCAGGATCTGGAATGACATGATAGTTAGTGACCGGATGAAAACAACTACTACAAAAAAGGAAGGCGTGGAGCTAAACTGTTACAGAACCAACCATGTGTCTGGATGACTTTTATTTGAAAAGAACTGAATCAAACCAAACCTTTCCTGTATCGTCTTTTTCTTTCAAAGTCCACAATGTTGCGTGCCAACGTAAAGCGCCGAGTCTCATTTACATGTGTGACTCCATGCCTCATGTAATAATTCACCATTACACAAAGCCCCTTGAGCACGACACCATGTGAGAGAAACGTGTCTTCTCTCGCCGTCTCTCTGCTCCCTTTGAAGGCTGCTTACTTCGGTGATTTCTTTTAATCCCTTCCCCCCCCCCCCCCCACGAGCCTAACCCACAGCCTTCCTATAGCAGCTGCTTACGGTACCGTATGCCCAACTTGAGAAAAGAGCACACTACTACGGAAGGGAAGCGAGATAAAGAAAGAGGAGGAACTAAAAGAGGTGTGGTCGACAAGTTTAATTCTATTTCCACATACGGCTGGCGTTCCAAATTGATTTACATACAGCTCAGTGTCCTATCAGCTTAGGCTCGGCTGTAGCGGGTTCACTGGAGTGTACAAAGACAGCAAAGTGAGAGAGAACGAGGAGGAGTGGAGGGCGCTAAACACCAAAATCCCCTGAACTCCAGAATTAGAGGAGTGCCTTCATTCACTCGACTTCTCGGGCTGCCAAAGATAACTAATGTGCATCTGTGCTTCTCTTGGTAACCACCACATAACTGTGGCTTGTGAAAATACAGTAAGTCATAAAAATAGAATATTTTTGTTTGTTGCAGATGTCAATTTTATGGTTTACTCTAATATCTATCTGGGAACATGCTTCCCAGTATTTTTGAGTCCTTTATCTGTGTTGAACTATAGTTTTCCCAGTGAAGTTTACTGTTATTATATGTCAAGCAATGACGTCTGTGACAATGCAGATGTTGGTGGAATGAGCTTCCCACTGACATCTGGACAGCAGAAAGTCTCTACATCTTCCGCCAGAAACTAAAAACACATATTTTCCGACTATCTGGATTAAAACACAGATTAGCACTTCAGTGGCTTATTATGGTACTTTTGTAGTTCGACTATGTTGAGGAAATGTTACTTTCTGTATTCTTGTTGTTCTTAGTTTGTACTCTTGGTTGAATGCACTTATTGTAAGTCGCTTTGGATAAAAGCGTCTGCTAAATGACATGCAATGTAATGTAATAATGTTAATGTTTAGCACGTTTACGTTCTAACGCCTTCAAATAACCTGCTAATCATTTCAAATCACAGTTGAGGCGAATAAGAACGTCATTCGCTTTGTCAGGTATTGGCAAAAGAAGAAAGTAATTCACCTCATGATGAATATTAAACATCAGCAAAACATAAAAGTTATTGCAAGTCATCCTTTGGGTGACAAGAATGTGTTTACAAAATACTGTGCAATCCATAAAACAGTTTTGGAGCCAGTTCACACTTAAAAAACACAGAAAAAGTGGAGGCAGATGTGACAATGAGTGTCTGCACCGCATGTCGAGACAATCCACGAAGCAGATGTGGAGATATTTATACTGGTGAAGCTGGTCATCTGCGGGGGAAGCGTGAATGCAAATAATGCCAGTGGTCCACCAACGACATCAGTATACATCCACTGGGGCCCATGAATGTCTGCATGAAACAGAATCATAGAATCATATATTTTACTTCTTCGGTCTAGACCTGAGTGGAATTGGCCAGACCAACTGGCCGAGTGTCTGAGTCCCTCCACGACAGTCACATTCATGAGAGAGCAGACAAAGCAAAAGTCCAATATAAACGCTCCTGCAGGCAGCAGACCGATACCAAACAAACACGCTGATCTGCCAAGCCTATTTAAATATTGACCTGCCAAAGCAAAGACAGCGCCTAAATGAGTCAAGATCTCTCTCCGCTCTGAGAAATCCCTGAGAGAGAAGTTCGCTCCCTCTTCTGCTGAGAGTTCACAAAGGACCAGATGACGTGTGTTCCAAGACAGGAGACCGATCGCGGAGAAAGAAACAATAGTTATTTCTATGGTGTAGTTTTTATAGCTGAAAGCATACATAACTAGAATGGGCACTCGGTAGAGCGCATACCTTCGCATATCACAAGATTGGGCATTGAATTATGAACATTTTGGCATTAGTTGCATGCCAATTGGATAAAAATTGACCGAGCTATGGTAAAAAAGAAGATTTTGACCTTTCCATGACCTTGACCTTTGACCCGATTGATCCCAAAATCTAATCAAATGGTCCCCGGATAATAACGAATCATCCCACCAAATTTCATGCGATTCAAGAAGATGTTGACCTTTTCATGACCTTGACCTTTGACCCGATCGATCCCAAAATCTAATCAAATGCTCCCCGGATAATAACCAATCATCCCACCAAATGTCATGCGATTCGGTTTAATACTTTTTTTGTTATGCGAATAACACGCATACAAATAAATAAATAAATACATAAATACACCACGATCAAAACATAACCTTCCGCATTTTCAATGCGACGGTAATTATACTCAGGTCCACCTCTTACAAGCCACAGCGATGAGCGTTACACCTTAAGTCCACTTCAGTTTGATTTTCAATAGAAAATCCGAATCAAAAGTTTCCTTTTCATCAGTCCTTTCCTAAGAGGGTACCGGCATTCAAACAAGGTTCTTTCTTTGTGTCCTTCACTTCAGACTCAGCAGCAGCTGTGTGTGTGAAGTTGAGCCCAAGGCGAGTGAAGTCATCGCATCAGTAAAACAAACTGCAGAGGGCGAAACAAGGCCCTCTGCACTAAGGAACCGTGGTATAGCGATACCATTGGGAAGAGGGGGGGGGTCTTTTTTTTAAACACAAAATCAAAGGCATTTGTGAAAAGAAGAAAAAACAGGCTTGATAACAAATTCAAATGACATTTTCTCATTTGAGCTACATCACTGAGCATATAATCTCAGTTATGCCTGCTTGACCCGTTATCTGTGAGGATGATAGGACTCCTGGAGGATAATGTATGGGTGTTGACCGAAAGTAACAAGAGGACATGTGAGGACATGTACTGTTTCTCCTTGGGGAATCGGAGGCTTCTGAAAGGTGGATTCTGATCAGCGGCTGTTGGAGAATGCACAGCGTCCCTCCAACAGCAGAAGTACATACACTGATGTACTGCAGGCACCTTTATTGGAACGTATCACTCACTTTACAGCACACAGCGAGAGGTGGCTGTATGACCTTATAAAATGAATGCAGTAAGACAAAAATGTATGTCCATCGCGTGAGATTGTTGATGAATTGTCAGATATTGTTTCCCTCTCTCATATCTTCTTTAAATCTCGAAAAGGGTACATTTTTTTTCTTTTATAGCACGGCGATGGCAACCTTGTCTTTTATGCTTCCAGATATGGTTCCTTTTACCACCCGTTGCTCTTCTACTACCAAAGAGTCATAAATAGAACTTAAGAATTGATAACCGAATTTGGTACACACCTTCTCATACACGTCTCATGAAAGCACACGCCTGGTGGAGGCGAAACATTGCAAACTAGAATGGGCACTCGGTAGAGTACATACCTTCGCATATCACAAGATTGGGCATTGAATTATGAACATTTTGACATTAGTTGCATGCCAATTGGATAAAAATTGACCGTGCTATGGTAAAAAGAAGATTTTGACCGTTTCATGACCTTGACCTTGACCTTTAACCCGATCGATCCCAAAATCTAATCAAATGGTCCCCGGATAATAACCAATCATCCCACCAAATTTCATGCGATTCGGTTTAATACTTTTTGAGTTATGCGAGTAACACGCATACAAATAAATAAACACACGGCGATCAAAACATAACCTTCCGCATTTTCAATGCGAAGGTAATTATACTGAAGCCACGTTCACGTAATTATTTATTTGCTAACTAAATGGCAACCGCCGACAGCAGTGACGTGCAGCTGAGCCGTTAGAGAATGAACGTTTTCATAGCCGTTGGCCTTCCCGTTTGGAATATTCAACACCATAACATTATTCCTGCACTAATCATATTTTTCTCGTAACTGCAGACGGAGCATGATGTCATATTACCAGTGCACCCTTTCAAGGGAATAGCTTGGCACGTCAGTCGGGAGGGAAACATGCTCTCATCAGTAGAGGAAGAGTGAACCCTGCACATGAATCCAGGCCAATCGCCTGTGGTCCGCTGCGGGCTCAACCTGTCCTAAACTAGCAGCTCGCTCTGAGGCAGTTGGTGGTAATTAATGCTCCAAGCTTTTCACAGATAAACATATAAGAACTTTTATGAATGCCAAATGTGGCTAAAAGAGAGTATGAATTATTAAGCAGCCTAACAAAGAAGCAAAGAATATTTCTGGGCACCTTGATGGCGACGGTACAAACTCAAAATGCCAGCATTAAACATGCAATATACAAAAACTCTTTATGTGGTGAGATGTGAGAATAATCTGCTGTGGATAGCGCTGAACACATGCTTCATCAATCTACTGGAGTAACGAGGCAAGCCGTTCATCTCAGGAGATCTTGCACTGACTATCATTAAAACACTAATTACTAAAAGAAGAGTCAAAATCCAACCTCAATGTCCTCTTTGCGAGAGTATTTAATGTATTTTATATATAAATATCAATTAATTTGAGAGGTTTAACTGATAACTCCTAAAAGAGATGGTACGCTGTAATTGCTAAAACAACCACCCCTTTTTACTATGAACAATTGTGTTGAACGGAGTGACAGGCAAACAATATTAAACCATATTTTATTTATTTTTTACTCATATATTTTAATTTAATAATTTTCATTTTGAATGTAATATTTTTTTTCTTCCTAGGGGGATACTGGGTTTATTGTGAAATAAAAATATTTATATCAGCATACTTGCATATTATTTTCCTTCAGGGAAAATGCAATGTGTAATTGAAGTTCCCAATATAACACCACTGCTTTCTGGAAAAATACTTTTCATAATCATCAGTTACTGTGCTGTTACAAAAATGAGGTAGCAGCAAAGCTTTTTAAAAATGCTCTGAAAGACAGTGTTTACTGCCAGGGAGGCTTAATTGCATGCTTGCCAAACAGAATACAAATGTCCATTTTAACTTCTGTAATGTTCACCTGCATGTTGAAGCTGAGATATGAATAACAAGTGTGTGAAGTGGCATCAAATCTTCCTTCAAAGTTCGAGAGAATTTCAAGAGTTTTTGAATGCCTGCCCGGGACTGATATGAACCGTTTTTGTTTGTTTTGCTGCTTCAATATTCTCATTCATAACAACGTGCACACCGGAACTAATGAGTGACCATGGATCTTCAAGGGAGGTGGCCGATTATTATTCATTGAAAAAGAGTAAACAAATGCATAAATGTTAATGTCAGAGGGTTTCTATCTTCCCAATGTATCTATGGTGGCTCCCCTGGGCAGCCTCATTGTTCAGCCATACTTTTTTTGTCTCCAGGGGAAATATGCAATAAGGAGCCAAGCATAAAGAAACATATTAAATATGTGTTTTGTCTTTCATTTTTCAGCCCTTTTCTTAAATCTTTTGTCTCAGTCTTTCATTTCTTTCTTCCAGCTAAAAAAAAAAGAAGAAGAAATAACCATGAATCATCTCCAGCCCTCCATACCCATGGCATTCTTTTTTGAAATCTTAAAAGTTGGCACAAACACACACACACACACACACGTTTAAACTGAAAGCTGTCGGAGCACTTGTGCTTCACAAGACAACTGCTTTTAGAGAACACGCCGTTGCTCCCTCGACTGCACACATCCCAGAACATCGGCTCTCCGGTCTCAGAACGCACGAGCTATTCTTCCCCTCCTCTTAACAAATGTCTCACGTCATTAAACCCACTCTTTCACTTTCATGGATGCTGCGCTGATTCTCCAATAAGATAATAGCATGCAATCTGTCATTCTTCACTCCATTACCTTGCAAACATGGCGGGGATGGAAACGTTTACTTGGCACTGATGTATCATTGAACCAGAGGGATCAGGGTGAGCAATCTGTCACTGATACTGATGCTGTGTAACGGGAGTCGTCATGACTGCTGGGTATTGAGCGAGAGATGTCAATTATTGGACGAGCTCCGGCTGGTAAAACAACAAAGTGCTTTTCAGCTAATCAGAGCTCTGCTTTTGGGTTTCTAGCTTTAGGCAATATTCAATACTGCACCGCATTGATTTACCCGCTGACCCCAGGATACATAAGTCATAAAGCTGGTGGCTCCTCAAGAAGGTCTATAAAAGGATTACAAAACATGGTCAATGACCTTAAAGAGTGTGTGTGCTGCACACTATATCTTGAAGATGTGAAGTAACCGTGAAGGAGAATTCCAACGTGGCTCTTATTTTTCAAAGGTTTGGCCGTCATGCTTACTGGTGATAACATCAAACTTAGCAATCACCAAATTAAGACAAGACGCACCAGCAGTGAGGGAATCAAATAAAAGCAAACGAAGAAAGAAATAAAGTCAACGATGAACACCGAGATTCAAATCAAACTGTTTGTTGTTGACATCAATCACAGTTTACAGACTGGATTCTGATTGGTACTGGGCCTGGCGGTGCATTCACACACATTTCAGTCCATTTTGGGAATATTACATTGCAACTCTGCTTACTTTCAGATGTACCTCCAAATAAAGTCGTCTCATTATTTGCCTGCTTGTGTGTTTTTTATGGTCTGACTTAGGCCACATTTACACATAGCCGGGTATTTACAGAAACGAATATTTCTGCCCCTCCGTTTTCAAAAATAACGTCGTACACACAAGGTTGTTTTCAAAAAAGTTTCTGTTTATATGAACCCGCATAACACGCCCGGGCGCCATCATAACTATGCCAAACCTGTAGTCGGCAGTGTAACGAGAAGGATGAAGACATGCAAACCAATCAGAATTCTCAAAACCAACAACAACTACGAAAAACACGATCAACTTCCTTTTCCTTTAGAGAGTAAATATGGCGCGAGGTTCATTTGTATGGACAGACAGCGAAGTGGAGCTGCTGCTTCGAGTCGCCTTAGATTATAAGGCAAATAAAGCACTCGATAATGTGGATTAGGAATCATGCCAAACTAAATATAGGGATATGTTGGCATTGTTCTTATAACAGTACCCGTCCGAGACCTCCGAGGAGTATCCTCATGTCAAGGAGGAAATAACTCGGGCGCACCTGACAACGAAAATGAAGGCAGTCAGAGGAAAGTACCGGAATGCAGTCGACACTGGTCGTAGGAGCGGCCAAACTAACTGTAAACATAGGACGCTCACATGACGTGAAGCATTTTTAGTCGCATACTGTGACGTTTGACAACCTAAAACTCCGTTTGACCTAGTTCACACGCAAACACAAAAACAGAGTTTTCAGAAATCTCCACTTTGGCCGGAGTTTTTAGAAATGATCGTTCTCTGTGATAAAACCTCAGTTTTTGTGTAAATGAAAGGCCAAAACGCATGAACATATATGCGTTTTCCCATCGTGTAAACGGGGTCTTAGTTTAAGTAACGTCTGTGTCTTCCCAGACCTCAGCAATTAATGGGTGATTCAAATTCAATCAAAACCAGTAAAAAGGTGACCAAAACTGCAGATATTGGAACTTCACAGCTCGTTAGTCCCTCATTACCTTCACCTGGTCCTCATGCCCGTCTCACCTGTTGCCCATTCCCTCGTTAGTCCCTCTCTACGTAGGTCCCCTCACTTGCATTTGTCCTTTGCCAGATTGTTTTGTGTTTTTCAGACCAAGCCCTCGAGGGTTCCACATTGTGTTTATATATTTCTATCTGTTCTGTTCCTGATGTTACTATGAATATAGGGTCATTATTTGCAGTTCTGTCTCCCGAGTTCACCCTAATACTCCCGTGACACCGTAACCATATAAAAACCTATATTACAAATATTAACCATAAATGTTTTCTTGTAAATTTCCTGATCCAAGCAAAACATCTTCTTCACTTTAAATATCCATTTATCTGTTTCTTTGCAGATTCTGAACATATGCAGCAACAGTATGTCCCTGTATTTCTATTGGGGGGGGGGGGAACAAATCCTCCAGCTTCTGTTGATTAATTGTGCTGCTGCCACGTTGTTGTCAAGTTCAATGCAGACCCAGTACATACAAAACTTCCCCTCCATCAGTGATGTCATGGTGCACTTCCTCTCTGCTTTGTTTTTCAAGGCACATCTGGATTTATTGTGAACAGAATCAGAATCAGAAGAATCAGAAACAGGTTTATTGCCAAAGAATGAATGTTTTCACAAACAAACGAGGAATTTTTTTTGGTGGAAGGTGCAACATTTGGACATGACAAACAACAATCAACGCAAGGAGGGAGGAGGAGTGGGAGGAAGAGGGAGGAGGAGGAAGAGGAAGGAGCGGGAAGAAGGAGGAGAGAGGAAGGTGGAAGAAGAGGTGGTAGTCCTGGGGGTGACAGTCAGTCAGTCCCGGGGTCCATTGATGAGCCCGACCGCCGTCGGGAAAAAGCTATTGGTGTGGCGGGAGGTCGTGGTCATGATGGACCGCAGCCTCCTCCCCGAGGGGAGGGACTCGAACAGGGAGTGTCCAGGGTGGGAGGGGTCGGCGACAATCTTTCTGGCCCGCTTCAGTGACCTGGAAGTGAACAGGACCTGGAGGGAAGGCAGATTGCAGCCGATAACCCTCTCGGCCGAGCGGATGATGCTCTGCAGCCTGCGCTTGTCTTTGGCTGTGGCTGCATAAGAGGAACACACTTCCTCTTATGTGTATGTGTGAATAGAGACACCATATGTGGTGTGTGTGTGTGTGTGTGTGTGTGTGCGTATGTAAACACACCTGACCTTCTGAATTGATGAATGTAAGTTGCCTGTTCACTGAGCTCTTTGTCACATTGTGCTGAAGCATACATTATGTGACCTATCCGAGTTCAGCCAGAGGCTGCTTTGCATACAGTTTATTTGACATGCATGGCGATATGTGATTATTACGTTAAATTGCACCACATGTGATTTTAGAGAGACAGATACTGTAATCTGAAGGGATCTGGAACATACATGATAATGCCAATATAACATAATGCAGACCAGTGGCTTGAGCTATGGAGCAACAGTATCAGCAGCAATCTCAATAATCCCTCTAATCTTTATTGTATATGACCTGTGGGGGGTGATAGCATGGTGAGAGATATTGCTGGCATTAACCATATCAGATAAACACCACAGAGTATCAAATAGCTGCTAAACTGTGCCTTCTCGAGCAGAACAGTCCTTATTTCTCATGGGTCCACTACAAACAACCCATTCTCTGTGCTGATGGCGAGGAGGATTTCTACTTTGAAAGGGATTTCATATTAAAGCTTTAATATGAAGTTTTTGTTGCGAGGTTGTGTTTAAAAAGTGATTTTGAAACCCTCAAAATGATTCCCGGGCCTTAGAGCTGGGGATGGAAATTGAGAAGAGGTTCCAGTGGAGTTAAAATGGTCTGATATATTGGAATTATATGCCTATGACATTACCAATCCCTTTTATCGATGCCGGCATGTTTTTCTGACAGTTTCGCGTGGCAAAAACTCATTTATTATGATGTCATGTCAAACTCTGCTGGAAATTTGCAATGAAAAGGATTCATGGTGGCGAGGAAGAAACAGTCCAAAATGTGGATTAATTTCACAAAGGAGCTACTTGGATTCAATCTATTGTCATTGCACAGAGGACAGGTACACAGGCAACGAAATGTATTCTCTGCATTTTAACCCATCCTTAGTTATTAAGGAGCAGTGGGATGCAGCGATGCGCCCGGCGAGAGTTCACTCCACTGACACCACACTGAGTATACCGCAGGGACTAATTTAAAATAAAAAGAGCTACAGCCTAAGAACTTTGTGAAGCCTGCAAACGCACCACATCTGTGCTCTCAGCTGGAGGATCTCGCTCTCTGTTCAGTCCTCAGAAAGGAAACATTAAAATCATTTTTCTACTACCTTGCTCCTGAAACAGGTGACTTACTCAGTGCATGCACGGTTAAAAGCAGTTATATTGGGAGATGTTCCCCCGCATGAATGAGAAATAAACCTATAGGCGAGAGACACAGTGGACTACATATCGGCTAAGTGCAGTGACAACACCCTCACCGCCCTCTCTACTGCGGCAGGCCCTTAAGAATAGGTCTAGAGGAGTGAACAATGTGACATAATGCATTATTGCATTAATGTTTTCATCCATTTCATTGAAAGGGAAAATGTATTCAACAAATTGTAACATGTACATTAGTTTGGCTTGCAATTCCTTAAAAACAGACTTTTTAGAGCTGCACACTAACTAAAGCTTTCAGTGGATGTATTAAACCTTTTAATAAACACGCCGATTCAAGATACATCACGTAATACAGACACCTAATTACAAGTCAGAAGGATAATATTTGATGTTTTTTATGGCGAGATCAACTAAAACAATTGTTTGGTCAAATTAACTGGCTTAACACCTGTCTTGCCCCGAGATCTCCAGGTCTGGAAAACTCATTCACTTTTAGGGAACGAGGAAGGCTAAGAGATGAAGTAAACCCAAGATAGGGTGGGACTTAAAGAGGAAAACACTAACTATGAGAGACTTTAAACTAACTTGGCGCTGATGCTTGGCTCTGTTTCCACCGGTCCAACAACTACCACTCTAATCTTTCGCAAAGCAACGCCTTAGATTGCTCTCTCACTCTTTTAAAAAAAAAATGTTGTATTGTCCTTCAAGACTGGGCAACTTTCCCCAAGGCCGCTCCGCTTCATCCACAAACTCCTCAGCCAACTAATTAAAGATGGCAGGAGGCAAAATGCGATTAGTGTGTGCTATAAGCTCAACACAAGCTACGACTACAAAGTCCTCACGGGAAAAAGAGGGGACATTTACATCGGATCAATACTCAAACAGACAGGAAGTGTGAAAACTCTTTCTACAAATGTGTGCTCTAGAGCTCTTTCCAGACAGGATGTGCATTTCGGGAGGGTTTCTCACTGCACACATGCACAAGAGAAAGGAAAAGGTCTTTTATTTTTATTTATTTGGATTGAATAAACTGTATTTAACATAATTATTAAACTTTAGAGGAAACTGGTAGGCAGTGTAACAGTTTAGCTCCACACCTTCCTTTTTGTAGTTTTTGTTTTCATCCGGTCACTAACTATGATGTCATTCCAAATCCTGCTTCCCATCTCGTCAGTCCAACTCCCCTCACCTGCCTCTGATCACCTCGTTAGTCCCTCATTCCCTTCACCTGGTCCTCACGCCCTTCTCACCTGCCTCTGATCCCCTCGTTAGTCCCTCATTCCCTTCACCTGGTCCTCACGCCCTTCTCACCTGCAGCCCATCCCCTCATTAGTCCCTCACTATTTAGCTCCCTCACTTCCACTTGTCCTCTGCCAGATTGTCTTGTGTTTTTCAGACCGAGCCCTCCAGCGTTCCATAGTTTGATTATTCTGTCTGTTCCAATCTTGACGACGCTTTCAGTAAAGAATCTTTATTTGAATTATCTGTCTCCTGAGTCGTGCATTTGGGTCCACCCTAATCCCGTCGTGACAGGCAGAGTTTGCATTTATATTTAACAATCAAACATGAGAGTGACAGCTAACTTTTCACCAGCATGTGAATGATTGCTTTTAGATTTGTCACCATGTCTGTTTATCTGAACCCGGCCTAAAGAAAGGTGCAGTGAAACAGCGAATAGAAACCGCTGGCTTGTAGGTGACTGGTGTGTAACCTTGTTGTTACCTTCGCATTGAAAATGCGGAAGTTAATGTTTTGATCGCCGTGTATTTATTTATTTGTATGAGTGTTATTCGCATAAGTAAAAAAGTATTAAACCGAATCGCATGAAATTTGGTGGGATGATGGGTTATTATCCGGGGAGCATTTGATTAGATTTTGGGATTGATCGGGTCAAAGGTCAAGGTCAAAGGTCATGAACAGGTCAAAATCAGAACCAAACACCTTGGCATCCAAAGTAAAGTCGCACGGCAACTTGGCACCAAAGTCCAAAGGCACATGTGTTGGCACCAAACAGCAGCCTGAGGTCCACGGTTCGCCGCGGGCGGCTTCGACAGCCTCTCAAATTGCATGACGAAAGAGCCGCTCGGTGAAAGCACAAGCACGCGTGTGGAGAGCGTGGGCGGGAAACGGGAAGAGATAAGTGGGGAAGAAAAACCTGAATGTAGACCGAAAATACAGAGCGGGGATGGGCGACGTGGCGAACAACTTCTCCACCGGCAGAGGTCATTCCATTTCTTGATAAAGATATCAGAATACCACCATGTTTTATGGTAATTCAATTAAAATTGATAAAGGGAAGAGCAAATGTAACATAGGGTTTAAAACATCTGATACATTTGTTTTATAGGACAGGTGGCAGACATCAAGGCCCATAATGAATCATAGATACAGATCTTGATCTGAATCGACTGTATTTAAGGTGTATATAGCCTCCATAACCTCACTGATTATTTCAGTGGTTGTAATAATCGAGGTTCAATAGATAGATAGATACATAATTATTTACTTTATTAATCCTGCAACGGGAAAGTTTTTCGCTCCAGCAGCATTCATACATACAGATAAGCAATAAAATATAAAAAACAAAACATTTAAGAGAATAATACTACATTAAATTAACTAAAGCAATAAACAATAGAACAATAGGTTCGCTGTAGAGGGTGCTGGTTTTAGATCTGTTGTGTTTACATTCTGTGTCATTGCAATATATAAGTAATGCAAATGTATTACCTTTAGTACACTCATACCAATCAAAAATGCACCACTATACATTTAATTATTATCTGTGTTATCTTCAGGTTTGTGGAGGTCTTCTCTTCATATTATGGTATTTATCTGTTAACCGCTGTCTGCCGTACAACAAGGATTACGTTCATAAAAGATCTTCAGATGTTTTACGTTGTGTTAAAACATTTAAAGGTCTCAGTACACAATCGCTTCCACATGGTCTAAATTACATTAATATTGGGTTAATGCAGTTTGGCCGCTGGTCTTTTGACATTGTGATAGATATGATATAGAAAAATTTATTTATTCATAGAATATCCATTATGTTGTTTTGACCATGTATATTATCATTTTTTCGCAGCCCTATCCGAGACGAAAGAAGAAGAAGTAGACGCCAAAGTGTTGCTTGTGACGTTTGCTGCTGCTCAACATCATCTATCCATTTCTTGTCCTCATGCAGGTCGTAATGTAGCACGGTGGTACAGTATATACTGTAGTCCACACGGAGAGCAATCATTACTGACTAGTTAGACATATATAGGGTTCCTTCTGCAACCCCCTTAGGCTTTAGAGTTGTTAGCCAAACAAGCAGACAATTTATTTACTTCATAAATAACAGCTCAACTTATTTCATATTCTTGACAGATCCAATTATGGTGTAGAGGAAACCAAGGATCTCTCTGGGTTCCATCTGAGCTCCTCCTCATTGAACCAACAGGGTACTATTCTGTACCTCCTCTACTACACAATGAGAAAAGTATTGGTATTGTCAGCTATGTTATTGAAATGGAGTGCATCATCTATCCCATATCTAAAAAACCCAGTCTGAGGATGTTGCAATGGGGATTTTGGTTTTTGTTTTGATGTGGCCATGTGTTTCAAAGAGCTCCGACCTCTTTTCATTCCTAACTCAATAAGAAAAGCTGAAAAGAACCATTTCAATAAACACAGCGTCCTTGGTATCGGAATGAAAGGACGAAAAAGGACAAGAACACGTTTACATGCTGTTCTGTCTGAATATACCTGTTTTCAATGTGTCTGAACATCTTTAAAACTAATTACTAGAACTCAACATGAACTTTGTTAAATACTAAGTAGCTGTACTAAAGCCTCACTTTTAGTGGCTAATGAAATCTAATGTTGGAAAACTCTTTAACTGACATTCACAAGTCATACAGTATTTAATGATTTTCTTTCCTACTTGCAACAATAAAGCATGTTAAAATATGTATGATCTCTATCCCCTAATAGTTACAAAGAATCTCTTTAATTTAAAATATCAGCACTAAAACTTTAAATAAATACAGGGCCTTAGATATCAAATGTTGAAGTGTAATATAAGTGGGCCAAGTACACCTTTGATATTTATTAGGTTTATTTCTCTCTCACACACACACACACACATGCGCACACACACTCACGCACAATGGTCCCCCAGACGTTGCTATTGAAGTCTTTAATCACGACTAATGTGGAATGTCCCATAAGGCCACTATTAATCATTTGAAGCTGGCCAACTGTGCCATTGATCAATGCTATACATCAAAGCTGCTGCTGCTGGCACAAGTCTGCTCGCCTGTCCGGCTCTATTTGCACTGTACAACAAGCAAAGCCGTAAATATTGCATATGACACGGCCATTCCCATTGCTCCAACAACAACAAAAAACTTAGAAAAACAAGTAATGGAAAAAACAGTTTCTCATTTTTTAACCCCGTTAAGCAACCAGATTCAATGAATTACGAGGTGGAACAAAGACGTTCATACACATGATGTCATCGAAAGGCCGATCGAAATATAGTGAATTCAAAATAGAGTGAATCTGAATCACTTCTCGATGGGCTGCTCGGGTACAGCGCTCACACAAAAACAAATCTAAACTAGAACGGGCACTCGGTAGAGCGCAGACCTTCGCATATCACAAGATTGGGCATTGAATTATGAACATTTTGGCATTAGTTGCATGCCAATTGGACAAAAATGTATCGTGCTATGGTAAAAAAAAGATTTTGACCTTTCCATGACCTTGACCTTGACCTTTGACCCGATTGATCCCAAAATCTAATCAAATGGTCCCCGGATAATAACCAATCATCCCACCAAATTTCATGCGATTCGGTTTAATGCTTTTTGAGTTATGCGAGTAACACGCATACAAATAAATACACGGCGATCAAAACATAACCTTCCGCATTTTCAATGCGAAGGTAACAAACAGGAACATTTCAAACTTAAATGTAATCATTTAAAAAAACTGACGCGAAATGTGAGCGTGTGTACAGAAGCCGTCCGCGTACTGCTTTGTGATCCGAGTGGCCTGCAAGGACACGGGAGAAGTGGACTCCACGAACCAGCAAAATGAAATCAATTCATAGATTGCGTGTTTATTTGCAAGATGTAAATCCCCCCGCCCCAGTAGAGCTGCACTTGTCTGGCAGTAGCCATGTTTTCCTGGGACAGGGCCAAGGTGCAAACAAACAGCAGTTTATTAATTGGATCTGGTAGCGCGTGTTGGTGACGACTGCGATCGTTTCCCACCGCCGCGGAGCAGGTGTGCTCTGCAGCCGGTGCCAAATGAGCAAACTGCACCGGCGAAGCAGATTCGAGCAAAAAAGAACGGACGAGCCTCCGCAGAAAATCGGCCGTAACTCAGCACAAATCGGCACCGCTTGCTCCGCTGTGGAGTTCAGATCTGTTCACTTCCACGGCGTCAGGGTTGTTTGTTCCTTTTCGCTTGATTCTGCAAAATAGTTGTTGTCCCCTCTTAACCTTTGTTTCCCCCACATTTCTCCTGAAGTTGCATTAAAGTTAACTAACCTCCATCCTGTATTGATTCAATGTTCCTTACCTTTTTCAAAGAGACTCCACTTACACGGAGTTAAGCACTCACGCAGATGCTATTTCGGACTGTTGAATTAAATAGAAAATGTAAGATTCGTTGGACATCATCTCCTTATGTTCCTTATAACGAGGATTGGTTGTATTTTAGAAAACAGTCTTTTATATTCGTTAAAATACTATTTACTTCGCGACACCAATTTAAGGGCTTACTCTTGCTATTTTTTAAATATTATTAGCATTAATTTCCTTTTTTTTCTATAATTAAATATAATGTTTTGAGGCTCTGAAGTCTGAGCACAGCTCGGCTGGTCGAAATGCCTTTGTGATAATGACAAGCTGGTAGAACATAAGCTGTTTCAGGGATTTACGGTTCATATATATAATAATATTGTAGTTGCTGTAGGCCCTACATTCCTTAAAGATGATCAAATGCAGTATCCAATCAAGTGTTCTATGGTTCAACTCAGTAAAAGCTGACCCGTGTGCTCCCCATGGAGCTCCAGTAAAATTAAAACATATTCTATGCAGAACCTGCAGCACCAAACATAACCTGCAGTGTGGTATGCAAAAAATAAGTCGCTTCTTTGAAGAATATCCAATGAGGATATTCACAGTGAGATCAGTAGGTCTGGGTTAAAAAGGAATTGCACACTCCTCTTGCCGTTATTCTAAATAAAACATCCTTTTAGCGAGATTTTGTTCTTGCAGAAGAAAAAACTGCCATTCAAACCATAAAAAGAGCCATTTCACTCATGTTGAGCAATATCTGTCAAGACATTGGATTGGTTCAACTTTATAGTACTTGGGAGTGCGCAGTGGGCATATGTTTAATGTTGGGAACTGATTAAGTCTGAGCAGAAATTTCAGTTGCCAGATCGGAAAATCTTCCTGTAAACTAAAGGCAGAGCTACATCCTTTGCATATTCCTTTGGCGTGGCCTCGTCTTTCCTTCTGCATCAGACGGAAAGGTCCCAGCCTCGACAACACGGACCCTCGTAGAGGTCAGAGACCACCTGTTCTGTGTTGGCTCAACTGGTGAAGTGATATCAGAGGACACATCTGGCCTGACAGAGAACAGGCCGGATGGGAATGGCAGCATGCTCCCAGGCCTCCGGCTGGTGACTGATGACTCACAGCTGAAGCTGAGGTCACGACATGTCACATGGACAACGGGGGAAAAGGAAGGTTCAGACTTTGTAACTTCTCGACTCGGACATTATATTTAGAGGTTTTTTTGTTTCTTTGATGGGCAAGTACATTTTGGTGAGTTTGTTTCCTTGAGATTTGGATGAGGAAAATAAGACAAGGTGTTTTATAAGTTATCTGTTTATCAGCTCACGTTACAGACAGGTTTTTGAAATCGTCATTAAATGTTTGTTTTTTTAGATTCGCAATAAAGAGTTGTATCGAGCTGTTTTTTGTTGGATGTAAAAGAGACAGTGAATATGTGAATCAAGATCAGTATTTTCACTTCTAGATTTCAACTAAAGTAGTTCATGGTAATGTCTCAACTGCCACTGAGGTCTGAAAAGGGGAAGCAACCAGAAAAAATCAAGAGTCCGATTTGAAAATGTCACGTTTTTTTTCTTTTCTAGAGTGAACCGTGGTGGAGGTCTGACCAGCTGTGGATGAAGTCCATCACTCCAATGTCAAATATCTGTATCCCAAAGCAGCAAGGTCAAATATTACACCTGCACTCCCTTTGAAAAAAGACAAAGGACGGCGATGCCATCATTCATGTGAAATTGTTCTGGTCCCTATGTGCCCTGGCCTTGACACACTTTGTATCGAGGCTATACACAAATATTTCCTCCCTGTATGAAACAATTTGTGAGGGAGAATGTGTGTATTTCTACATATGAATGATCCCCACCCCTCGTTTCACAGTTCACTGTGTTATTTTCCGCAGTGTGGAAGTGAGGAGAGGAAAAGCAAAGGGGAGAATAAGCATGTCCTCTTCCTTATTCTTTATCGGCTTTCATCTCTCGGCCCTTCAGAGAGACTGAACCATAAAAGAGTCCATTCACTAGGGGACATATTATTTCCTCCTTCCCTGAATACACGATACCATAAGCCAGACCCAAAGAACTCCTCTTCCTCCTGCATATAGAACTCCAGCCAGCCGTAGATGGGAGCATGGGTTTATCTATTGGTCCTGTGTATGATTAACATAATAAATATCTGGTTTCCTCTGTCCTCATGCCCACATTGAATATAGAGGATTATAAGAATAAGAATAGAGTATGGAGGATTCCAATAAATCCGAGGAAACTCACTCGTTCCTCTCCAGCAACAGGATCAGCTGTTCACCTTCCGCACGTACCAGCAGCTGGAGTGACGCAGGATAACTCTGAGACACAAAAAGATGACACGAGTGTTAAGGCGGTGCCCGGATCTCACCCCTTCCTGCCTGTGGATCAGCATTTGTGTGAAGCTTCACCGTTAGTTTGACACATAAAAGGCAGGATGTGGCAAAGGCACAATCGTGTGAGAGGAACGGGGAGAAAGGAAAGCTTCCACGTCCTACACTTCCCCAATCTGTGTCGAGTTTCAACTCAGGTTTTGTCTCCACACTGGAAGTAAGTCTTAATCCTGAAGGTTTTCAAACAAAATGTTGTTACTATAAATAGTCGGCATGTTTTCTGAACTAGCCATTTAATATATTCAGTGATCACCTTCCTAGGTAGAAGTTTTCACTGTCAGTCAGACAATTATTTTGCCTACCCATGCATGAGGGCAGCGTCGGAAATACACGAGGGCAAAGGGCAAAACTGCCCCTAAGAAATATATTTTTGACCCTGGTATCACTAGAAGAGGGGCAAAAAATGTCCCCATAATTTCCTCGAATAATTCTGATAATGTATTAGCGTATTGTTTTTGTTCTTTGTTTTGTCTGTCCTATCTGTATTGCCTTCACTAGGAAGGTACACACAAACAAATAAATAAATATTAAAAAAATGTTTTTTTAAACAGTTATAATTGTTAATAGTTGTTAGTAAATATGTAATAACAATAAATAAGAATACAATTTAATATGATTATAATATTTATGTTTTTTGTTCAAAAAACAAACAGAAAACACTAAAGACGACTGCCCAATATTCTTAATATTGCCATTTGTATGATAATTGCTCATATACTTTAAGCCTGAACAAGTATATTTATTATTTTTGAACACAGGTTAAATGTTATTTCACAAGTTTCAAAAAGTGCCCCCAATTTCTTTTCAGTCAAGTGGGGGCAAAAATTGCCCCCGAAAAAATATGTAAAATGTCCTACCCTGCATGAGTGATTCAGAGGAGGCAATGCAAGTATGCATGCTCATTTGACCTCATTAACAACAGCCTCACTGACTATTGTTCACCTTCCGTACATTGCATCAGTGCTTCACATTAAAAGTGTTCAACTGGCGAAACAGAGTGGCTTTTATTGAGGAGAAACTACATGAAGCGCAAAGTACTTTGCCCTCACCGCGATCGTTCATCAAAGATGCGTCTACGAAACAAGACGACAATGATTTTCGCGGGTCCTTTTTACTATTTGCAGGATAGTAATGGTACATTGTTCAAATTCATGGTGTTCAAATTCACGGTGCTCTTCTTTTGTGTGGAAAAGGTACCTGTGCTGAGTGCAGCATGACATCACTTTAGTGTTGCTAATGACGTGATGGAAAAAGCTGATGAAATTGCACTTTTCTTTTTTTTAAAGTCTTTAAAATCGTTGGTAAAGAAGAGGATTTTATCTGCAAAGGATACGCTGGATGAGGACAGTATTTCTAACTTCACCTAGAACATGAATCCAGTGTTAGGATCTATGCCTGAAGCCTCACAGCATCCTTACAGATTGGACATAAAAAACAAGAAAAAGACAAGGAAGATGTGAAAAATAAAAAAATATGAATGTATCTTAGCCAGCGGAGAGACATAAATTGCTTTGTGTAATAAGCACAGTAAGGAACAGACATCTTTTTGCACCATCACTCCTTCTTCACAGTGACTCGGGTCCGCTGGCCGATGTCCTGAAGCTCATCCTGTCTGCAGCTCCGTCTGAGAGTGAGGCTGCAAGAATGTTCGTCTGCAAGAACTGTATGCAATGATTGCAATACGCCTGCTTCATAACCTTCTATTGGCACAAGGAGCGGCATTATCAATCTGTTTCCCAGGTGGTTAACGTCCTTGTGCAATCTCTGGTAACAAAATTGCCAGGTGCCCTGGAAGCCAGTTTCATTTGAGAAGGGTCAGTTTTTAGAGAGCCTGATGCGGAACCACTGCATTTCCTCAACACATTTTTTTCACGTTGGCGGTAGCTGGTGGATAAACATATCTGATGAAGTTGAAAATGAGGTGCTTTCAGGGCTCCAGACTTACTTTTCCAGTGCGAGAAACTTTCTCAATTGGTCACACCAGCACACGATTTGGTCGCACCCATTTTAAGTAGTGAAGTAACTCAGTATATATACTCAGATACTGTGTTTAAGTACAATTTTTATGCTATGTGGTACTCTACTACATTTGGGAAAATATTGCGCTACTGTCCAGTAAATTAAACCTCCAACAGTATCACAATTAATACAATAAAATGTCCAAATTAAAATGCAACACGTAACTGCATCAATTATAATAATTGAACATTATAATATATCATGCAATGATTAAATAATCCATTTGGCTGCGTATTGAGAACTATAATGTTATACTTTAAATAAGGCAACATTTTCCTATATATATTCTTACATACTTAAGATTTTCAATACTTTCGACTTGTAACGTTGTTTTTCTTGTGTAAATAATGGCATTTGTACTCTTTTTAAATCAAGAAATCTCAGCTCTCCTTCATTTCCGACGCAGTGTATTTGTGTATCACACACTGTACACTGCTACACACACGTGGTATAAAATGAGATGGAAGGTGTTTCATCATGCACCTGCATGAATGTGACCACGTGAAATAAATGTGGTATATGGAACCATTTTTGTCGCAGTCTGAAGCTCCTTAAAGATAAAAAGTTGCATTTATCCTCATAGCATTGTGACATGCCGGTGATCAATTAAATTCATGTCATTAACTTCACTGCCCCTCTCGAATGACTTGGAGAGGAGAGCATAAGGCTTGGAAAAAAAACCAGCTCTCTCAGATGGTGACTTCCCTGCACCAGGAAAAAAAACCACGTAATTGCTCAGGGAGTTGTTAACACCTACGCATTTCCCTCCGCTGGAAAAGTTTCCTCAAGTTGTGGTGAGGGATGCCAAATTTAAAATCTTTTTATTTTCCAGCTGTACTAGGTGGGACAGATTGGTTTCCCCTGCCTGAGAACACACGCTTTCCGAGAGACTGTACGTATGCGCGCGTCTTTTAAATCGAGGATGTACACTACCGTTCAAAAGTTTGGCGTCACTTAGAAATGTCTTTATTTTTCAAAGAAAAGCACTGTTTTTTCAATAAAGATAACATTAATCAAAAATACACACTATACATTGTTAATGTGGTAAATGACTATTCTAGGTGGAAACGTCTGGTTTCTAATTAAATATCTCCAGAGGTGTATAGAGGCCCATTTCCATCAACTATCACTCCAGTGTTCTAATGGTACATTGTGTTTGCTAATCGCCTTAGAAGACTAATGTCTGATTAGAAAACCCTTGTGCAATTATGTTAGCACAGCTGAAAACAGTTATGCTGGTGATATAAGCTATAACTGGCCTTCCTTTGAGCTTGACGTTTGAAGAACAAAATTAATATTTCAAATATTAATCATTATTTCTAACCTTGTCAATGTCTTGACTATATTTTCAATTCAATTTTCAATTCATTTGATAAATAAAAGTGAGTTTTCATGGAAGACACAAAATTGTCTGGATGACCCCAAACTTTTGAACGGTAGTGTATGTAATGCTAATGGCCAGAATTGACACCATGTGACACCACGAGGTGTTAAAAGGCTGCTTCAACGCCGTCGAATCTTCCTCAAAATCGTCACGTTTTTTGCACCGCTGACGATGCAAAACTGTGGAAAGGCTGACTAGTTTCAGGAATCGCTTCACAGTATGTTTTGCCAACGGGGCGAACCTCGTGTTCAACAAACAAAGAGGAAGGAGCCGGCGAGGACAGAAACCACAACAGGGAAACGTCAGGGTCAACAGAGCTAAGGAAGGGACTTTCCTCAGAAGGAAATCAAGGCAACGGGGGAGTCGTAGACTGTGGTTGTGTCGAACAAAAGCATGAGCATACGCTTGTGATGCTAAGATGGCCTTGTGGAGTATTTACCCTGGCAGTGAGCTGGAAGAAAGGTCTGCGATCCTCGCCCTTCAGCAGCAGAGGTACCGTGGTCCCGCGGCGTTCTCTTTCGGGCGCTTCCCCTCGCCATTTAGCCTCGTCTGGGCTACTTCCTGTCAAAAGAACATCGGAACAAATTAGAGACTTGAAGTTTGAAATTTAAACATCGCACATTCAAAATGGGGGCGGCTGTAGCTCAGCGGGGTGAGGGGGGGGGTTGTCCTGCAACCCCAAGGCCGTCGGTTCGATTCCCCGCTCTCCCCATTAGTTGCAAGTCGAAGTGTCCATGAGCAAGGCACTGAACCCCCAGTTGCATCACTGCAGCCCACTGCTCCTTAATAACCAAGGATGGGTTCAATGCAGAGAATGCATTGCGTTGCCTGTGTACCGGTCCTCTGTGCAATGACGATTGATTAAATCCAAAATGTCCAGTGTGAATCCAGTGAAAATCTACACCGGCCTGCAGAAAAAGGGGTCGTTAATATAGGTCACGACTACTCCTTAATATCCTCGTTAATTCGAGCACACAATGTTTCGGACAATAGGAGCGCTGCAACGAAGGCGGGGAGGAGGAAGCCTCGGCCACGGCACAACTCAGGGCTGTGGACTGTGTTGCTGACTCTTGTTCCTGTGGGATGTGCCCCCCCCCCCCCCCACCCCCCTCGCATGGCCTATGCACTAGGACCACAGCCACAGCCAGAGCATCAATAATAAATGTGCTCTCACACAGTTTATGAGGAACTCATTCTTTACGATATCACCAGACGGGAATGGAGTAAAAAAAAAAAAGAAGAGAAATGGCCGGATGAAATTGTTCTTTTCACTTATTTATTTTTTCCTTTTTCACTTTATATATATATATATATATATGGTGAAAAAGTGGAGCTGCAGTCTGCTGCCTTTGTCTGTTTCCTCATCCTTTCCACTCTTGAACGTATCCTTTAACTCCTCTTTTAAACTCTTACTGAAGTCAAATCAACCAAGTTAGAAGCTGATGACGCTAAAGAGCCCGTACAAGTCTGCTCATTCGGGAGGCGAAATAAAACAGGATGTGTATATAGCATAGGATAAAACAGAAGACACCGTATCAGTGGCTTCAGCAGAATGTGGGAATCACAGTCACAATTCCCTCCTGGCTCTCCTCCTTATACTCCCCAGCGCTCCCACGGCCTGACCGAGCACAAGCCTGTTTTGTAGCACGTCCAGCCGGCTTCCCGTGGAAGCCCGATGCATGTTGCCCACCCAGAGAGGAGCTGTAGAGACGAGCTAGACGGGGAGTGTCGGAGGGGAGGGGAGCGGCTGTTTGAGGAGGTTTCCCCACTCCTGCTATCGCCAAAGGAACATGGAGAGAGAGAGAGAGAGTGGCGCGTATTTATTTATTGTGCGTTCAAGGCCTGGGCCTGTTCCTTCATCCCTTGAGATGCGCATGTAAAGCTCATGTTTGTGTGAAGCGTAACGCAGCGTACAAACAGAGTTCAACGGGACACGGAGCAGACATACAAGAGTCTGACATCTTCTTTACCCTTCCTCTCTCTCTCTTCCCGGCTGGAAATATCTTCATTTTCAAGCACTCCGTCTCTTAACCCTCCTGTTACCTTTCGGGTCAATTTGACCCCATTCAATGTTTAACGTCAGTGTTCTTCGGGGTCAATTTGACCCCAGGCTGTTTTTCACTGTGTCAAACATATAAGAACTAGAACGGGCACTCTGTAGAGCGCATACCTTCGCATATCACAAGATTGGGCATTGCATTATGAACATGTTGGCATTAGTTGCATGCCAATTGGATAAAAATGGAAAAAATAAGATTTTGACCTTTTCTTGACCTTGACCTTTGACCCGATCGATCCCAAAATCTAATCAAATGGTCCCCGGATAATAACCAATCATCCCACCAAATTTCATGCGATTCGGTTTAATACTTTTTTAGTTATGCGAGTAACACGCATACAAATAAATAATTAAATAAATAAATACAAGGCGATCAAAACATAACCTTCTTCATTTTCAATGCGAAGGTAAATATCAACTTCTTTATATATTTAAAGGGCTATTTAGGTAGTCAACAAACACACATAAAGTACCTCACACTTAAACTTGGGAAACAATATTAATTCTAATTTTCTGGAGGTTTTAATTGCTGGGGTCAAATTGACCCCGAGGGTAAAATATGTGAGTGAATGTGAAGGTAACAGGAGGGTTAAAAGTCTGATGTTTCCTTTCTTTGAAGACAAAATGAAGAGATGGCTCCTGCGCCGCCACGAGCACATTTCTTACAACTATCAAACTGCGACGGCGGTCGCCTCGTGCGCTCGGTGTGGCCCAGACTCTCCATTTATCCTCGGTGCCTAATAAGCTAACAAGGGCATAAAAAAGAGGGACCTCCTATATTTAATGAGGTCTTTGAACATGTGCGGATGGGAGTTTGTTGGTTTTAGTGGCGCATGAAAACCACGTTAGACAGAAGGAACACCATGACCGAGACCACAGGCTGTGGCTAGAGTGCCAATAAAAAAGAGCAATAAAGGGAAAGTTAAGGAGACATCTTGTTAATAAAAGACTTCAACACTTCCGCTGGTGTGATGCGCCTTCGCGATGCTTTTCGATCTCTCACATCCTAAATGTGTTAGTTTAATTATCCCAATGCAGAGAGGAGACTGAGATAGGGGTACGATCAAAACAAACTGGTTTAAATAGCATACCATCAGACCACATCAGAGGGAAAACGTATTTATAGTTCGTTTTGAAAGGTCACGCTTCCCGGCAGAGGAAAAGGCTGCTGCCGAAGAGGGCGAGACACAATGAACTAGAACGGGCACTCGGTAGAGCGCATACCTTCGCATATCACAAGATTGAGCATTGAATTATGAACATTTTGGCATTAGTTGCATGCCAATTGGATACAAATTTACCGTGCTATGGTAAAAAGAAAATGTTGACCTTTTCATGACCTTGCCCTTTGACCCGATCGATCCCAAAATGTAATCAAATGGTCCCCGGATAATAACCAATCATCCCACCGAATTTCATGCGATTCGGTTTAAAACTTTTTTTTATGATGCGAATAACACGCATACAAATAAATAAATATATAAATACACGGCGATCAAAACATAACCTTCTGCATTTTCAATGCAAAGGTAATGACACTTTTGATAAATCTTTCCTTCAAGGCATTAATGCTGTTGCATTTGTTTGTTCCTGTGGGAAGAGGGTGGACATGGTTGGTTGTGTGTGGGCCTGAATACAAGCCGGAAGACCATTAACAATTATATGCAACATCCGTACATTGCTCCCCAAAAAAGACGCATTTCCTTCAAACAGCAACGGGAATTTGACATTCATGGTCCGATTCATAATTCTCACGGGCTGTAGCCTCTTCGGAAACCTTTGAAATACAAACCAAAACTGGGTTAATCCCATATGTGTTGTGGAGAGTATCTTGATTGCTTTGCCAACTGCAGTTGTATATCTTCATATTGGACACAAGGGGAAATCTGCTGCAGGTCATATCTAAAAAAACACAAGTCTGCTTGGCAGCTGAAACATAATTCCCTCACTCTCTCATTAAATGCCCTCAACAACCAGATCCCTTTTAAAAGCCAACTTATTTTTGATTATTTAACAAGGGTGATTTTTTTCAGCCTTTTTACTATTCTACGCTGAGCATGAGCTGCATTACTAAGTGGGAAGTAATGTGAATTCAAACAGGAGCTGATGTCCACTTTGCTCAGCAGGGAAGTGACGGAATAACAGGATAAACAAACAAAATGAGCCACTACTTGGGGGATGCAGGATGTCGGACTAAATTAACCTTATCAAGCACACTTAGTGAGCTACCTGCTTGATTATGACTTTTAAATAAATGTGTTTCATCGTCTTTTTGAAGAAGGGTGTACTGGTGGGGTGATTAAAGCAAGGTCATCGTGTTGAAAAAGTGTTTTTTTGCATTCCTTTAGTTAATAGTGGAAGCAGAATACTCCACTTCTCATTCACACCCTGTAGCTGCTTATTAAAACCTCCAGAAAATTATTAGAATTAATATTGTTTCCCAAGTTTAAGTGTGAGGTACTTTATGTTTGTTTGTTGACTACCTAAATAGCCCTTTAAATATATAAAAAAGTTGATATTTCTTAGATGTTTGACACAGTGAAAAACAGCCTGGGGTCAAATTGACCCCAAAGAACACCGACATTAAACATTGAATGGGGTCAAATTTACCCTCAGGGTAACAGTAGGGTTGATCAGCAATGTAAACATGGGTTATTTGGGAGTTTTTCCTGATCCGATGCGAGGTTTTGGGCCAGGGATGTCTATGTGTACAGATTGTAAAGCACTCTGAGACAAATTTGTAATTTGTGAAATTGGGCTATACAAATAAACTGAATTGAATTCTCTCGAGATGAACAAGAGAATATACAGTACAAGGAAGGTCAGAAGAGACGTATGAAGGACATGTGGTAATCTAGAGGGGAGGCATTCAGGGAGTAGAAGACAAAGAGAACAGCGCAATGCGACTTCAGCAACCTCCGGCAATCCGAATAGTCAACATGTACAACATACTGGGGAAGAAAAGGACTAAAACCTTCATGTTTTTATTATATTGGCACAGGAATAATAAAAAAATTCTTTTAATTGAGCTTCAAAGTTCAGTCTTTATGTAGGGAAGACAGCAAGTTACAAAATAGGACAATATCTCAATATAATCCAATCGAAAGGTGAAGAAGAGCTATTTCAGGAATGGTACTTGAAATGTAATATAATAAGAAAATAGTTTAATATGCCCACCACATTTTCCTGAAGCCCAAGCTGAAGTTTTAAACGGCGTGTTTTTGTCCTACGAACGGTTAAAACAAAAATAAGTCTACGTTTATAGAAGACAACCAGAACATATGAATATGTGAGGCACAAACACATTCTTGCTCAAAATAAAACCCAAATGGAAATCTTATGATCAAAATTGAATCGGATGTATTCTCTGACAACTAATCAATCATTCAGCTAATTGTATCCGCTCTAGTGTAACAAACACGATGGCGGCCCCCGCGATGTGACTTTCTAGTTATTTGTAAGCGCAAACCTTTAATCGCAGCAGATCCAAAGATCACTACTCTGGTTATGGTGTTTGAAAATAGCAACGATTTAAAACTCTATTTGCCCGACAGCTGGAAAGCCAGGCCTCCAATCAAACCCCTGCGCTGTGTCTCTGAGGGCCCTCAGAAAGGTGAATTTACACACCGGAGGAGCCTCAGTTGACGAAGAAAGGGAAGATGAAGTTAACGTGATTATGCACAAGGACGAACGTCTTTTAAAAAAGGTCTTGGGCTAAAACGCACTCCAGAGGTAAGTTTAACTTTTGCAATTGGATTCGATGGAAATCTGGCTCCAACCCAGAATCATTTTTGGGAGTGCCTACAGTATCGATCATACATATTGATCATAAGATATCTACATTTTGATACAAGATAAAACCAAGTGCATGGACATGAGATGAGTTGCATTTAGTAGTGACATTAGGCATTTAAAGTAAATATACTATTCGATTTTGGGCCAGCTAGGGGGGGGGCTGAAATCATCCATTTAAGTATGTATTTTACCCCACAAAAAATATGTATTTAATTAAATTCAAAGGTTTGTTGTCATGCATAACGAACCTTTCAGGATCTTCAGCTATTCGTAGGTACAGTATAACAACAACAATAGCTCTACATTACGATGCCGCGTTTCCACCGGTGAAAATACCCGTGGCGCAAAGACCAGGCTCGTCGACACGCCGCACACATCGGTCACTTCGGTTGCACGTGGGATGGGAATCTGAGACCGAGGGAATAAGAGCAAAGGAAGTCCCAGAAGAGCGGCGCTCCAGTGCTCCGATTCAGTGACGATCTCAGCGACTTGTGTTTTCTTTCTCCGGCCTCAGACGCTGCAGTTCTACTTCTCTTCCCGCGAGAAATCTGAGAATTGAAGATGCTAAAATGGTTTTAATCTTTTTATTTAAAGTGAAACAAAGAAGCTTCGAGCACTTCAGTAGAGCTCTCTGTACACAGCCAATCACTGATTACCTTCGCATTGAAAATGCGGAAGGTTATGTTTTGATCGCCGTGTATTTATTTGTATGCGTGTTACTCGCATAACTCAAAAAGTCTTTAACTGAATCGCATGAAATTTGGTGGGATGATTGGTTATTATCTGGAGACCGTTTGATTAGATTTTGGGATCGATCGGATCAAAGGTTCGAGATCACGGTCATGAAAAGGTCAAAATATTCTTTTTACCATATAAATTGTTATCCAATTGGCATGCAACTAATGCCAACATTTTTATAATTCAATGCCCAATCTTGTGATATGCGAAGGTATGCGCTCTACCGAGTGCCAGTTCTAGTTCTGTATGAAAACACCAGACTTAAATAGAGCAACGGATGCTACACCTACATTGTGCCCTTGGAAATAAAGGGCCCGTAACAAAGAGAATGGCGAATGAGGTCGTTTGGAAACTTAATTCAGCGAAAGAAAAAATCTTACTGGAGTCGTCCCTGGAAGTATAAACTGCAACATCAATTAGACAGTGATCCCTGTGAGGGGACATTTAACTCATTAGCAGGAAGTCAGAGTCATTTAGAGGAAAGACATCCACGTCATCTTTCGGACGGTCCATAGCGTTCCAGGTTTTTACTCCGTCTCTTGCCAAAGTGTGAAACTCGGCACTAAAAGAAAGCCGGGGTTCCCTTTCATGAGACACACTCCTTCCAGCTCATCAAAGGGAGCGCTTTACAATTCCTCCTGTTAAAAAAGGCTCCTTTTATATAAATAGTCAAAAGAAAGAATAAGCTGCTACTGACATAGTTTATCTTCAATATGATGTTCCTAGACTAATAAAAGACAAAAGCAGACGGCATTGTTTTAAAAAGGAGTACAGCTTGAGTGCTATAGCTACTTCTCTGCTTATGAATTGAACTGATTAAATAAGTCATGCATAAAGGTTTCTTTTCTCCAATGAGAGAAAACGTAGATATGTATTTCTAACACTGTTTGTATTCTGTTACAATAAAATGAAAATTACCGGCACTCTCTTGCCATGTTCAAAGACAAAGTCTGAAAGCCCAAACATCCTTTTACATGTTTACTATATATATTTAGAGATGACTGGAGAAGTGCAAAATTATGAAAATATATTTCTGCCTCACTCCAGCCCGGGCAAAGAAACATGAATTTGTTCAATACTACTGATTAATGACATATATTACGTACTGTACACTTATCACCATATTGTTTTATGCAGACGCAAAACTATCAAAACACTCGGCCTAGACCTTACCAGGGTGTTTCGAAATCCCAACGGTGTTATTTTTTTAGAAAGACGCTCCTTATTCTATTAAACTGTTACAGAAATCCTGTAACAGGGTAACCTTTGACTTCGGCAGTCCCGTTACTGACAACCTGTCAAAGTAATAACTTTATTGACTTATCGTACAGTAAACGAAAATGACTTTGATCATTTTTGCTGACCTCGATATTGTCCGCCCAGTGTCTTTTTACATGTACGGCAGCAAATGGGCTCTTACTATTTTCTAAGTTGTCCAAAGTCAAATCAAATAAAAACAGAAATAAGAGAGAAGGGTTAACAATGTGGCCTCCTTATGAGCTTCTTATTGACAGAGGAAAAGGCCAGAGACAAAGGGGGCTAAGAGGCACACTGAAGAAACAAAGAGGTCTCACATTTTGTTGGCAGGAGGTGAAAATTGAGTGTTCCCTCATTTCAACAATCCCTCCCTCTGTCAACTCCCTCATCACTCACTTTCCCCTGTGATGACACACTCACGTAATTAGCGCTGAAGTTGAGAAGGTAATCCTGGAATCGGTACCCCCGCGGATCTACTCCAAACAGAACGGCCCATTATTGGCCTGTTGGAGTAAGCGACAAGGTCAGCAACTCACAGTCAAATCATTGCAATTGGAGACTTCCCAGGGTGGGTTAGCGATATGTTCTTGTGGGTCCCATTCCCGTCCTGTGGGAGCAACAGTGGGAAAGCCAATTTCCATCTTGTCCTACACAGATTTAACTAGAACGGGCACTCGGTAGAGCGCAGACCTTCGCATATCACAAGATTGGGCATTGAATTATGAACATTTTGGCATTAGTTGCATGCCAATTGGATAGAAATTGACCGCGCTATGGTAAAAAGAAGATTTTGACCTTTTCATGACCTTGACCTTTGACCCGATCGATCCCAAAATCGAATCAAATGGTCCCCGGATAATACCCAATCATCCCACCAAATTTCATGCGATTCGGTTTAAAACTTTTTGAGTTATGAGAGTAACACGCATACACATAAATAAATAAATACACGGCGATCAAAACATAACCTTCCGCATTTTCAATGCGAAGGTAATGAAGCATTATGTCTCAGGGCTATATATACAGGACTGTCTCAGAAAATTAGAATATTGTGATAAAGTTCTTTATTTTCTGTAATGCAATTAAAAAAACAAAAATGTCATGCATTCTGGATTCATTACAAATCAACTGAAATATTGCAAGCCTTTTATTCTTTTAATATTGCTGATTATGGCTTACAGCTTAAGAAAACTCTAAAATCCTATCATAAAATTTTAATATTTCCTCAGACCAAGTAAAAAAAAGATTTATAACAGCTGAGTGTTTGTCAAGGCTCAGGAAACCCTTGCAGGTGTTTCGAGTTAATTAGACAATTCAAGTGATTTGTTTAATACCCTACTAGTATACTTTTACATGATATTCTAATATTTAGAGATAGGATATTTGAGTTTTCTTAAGCTGTAAGCCATAATCAGCAATATTAAAAGAATAAAAGGCTTGCAATATTTCAGTTGATTTGTAATGAATCCAGAATGCATGACATTTTTGTTTTTTGAATTGCATTACAGAAAATAAAGAACTTCATCACAATATTCTAATTTTCTGAGACAGTCCTGTATATATATATATATTAATATTTGTGGATTTACAGAAAATTGTCACACATGCTGGGTCACCTAGCAGCTATTTGTTGGGGAGAAGGGATTCCAACATATCTAGATGTTCAGCCATGCTCGTGGCATGGCTCTGTGCTTGGTAATGTCGCTCAGTCGATGGGATGGTTCAGCTGATCGGTGGACCACTTTGGTCCGAACCCAATAACTCTGGGATGGATCAATAACCCTAGTTTATGACCAAATACTTGCACAACTAACAACATCACTTCAGAAAGACTTTTGGTTTAGACAAGATGGCACACGACAGCCTCACAGAGATCTCGACGTCACTGAGCGCAGCCCAAACAGCATCCTGCATCAAAGGCCTTTCAGTCTCGTTTTCATGGACGTCATTATATTCATCCCAAATATGCAATATTTAGTATACTAGATCAATGGATACCAAATAAAACCACAAATAGCAAAACATTCGTATTTGTCTGATCTTTGCAAAACAAGAACAAAAATCATTGAAGTACAACACTCACACACACACACACCTACACACACACACACACACAAAGATCAAGAGGTCCCAAATTGCTGTGAGCAAAAAACCTCAACAGCCTTTCTTTACAAAAGATGTTCACTTCATATAATCCTCTCTTAAAACAGCCTCTATTCCCTCAATCCAAAAACTCCCAAAATATAAAGGATGGAAGTTTGAGAGCTTGGCTGGACTCCAATCAACGACGTCTCACAATAAATACACGGACACGGAGGTGTGATGACCTTCCTGTTGGGAAATTATGGATGTGGTGCGACGACCCGGTCGTTGCGTCAGTTGACTTACTCTCATCCGAGCAGAACCAAATCTTTCTTGGGAAGGAAGCTCCGTCAGAGAAAAACAAACAAACAAACAACTCACCTTCTCTTTTGTGTGAGTCAAAATACTCCCCACTCCTATTACACCTCTAGCCTCTCATTCATTTGAGATGGTAGAACATCTGTCCATCTCTTGTAAATCCAAAATCTGCCTTCATAGCGCAGTCAAGCACACACACACACTGTAGCGGCGAAAACTCCCTTCGTGTCATCGGTAAATGTTTCTTGACATTTCCATTAGTTTTACCACTCTTAAACGGAAAGAACGAGTCTACGCGTGTAATGTATTTCAACAACGGTAGAAAACAGTGAGTTCGCTCCGTTCTTTTTACTGAATTCTGGCACGTGAAACAAGTCCGCCCGTTGATATCAATGCGCGAGCTCAATACGTCACAACTCACCTGATTATTCTAAACAATGCAAATTATAACATACAATTATGCAATCACTATAACAAACAAATCTAAATATGAATCTAAATAATATAGTATCTAAATCTGAGTCTAAATTACAATTACAATATGGAAAATGGCACCAACATTCCGGCCCCTAATTGCTCATCATGGGGATGACAATTACCTAACTAAACATATCCATTTCTATATTCTAAAACATTTCTCTAAGGCCTAAGCCAACATAAACAACCTAGACAAGTCTAGATGAGGCCTACAAAAATGACAACTGTAGAAGTAATAATGTCCTAAATAACAATGTCCTTTATTGTCCATGGGGTTCTTCCATCTCGAGCAGGAGACACAACTTAGTTATGGGTCTCACTATGGTGTTGGTCTTCGTTTTGACAAGGACCCGACGGACGAACCCTTTGGCGTCGGGGATTGTCTTCTCCACCTTTCCCATCAACCAGGACCCTCTTGGAGCCCTCTGGTCCACGATGAGTACAACATCTCCCTCTTTCACATTCCTCTTCTTCTCCAGCCACTTCTGCCTTTCTTGTAGGAGGGGCAAGTATTCTCTGGACCAGCGCTTCCAGAAGATGTCGGAGATATACTGCACTTGCCTCCATCGTCGTCTGGTGTATAGATCCTCCTTCTGAAACACACCTGGAGGGAGTGCTGGTTTTCCCTTGAGAAGGAGAAGATGATTCGGCGTTAGTGGCTCAAGGTCGTCCACGTCATCAGATGACTTGGTTAGGGGTCTGCTATTGATCACTGCTTCGACTTCACACATCACAGTTTGCAGACATTCGTCGTCGAGTGACTGTAGCTTCAGACGGTTGGTGAGTATCTTCCGGACTGTTCTTATCTGTCGCTCCCAGACACCACCGTGGTGTGACCCAGCAGGCGGGTTGAAGATCCAAGTGACTCCTTTTTGCAGTAGAGTCTCAGAGATCTGGGACTGGTTCCATTCTTTCATCGCCCGGCGGATCTCGTGTTCTGTAGCTACCAGGTTCGTTCCATTATCGGATCTCATAATCTCGACTTGTCCTCTTCTTGCTATGAAACGTCTCAATGCATTTATACATGAGTCGGTGTCGAGAGAGTGTGCGATTTCTATGTGGACTGCTCTGACTGTAAGGCAAGTAAACAGGACTCCATAACGTTTTACATGCACGCGTCCACGCTTTGCTTCGAAGGGGCCGAAATAGTCGACACCGACGTTAGTGAATGGTGGATGGTCAAGCAATAGACCAGGGGTGGCCAACACGCGGCTCGCGAGCCTCATGCGGCTCTTTAACTAGTTTCATGCGGCTCTTCAGGAGCTGTCACATGACATGCGTCAAAAATGCTTGGCTGGCGCTGTCATTCACTCCCCCTACAGCTAGATGGCACACTGACCATGTAAGCCTGGTTGAGTGACGTCAAACGAGCGACGAGAGAATCTTTGGTGTGCCATCATTTGTGTTGTAAACAATTTCCGTCAAGTTACCTCTTGAAATGGCAGGGAAAAAAAGCACAGCCTAACGAAAATATGAAGAAGAACACAGGACGTTTTTGCCAGAGTGGGAGAGTTTATATTTTTTTGTTAAACGTAATGGCAAGCCGATCTGCCTTATATGTCACGCAGCATTAGCACATTTCAAAGCTTCAAATCTTCAGCGTCACTTCAGCTCACTCCACCCTAACATCGAACAGGAATTTCCAAAAGGGACGGAACTTCGCAAGAACAAGTTGGTCGCTTTGAAAAGCCAGGCAGAAAAGCAGGTACAGTTTTTCATCATGTTGGTGTGTGACATTTACAATAAATCTGGCTGATCAGAGGTGTGTGTGTGTGTGTGTGTGTGTGTGTGTGCGTGTGCGCGCGCACACATATGTGTATGATGTGGCTCTTTGCGGTAACACAGTAAAAAATGTGGCTCTTAGTCTCTGACTGGTTGGCCACCCCTGCAATAGACGATCAGGCGGTAGATTCGCCATCTTCTGTTCACTCACGGCAGCTTGACTCTTGCGGCATTTCACACACTTTGAAAGCACATTTCTCACCGCTGCATTTCCTTTGCATATCCAGACCCTTTGTCTCAGCCGAGCAAGGGTATGGTTTCTCCCTCCATGTCCGATTTCCTTATGAGCGTTCCTGATGACCAGGGTCGTGATGTGGTGATCCTTGGCCAGGATAGTTGGATGCTTTGTATGTTCTGGCAAGGCCGCCTGGTGCAATCTTCCACCAACCCGGAGAACCCCATCTTGAAGGAAGGGATCCAGCTTCACGAGAGAACTGCTTCTCCTGATCTTTTCACCTTTCTGCAGAGCGTGAAGCTCCTCATGAAAGGCTTGACGTTGGTGGAACTGAATGATCGCAGTTTCTGACCTTCTGACATCCTTGACAGTCAAATGGGTTCCTTTTAGGGTAGATTTCCATTTCTGCATGTGGTTTTCAACTGTCTTAATTCTTGCGTCTTGGCTTTCTGAAGACTGGGCTTGAGACCCAAACTTCTTCCTTGTTTCGCACAGACTTTGAAGCAGTTCCTTCAGCCTCAACATCCAGGCGACGGCCTTCTTCAGGCTGTGCCAGTCGGAGTAATGATGAATCAGCTTGAAGAGAGGGTCTGTGCTTGAATCTACAGTGTTGATGATGTTCACGCTGATCATACGCTTCACTTCAGCGTCTTCTTCACTTATCACTCTTGAGAACTCTGATAGGACAGGCCAGTGAGCCTCACTCTTGTTTAGGTAGTCGGGACCTTCAATCCAGCTCTGACACTTCATGAAGTGCTTTGCCTTCATTCCTCTTGATGCGTAGTCAGCTGGGTTAGAAGCCGTGTTGACATACTTCCACTGTGCTGGCCTTGTGTTCTCTCTGATTGTCGTTACTCTATTTGCTACGAATGTTTTGAAACGAGCGTCGTCGTTGTCGATGTATCGGAGGACGGTGGTGCTATCTGTCCATAGCACAGACTCTTTGAGGTCCATCCGAAGCTCTTCCTTCATGAGCTTATCCATTTTCACTGCAATGGTAGCCGCGGTGAGCTCGAGGCGTGGGATTGTGACAGGTTTAAGCGGCGTCACTCTGGATTTCCCTAAAAGAAATGAGCAGTGGACTCGACCGTGGCTGTTCTCGATGCGGAGGTACGTGACGACGCCGTAGCCCGTCTCGCTAGCGTCAGAGAAATGGTGCAGCTGTGCTGACATCACTGGACCAAATCCCTCTGGCTTGATGCACCTCCTGACAGAAAAGCTGGTGAACTGGCTCAAATCGGACAGCCAGGCGAGCCATCTGTTTGCCATGTCTTCTGGAATTTCTTCATCCCAGGTAAGTTTCATTCGACAGAGACCCTGAACGATGGTCTTCGCAAGAAGAATGAACAGCGACAGGAATCCAAGGGGGTCGTATATTGAACTTACGACCGAGAGAATACCCCGTCTGGTGATGGGCATGTTCTTCACATGGATCCGGAACTTGAAGGAATCTGATTCTATGCACCAGTCCACTCCAAGGGCCCTTTCCATAGGTAGTTCATCCTTGTCCAGGTCTAGATTCTTTATCTCCTTTGCTCTTTCTTGTTCGGGAAGTGATGACAGCACTTCGCAGCTGTTGCTTGACCACTTAGTCAAGCGGAATCCTCCACTCTCACACAGTGCAATGAGGTCCTTGGCCAAGGCAGTGGCCTTCTTCTCGTTGGACGTCGAGACCAGGCAGTCGTCAACGTAGAAGTGTTCTAAGACTGTAGTTACTGCTTCAGGTGATGACCTGTCTTTTCCATCCTCTGCGGTCCGTCGTAAGGCATAGTTGGCGCAGCTCGGGCTCGACTTGGCTCCGAACAAGTGGACCACCATCTTGTACTCACGCGGAGGCTGGCTCAGATCCCCCTGTGGCCACCAAAGGAATCGTAGAAGATCAGAGTCCTCATCACGAACTCTTACTTGATGATACATCGCTTCAATGTCGGCGATGAGTGCGACGTGTTCGTGTCGAAACCTTGTCAAGACTCCAACCAGACCATTAGTGAGGTCCGGACCCTGTAACAGTTCCTCGTTTAGTGACTTCCCCTGAAACGAAGCGGCACAATCGAAAACAACCCGCAGCTTTCCCTTTTGTGGATGGATCACGCCGTGATGTGGAACGTACCACACTCTGCCGTCGTTGCGATTGCGCTCGTCTTCAGGAACTTCCACTGCGTAGCCTTTGTTCAGCAGGTCTGACATGAAGGTCTTGTAGTCATCGTGGAAGCTGGAGTTCTTAGCGAGTTTCCTTTTCAGGTTTGATGCCGGTTGCTCGGCAACACATCTGTTGTTTGGCATCACCACATTTTTGTTTCTGAGAGGCATCCCAATGCTGTAGTGCCCATTGACTTTCTTGATTGTCTCAGTCACAGACTTCATGAACTGAACGTCTTCTCGTGACATTTCTGACTTCTCTTCGCAGGCTTGCTCCGGAAAGTCGTGGTTGTATTGCTGCAACAGCATGCTGTCCACGCCACTGACTGAGATTCTGTTGACTGAAGCCCTTTGACTGCAGTGACTTGACTTGTGGTGATCGTCACGTTTCTTGAGAGGGCCATTAACGACCCACCCGAGAGTCGTCTTTACTGCGTAAGGCCCGTCACCTTGGCTGTGGATTATCTTCCACGGCTCCATCGCAGAGTGAGCGTTCATTCCAATCAGTATCTCAACATCTGCGTCGATCTTTGGTAACCGTACTTCTTTACGCAGATACGGCCATCTTTCCAAGTCCTTCTCAGCAGGAATATTGTCCTTCGTTACAGGTATGTCTGTGTGGGTGTAGACGTCTGGCAGGCTTATGTACTTGTTCTCTGTCAGACCGCACACTTCCAGATCTGAGAGCACGTAGCAGGACACAGGCTTCTCCTGGCCCATAGTACGGAGTAGCACTTGAGTCTTCTTACCATGGACGCCGAGCTGTCTCATCAGCCTTTCGGAGCAAACGAAGCGGAACTACCCGAGTCCATGAACGATACGTCTCTATTGTCGTGTTGCTCCTCTTGGATTTGATGCGACGCCACGATAGACAGGACACAATCATTTCCTCCGGCCCCGGTGACTGCCGTGACTTCCCTCTTGACTGATGCGTCTTCTTGTGGAGCTGAGTGTCCGCTGGTAGAGCTTTGACCTTTCTCAGGCTTGCTGTACTCTTGGTCAGTGTTCTCGTCCCTTTTGCTGTGAAGCAGGCTTGGGTGTTTCTTGCTGCAGATTTCACAAGTGGCTCTCTTTTTACAGTCTTTTGCCATGTGCCCTTGGGTCAGACACCCGAAACAAAGTCCTTTTCCTTTAATGAACTCAATTCTTTCTTTGTTTGGCAGACTTCTTATTTTGTAACATGCGCTCAGGGTGTGTCTGTTGTTGCAGTACAGACATGGCTCCTGAAACGCGTTGCTTGTCTGCTTGTTCTTTCTTGGTTCTGAGGCGCCCCCTTCGTCTGGCTTGACACTCGTAGCACAGCCAGTGGTTCTTTTCGGTCCGCCTCCCTGGGCAGATTTAAAGCTTGACCTGCCTTTTTCTTTCGCTTCGGAGTACTCGTTGACATCACCGAACAGTGGGTCTGAAGCTATCCTAGCTTGTCTGTTGATGTATGTCGTGAGATCAGAGAACTTTGCTCTTCTTCCTTCCCTTTCTTGTATGTCGAAAGCTATGACTCTCCATCTTTCACGAAGTCTGAAAGGCAACTTTGAGAGGACGATCCGCAGGTTGCACGGGCTGTTCATCTCCTCGAGATATTCCATGTCCTTCATGACATTGTTACATCCAGTGAGAAAGATGGAGAAGCTGTGAAGTGACTTTGCATCTTCCGGCTTGACTTGAGGCCATTTGAGAGCCTTATCAACATAGGCTACAGCTATCTTATACTCATTGCCATAGTGATAGGTCAAGAGCCTTCTTGCTTCATTGTAGCCTTGTTGTGCGCTCATGTGCTGGCAACTTCTCACAAGTTCCTTTGGCTCACTGCTGGTGAATTGCTCTAGGTAGTACAAGCGGTCTTCGTCATTGTCTGTACGACTGTGGATGATGTGCTCAAAAGCCTTCAGGAATGGCAGGAACTCAAAAGGATCGCCACTGAATATAGGGACTTCTCGTTGAGGTAAGTTAGCTAGTCTTTGTTGTGTGACTAACGTATCTATGATATCCTTCTGGTTCGATATCATTTCGCTGAGTTCAGCCTGCCTTCCATTGGAATTTGTACTTGTGTTGTTGTTTTCATCCTTTACTTGCACATGATGAGACTTGTGTCTAGGTGGACAGTCAAAAGCACTGTTGTGTTGGCTAACTCGAAGACTGCTAGTCAACTTTGGTCTGACATCTGGAGCATAATGTTCGATGGTCGCTGCTGTAGGCATGTTCTTGATGAGGTAGGAATTCATCCCATCGTCGTCCACGTTATCATACTCTTCCATCACTTGTAGCTTTGCTGTGGACTCTGCGATCGCAGTCTCAACATCTAGCTCCTCCATTTGAGCCTTCAACTGAATCTGCTTAGCTTTCCTTTGAGCCTCCAACTGAATCTGCTTAGCTTTCATTTGAGCCTCCAACTGAATCTGCTCAGCGTTCATTTGAGCCTCTTCCAACTGCAATGCCTGTTTCTTCTTAAGTGCGGCTGCGCGTGCGAGTAGGGCTGCACGGTTAGCTTCCTCGTTTCTACGCAGTGACGAAGCGTGAGATGACGCTTTGGATGACCTTGAGTGTCTGCTGCATACGCTTCGTGCGGTGACTGAACTTTGATTTTCTTGTACAGCAAATGCACTGTCGTCTGGATCCACATCTTCAGTGTCAGACTCACCCTGCTGTGTTGTCGCTCCAGTCTTTGGGGTCGCATTTTCAGTAGCGGCCTGTTCGCCATCGGCACCGGCGTGCCGTCTTGCTTTTATTATCCACTGCTCCAAACTAGTCAAAAAGTTCTCATACTTCATGAGGTTTGGCTCACTCCAATACCGCTGGTCAGCTTCCCTTTCATCGTCAGATAACAGTTCACTAACTGCATTGTTCACTTCAGCAAATCGATTCAGAAATTTGGAGTAATCACTGAGATGATCCTTTTCCACGATGAGAGCATTGGAATCATTTATCATGAGAATTTCTATTTCCTCCGCTTTGGAGACCAGACGTGCTAATGCACGTTTCCTGAGCTTCATCTGTTCATCAAGTTTATTTTCTAGGGCCTTTGTGGTCAACTTGATCCTTCTTTTAATGTCTAGCTCGACATTGCCTTCCATCCTGGTTTCATCCAAATCAGACATTTCAATTGGCTATTATTGTTAGACAAGTCTCTTATTATAGCAAGCTCTTGCAAACTTCTGAAATCCAGATCGACAGTCCTTTAACCTCAAAACATGTGAATGCTTTCCAGAAAAGATTCCAGGGCTGTCTTTATTTCCAGAATAAACTCGAGCTTCTTCGTGGCTAGGTATGACAAGCTAGCAATAGCACTTTTTTCAAATGTCCTGTGTGGCCAATGTCTCGTAGCACATCTTATTTGTTCATTCAATGTTGTTCTTTGTGTACTCATCCATCATCGTAGAAGCCGACCGCATATCCGGTCTGCTGCACAGCGTTGTAGACGGCGATAGCTAATCCTGTAGCTGGTTAGCTTCCTTCGTTAGCAGCACGGCGTTGTCACCGCCGCAGCTCGCTCGCTCCAGTCGTCCGCAGCACGGCCTTGTCATCGGCGCTAGCTGCCCTTTAGCTGGTTAGCTTCCTTCGTCGGCAACACGATGATCTTCTCTCGCCCTCGGCGACTGTTTTCTACTTAATGTAGCGGCGAAAACTCCCTTCGTGTCATCGGTAAATGTTTCTTGACATTTCCATTAGTTTTACCACTCTTAAACGGAAAGAACGAGTCTACGCGTGTAATGTATTTCAACAACGGTAGAAAACAGTGAGTTCGCTCCGTTCTTTTTACTGAATTCTGGAACGTGAAACAAGTCCGCCCGTTGATATCAATGCGCGAGCTCAATACGTCACAACTCACCTGATTATTCTAAACAATGCAAATTATAACATACAATTATGCAATCACTATAACGAACAAATCTAAATATGAATCTAAATAATATAGTATCTAAATCTGAGTCTAAATTACAATTACAATATGGAAAATGGCACCAACACACACACACACATATATCAAAGCTTGCTGTTCACCACGATGTGGTGACAGCAGTGGCTCCATCTTCCCTTCCTACTTTTGATATATTCAGTCTTCCTTTCTTCCTAGGCTTCGGTCCACAAAAGAAATAAAATGAACTGTCACATTTATTTTCATTTGCCAGTAAGTGGATGAGCGGTAGGTGACTGTCTCCACGCCTATCTGTGTGTCTCCATCAGTTCTCTCAGGCTGGAGAAGATGGAGGGGAAACGCGCCCGCCATCATCACTCACGCCCTTGACTGACAGCTTCGGGATACAACTCTCACGTTCTCTTTCATTGGATCGCCCATCTGGGTTAGTTCAATTCAGTTTATTTGAATAGCCCAATTTCACAAATTACAAATTTGTCTCGGAGTGCTTTACAATCTGTACACATAGACATCCCTGCCCCAAAACCTCACATCGGATCAGGAAAAACTCCCAAATAACCCTTCAGGGGGAAAAAAAGGGAAGAAACCTTCAGGAGAGCAACAGAGGAGGATCCCTCTCCAGGATGGACAGAACAATAGATGTCATGTGTACAGAAGGACAGATTTAGAGTTAAAATACATTCAATGAATATGACCGTTGCGAGCATTATTACCTTCGCAATGAAAATGCGGAAGGTTATGTTTTGATCGCCGTGTATTTATTTCTTTTTGTGTTAAACTGAATCGCATGAAATTTGGTGGGATGATTGGTTATTATCCGGGGACCATTTGATTAGATTTTGGGATCGATCGGGTCAAAGGTCAAGGTCATGAAAAGGTCAAAATCTTCTTGAATCGCATGACATTTGGTGGGATGGTTGGTTATTACCCGGGGACCATTTGATTAGATTTCGGGATCGATCGGGTCAAAGGTCAAGGACATGAAAAGGTCAAACACTTTTTTTTTACCATAGCGCGGTCAATTTATATCCAATTGGCATGCAACTAATGCCAAAATGTTCATAATTCAATGCCCAATCTTGTGATATGCGAAGGTATGCGCTCTACCGAGTGCCCGTTGTAGTTCTACTCTCGGATCATCACACAGCAGTGTGCGTGTCAGAGGTGACTGGGTCCGTGTGTCGTGTGTGTGTGTGTTCAGCCGCCGTCTCGTGACATCGGCTCGCCTACTTTATCTGTGATCCCGTCATCCTCGGGCAGAGCAGCCGATGACGAGCAGGAGGAAGCTAAATCACACCGATGGCTGTGATGACCAATGATGCTGAACAGAGGGAGACGTTTCTAACCGTGTCTGTCATTCCCCTCGCGGTTAAATAATCAATGCCAGCCTGCCCTAAAAACCAGTCAGCGTTCTCCCACGAACTGGAAGTCGGGTTTGAGTTACATCCGAGGAAACGCTGCTGAAAAGTGCACCTGAGGGAATGAGAATATGAGTTTCTACTTGTTTCAGGGCGCTCGGGTCAGGTTATATCCATCAGCTGGTTAAGACAACATAGACATTCTAATCGTGTTCATTCATTTCGATGATATCCTCAAATCTAACCCCAAGGTCTTTTGGATCCGTCTCTAATTATTTATCGAGTTTTCTCTGCCCAGAAAAAGAAGAAGAAGATCCTCAGAAAACCAGTTGATATGCAGAAGAGAGACAAAGAGACAGGCAGAGACAGAGGGCCTCACAGGGAGAGAGCGATCCATCAAAGATGTGGAAACACAGTCTGCTTGATTCTTGCCCTTGTGGGACTTTTTGTATGAGAGATTTCAGCTTTTTTTTTAAAGCTAATGAGCAGAAATTCAATTCAACGACTGATCACCTGACTTCCACTTTGTAGATTTTTCAAAGACTGTTTTGTTTTTTAAAATCAGGAAACCAACATTTTTGTTGGAGTTCTTTTTATTTATTTGCATCCGTATTTAAATGAGAAAAGTGTTACTATTTTGAGAATCACTCGAGGAGCTGTCAGTCAACCTTTTAATCATTTCACGTATTCTTTCTGATGTTGAGACGAGTGACATGTTGCAAAGCACCTTCCATAAATATCCTTTTTTCCCTCCATGCTTTCTGCTATGCTGTCTTTCATATGCTGTGATGAGGATTTCACTTGAATTTCCTCATTAAGCCTACCTGTAAACCTTTGCCGTGTTTTCACTTTTTGCCCTGTAAAAACACTCGGCAGTGCAATATTACTGGCTTCATGGCCAAAATATACGCAACATGAGACTCCAGAGAAATGTCTAATGATCTGACTTCAGTCACTAACTCAACCCAGTTTCTGAACCCTGTCCAGGTAGTCCATTGCATCTGAGCGTTGGCACGCTCATCGGTGTTCTGGCATCGGAGGACTGAATGTCAGTCGGCTCTGATTTATATCTGGCTGCCAGATTTGGCTGCGTTTTTTTTGGGGTGCGGTCTTTCGCTGATTTAGTCAGAGAATTTGTTTCAGTTAGCACCACTGAAGCTAAATATGGGCAAATGTTTTGTCCGATTCTGGCAGGACACATCGTCAACCGGTTCCAACGGATTTAGGCCACTGTTGAGCCAAGCTCTTTCTGGATAGATGGAAACCTGACAGCCTGCTTTGTTTATTTATACATCCCTTTCCAACTCGATAAACCGATCCAATCCGATCCAAACATTGTTGCAGGAGAACTGTGGGGAGAATGCACAAAAACAAGGAGAGCCTCCGGAGCTTGATTCTGTCTCATTGTAGAGCCAACCCCACTTAGGTGGATGGAGGCCATGGGAGCCTTTTAGAGAAAGGCTGAAGTCAGGATCCTGCTGACATCAAAGAGGTGGAATAATGCCTATTTCATTACTCACACGACCCCGTACAACTATTTTTACTCTCGGCATTCATACATGAGCTAACCCTCTGAGTGAGAGCTTTAATGACCCCACATTGAGTTGATGCGTGCAGGTGAAATATCTCCCGAACTACATCTTTCTCCTTCTCTGCCAGCGTGGGTCCTTTTTCAGGGAAGCTTTCCTCCGCCGTTCTAGAATGATGCACCCTCAGGCTCCATGTTCATGAGCACGGAATCAAAAACAAGCAGCGGTTCGATCGCGCATGACTGGAAAAAGAGGCATGGTCCTCACTGCCATTGACTCTTTTTTAAAAATGTATTTGAATGATTAAGACATCAACCAAACTTCTATTTCTACCATAGTGTGGACATGTTTTAGGACTAAGTACTCATGGTAACTGCTGTAGTTGTGACATGCAACATTGTAGTCTGATAAAGATTAAGAGATTAGTTTGTTGTTTTTTAACCCTATTAATAATTGGAGCATGCTGTATCCTAACTTGCCTACTTGTTAATATCCATAGAAACCAGTTTCATAAACTATAGTGGTGGTTTACAAGAGAGTAAATATCTAAATATGAATGTATATGTTTCTATCTTTGCCATTTTGTCTTTGCACTACATGAGGAACCACACACACACACACACACACACACACACACACACACACACACACACACACACACACACACACACACACACACACACACACACACACACACACACACGTATCCTGGCTCGTGCTCTGTCCCATAAACACATTACCCAGTCATCACTGTCTTATTCATTCAGCAGATTAAATTTAGCTGCTGAATAACAACATCCTGTTTGGTCTATGTTTACAACCCCAAGAAGGATAACGCTGTATCCTCCTGGATGTTACACTCATCTGTTCATCCCAACACTTCCCTGCATTGTTCCATCCAAGCACAACAACAAAAAACACTCTTTTCCCCCCTGCAAAAGTAAAATGCACTGCGCGGTGATTACAGTAAAGAGGGCTGTAGGACGAGTAAACAATGCCAATACAGGTGTGCAGCATTTGTATTATAAGGGTGTGCATCCATAAAAACGAAGGAAACAAGTCATTGAACATATTATATAAGTCCTATAAACTACAACAACTTAATTACTGCCATGACTGATCTATTTGGACTGCATTTAGTCCCAAAACCCAGACCACACGCTCAACATCTGGCTCAACATCCTCAGCAATGACTTCACATGAAAACGGTCCGAATGACTCAAAGAGAGACCTGTGAACAGTTCTGTTGTCTACTCACCCTCCTGCGTGTTGAGAACCGCGGCGTCAGCATGTTCCGTCGCCGTGGACAGACACCAGACGCGGAAAGCGAGCAGCAAAAAGGCAAAGTTCTTCCGCCGCCTCCAGGTCCTCATGATGCCCGGGCTCGGTGAGGTGAAGCCGGGTAAGGGAGGGGGGAGTGAGGGGGTGGTGGGGGTAGCGTTATACGGTCAGACGAAACCAGCACGACCAGACACTTTCACACAGGTGACAGGGTGGAGATACGGGTCATCGCAGTTCACAGAGGGTGTAGTGGGTGGGGGTTGGGTGGGGTTGGGAAGGGGTGGTGGAAAAGCCTCGCACAAACCGAGACTCAACACGAGATGTGGCAGCTGGCTGTCACTCCAAGAAAGAAGCTGTCAAAAACTTTTCCTTCCAACGCCAGACGGCGAGCGACGGTCTGGGGGAAGAAAAAAAACGTACACATGCATTCGTTGGCAATTTTTTTTCCTCCAAAGGAGCCGAGATAGAGGGCACGACAGAGAGCGGGAGAAGAGGCAGGAGGAGAGGATGTTGGAGTAGCGGACTTGCCATCCCTTCCAGGGCCGGAGCAGCCACACTTCGCCATGTGCGCTTGAGGCTCCGCTGGGTCCTAAAGTCGGTCGAGTTCAAAGACAATACAGTGGACACTGTTCCATCTTCAGGGGGAGACTATGGAGGTGTATTTGTGTCTTTATTACCATTAAACAAAAACAAATTTATTGTATTCTCGAGACTAAATTATGTGTTAGTTTTGCTTCTGAAACTATAATGTTTCCAATATCTTTGCTCTAAAAACAACAACTAACAAAGACACTTTAAAAAGATTTTTTGGCGTAATAATGACACAAATATACCTTCATAGAGACAGGGTAGCACATTATTATTGTAGATGGATGACAACACATAACTTTGACCATGTAACCCCCCGGCTGGATAACATGTAAAAAGTGTTTGCAACAACAAACAGCAGCACAGGGTGTCGAGCAGAAAGAAGACACATAAAAAACGAATGTATCGTAATGATTGTCACATGTCATAAACTCTTACACATGTTCCAACACATCTATACATTTACGAAAATACAATTGTAGACACATAAATAACCTGACAAAATATAGGTACAAGTTCTTCTTGATTTCATCTTCCAAAGAACCTTCATCTTAAACTGATCAGGCCTTTCTGGCAAAGTCTAATCTGGCCTTCTTGTTCTTCAGCGTTGCCAGTGGTTGGAACCTTGTTGTAAACTTTCTGTATTCAGATTCATGAAGGCGTCTCTTGATTATAGACGTTCACAATGACACGCCTCTTCCAGAGTCTGCTTGAGCTCACAATTCATGTTAGGAAGGGGTTTTCTTCACCATGGGAATAATTCAGCTGTGTCTACTTTACATTTCTTCCGGACCTTTTGGTGATGGTGAGCTTGCCAGTACATTCCTTATTTTTAGTAATGTTCCAAACGGTTGATTTGGTCAATTCTCATGTTTCATGCTCTCTGCCTGAGAGCTTTGTGTTGTTTGTCCGCCTTTTAATGACCTCCTTCACTTGCATTGACACCTCTGTGGTCCTCATACTTAGAGTTCCCTGGACCAGCTAAATGCAAATTCAACATTCTAAATTTATTTCCAGACCTTTTTTATCCTCTTAATTTGTAAATGAAATAACAAGGGCACAGGCCACACCTGTTCATCCAACCGTTTATATAACAATCGTCCAATTACTTTTGAGCCTCTGAACATTTGGGGCACTGTGTAAAAATGGTTGTCATTCAAAAACAGTTTTGTTATATCCAATTAAGTAAAGCAGAAAGTCTACACTTCAACCACATATTGACTGCATCATTTCAAATCTGTGTGAAGTTGAGTGAAGGGGAAAATAACAAAAATGGTGTCACCGCCCAAATACTTATAGCCCTGACTTGACTGTATATACCCACATGTTATTGTATATATTAATAATGTATCTGTCTGTATATTGCTTTTGATCTAGAGGGTCCATGGTGGATTAAGATGATTGACTCATTCTTTATGAGATATGGTGGATTCTGGAAAGGGCGCCTCCCAAGGTTACCTCGTTTGACTACGGCACTGCTTGGAATGTCATTTGCTGGAAAATATAGTTTGAAGCAATACGATGAGTTGTGTCGGATGAAATGTATGCATGTACGCTGATGGGATTACAAATTGACATTTACATTTTTTTAAAGCTATTAACCTTTTGAACCCTTATTTCTCACTAAAAGTTTATTTTTCAGAATCATTGAAACAAGGTTTTAACCCTTGTGTTGCCTTCGGGTCAATTTGACCCGATTCAATGTTTCACCCTCCTGTTACCTTTATATTTACTAACATATTTTACCCTTGAGGTCAATATGACCCCAGCTATTAAAATCTCCAGAAAATTATTAGAATTAATATTGTTTTCCAAGTTTAAGTGTGAGGTACTTTATGTTTGTTTGTTGACTCCTGAAAGAACACCGACATTAAACATTGAATCGGGTCAAATTGACCCGAAGGCGACAGGAGGGTTAAATATTGAATCAGGTCAAAATGACCCGAAGGCAACACAAGGGTTAAATAAAGCTGTGCGTGTGTGTGTGTGTGTGTGTTTAAACTATGCTTGTCTGCGTATTGTTAATTTGCCTTGAAGGAAGTTTGTAATGTTTATAATGAACTAAAAAGGGTTCATGATTTAATTTTGGTGTGAATATTGGAAATAAAAATGTATTAAGCCCTTCAAAATGAAAATCCTGTTTTTGAAATACCCCAGGGATGCGATCGCCTCGTCTCGTTCTCTATCTGTGTCTAGACACACACACAAACACACACAGACAAACTGTCATCACCATGTACCCATCTGTGTTGCAGGCTACCTGAAGTGCAGTCTAATCTTTTTTTTAGTGTGTGTACGCTGCAGGCAACAACAACAAAAAGTCACAGACATCTCCGTGGAGGCATTAGTTCACTCCACATCTCCACTGAGACTACAAACTGCAAAGAAAAAGATCAAATATACTTCACCCGAAGTTACTTTGATTGAAGAAAAAATATCCCACAGTGTCTGATACATCTGTGTGTCTTCATTTTCTAAGTGAGTAATTTGATAAAAATGTACACACCCTTACTTTCCATCTGTTCTCTTGTAACTGTTGAATTGTTGCTGTTCCTTTACCCCTCCTGTTACCTTAAGGGTCAATTTGATCCCATTCAATGTTTAACGTCGGTGTTCTTTGGGGTCAATTTGACCCCAGGCTGTTTTTCACTGTCAAACATATAAGAAATATCAACTTTTTTATATATTTAAAGGGCTATTTAGGTCGTCAACAAACAAACATAAAGTACCTCACACTTAAACTTGGGAAACAATATTAATTCTAATAATTTTCTGGAGGTTTTAATTGCTGGAGTCAAATTGACCCCGAGGGTAAAATATGTTAGTAAATGTGAGACACCGCTGCTTTTCTCGCCTTGTGATTCTTTAGTGATACCAATTTCAAGGCACAAATACGGAACTTATTGTTGATTTTAAAAGTAAAGACTATTTGTACTGATGTTAAGATCCCGATCCTGTAACACGGTACCGCGAGAGAGAGACGGCCATGAGGCTAGACGTCCAGAGAATATGGGTGAAATGACTCACGGCTTAACGCGTATAAGTGTCGCAGCTTCAATGTACACAATTAGCAGCTTAAGCTTGGCTAGTGTTCTGTCTTTAAACCTGACGTATCACTCTTACCCTCGGGGCATCTGAGTCAGTCAACGCGAAGCGAGGGGCCCCGCAGAACTCAACGCACAATATGCAAAGATGCCAATGTGACACGCAGACGCACGATGCCCCAGGGAGGGAGGCTAACTGACAGGAGTCCTTCTCCTCGTATACAACTGCCTGTCAGTCTGTGCTCATCGTCTGGAACCGGCCCACATGGCGGGAATGCATTTCTCCTATGTGGATTCTATTCTCTTAAATTGCCTTGCTGGTAACACGGCCATCATTTAACCCTCCTGTTACCTTCACATTTACTCACATATTTTACCCTCGGGGTCAATTTGACCCCAGCAATTAAAACCTCCAGAAAATTATTAGAATTAATATTGTTTCCCAAGTTTAAGTGTGAGGTCCTTTATGTTTGTTTGTTGACTACCTAAATAGCCCTTTAAATATATAAAAAAGTTGATATTTACCTTCGCATTGAAAATGCGGAAGGTTATGTTTTGATCGCCGTGTATTTGTATGCGTGCGTGCGTGTTATTCGCATAAGTCAAAAAGTATTAAACCGAATCGCATGAAATTTGGTGGGACGATTGGTTATTATCCGGGGACCATTTGATTAGATTTTGGGATCGATCGGGTCAAAGGTCATGGTCAAGGTCATGAAAAGGTCAACATCTTCTTTTTACCATAGCACGGTCAATTTTTATCCAATTGGCATGCAACTAATGCCAACATTTTCATAATTCAATGCCCAATCTTGTGATATGCGAAGGTATGCGCTCTACCGAGTGCCCATTCTAGTTCTTATATGTTTGACACAGTGGAAAAACAGCCTGGGGTCAAATTGACCCCAAAGAACACCGACGTTAAACATTGAATGGGGTCAAATTGACCCGAAAGGTAACAGGAGGGTAAAGTCAATAGATAGCAATAACATGGGATACATTTATTCCTCGAATGTGGGCCAAAATCAATCCACCTATATAGAAGAATCTTGCCGCTCTTGGCAGCTGGTCCCATCACTTTCATACTGGAGGAGACTGAACTACAGAAGCGGACGCAAAATGTGACATTCAACCGAACGTTTTGTTCGGGATGCAAAACACTGTCTGTGTTTACTCCAGAGCAACCCACTCACTGAAAAGACAGACAGAACCCCGATGCTTTTACAGAGCGCTTGTCTGAGTCCTGCGGCGCATGTCCTTCCCTTGTTCCCTCTTCATCCCAGCAGACTCTGTCTAAATGTCACCGATATGTCAGTCTCCTCTACAGGCTGTATGTGGACTGCAGTCCCAGGTCCAGAAGTCTCCTCTCTTATTACAATGTCATCTCTGGTTGAGAGCTCTCTGACAAAGGCCCCCTTTCACTGGCGTCTCGTGTCTCCTGAGTTTGATTAGTTGGAATTCCGGTGTTTCGGATGGGAGGATCCAGAGGCCTCGAAGTGGACGTGAAGCCAATGACAAAACACGGTTCACCCTTCTCCCACTTTACTCACCTCCAGCACTGTGCCGGTGACGGGGTCAAGTCGCTTTGCTCAAAGCAATGGGACTACATTTCCTGGAAAATGACACCATTTCTATACAGAATGTCCTCGGAATGTTTTTAATTAATTTTGAGATACTTTATGAGAGGGAAATGATGTGGCAGATAAGGAATTCTATCTTTAATAAGGAAATGAGCAACATGATATGATTAATCTGTATTGTGTTTAATCACTCAGTGTGAGTGGGGAAGACAGCTGACAATTTCATTTCCTTAGTATTTTCAAATATATGTCTTTATTATGAGTGTGTTAGTGAGAAGGTTGGGCTTTGTCAATGTCTGCCTAAAACAATACTTTTAAGCATATGAATGCATCATGTACAATTTTCATTGAATACTTTTACAGTATTATTTTGGTCCATAACATTTACATGTTTCTATATTTTCCATTTTGATATAGACAGAAATATACAAATATAACAAAATTAAGTCAAAAGCTGGTGCCAAAGCTACTTCTAAACATACAGTATTTTCCTTTCTGTTGTTGCTTTGCATTGTAAATCAGTCAGGATACGATGAGCACAGAGATACGCTGAATGAACATGGTATGGAGTAAAATGCATACATGGAGAAAAGTGAAGAGCCAGAATGGCCAGTTTATGTTTGGGTGTCTCCCCATTTATCTTTGCAGGATCTGGTCCAGAAGTCTCTGCAAAACAAGAAACAACTGATCAAGATCACATACTCACACTTTCCCCTCCCCCCCCCCCCCGTCTGTGTAGAGCCGATCTGCATCACACAGGAAGAAATCATGCTGCTAAATTGGCTTTCATTTCCATCAGCTTCACCCCTGAGGTGGCTAAGTCCAGAAAGGGAGAGCTGATTCCACCTTGCTATCTGACCACCGAACACAAAGCTATGCAATCACCCTCCTCTCAGAGTACCAGCCAACAGCTGGAATCTAATTTCTGCAGCATTTAAAGCCACCCCACCCTCTTCCTCTGACTATCACTAACCTCTGTGACTTGTGTGTGTGTGTGTGTGTGTGTGTGTGTGTGTGTGTGTGTGTGTCGAAAGCACACACTAATTTTCCTCCCAAACTCCCTGTGGTTGAGCTTCATTTTGAGAGGTGGCGAGGTCACGCTGGCATCGTAACAGTCGCGCCTGTTACATTACCTCAAGCAAGAACATTTACTGTTACAGAGTCGTTTGACGTCACACGATGCTTTATAATTTGCTGGCGCTGTCAGTAAACCACACGATGCCGACGTACTGTAGTTTTATTATTTGCGACTAAACTTGCTGGTGGCAAACCAGTTCCCAGTTGACGTAAATGTTGGCAAATGAGAGAGAAGCCAATCATGTTGAAATCATCCTGAATAACTTGGTTAAAAAACACACACACACACACACACACCTACACACGTTATCTGAAGCCGCCGTGATTGTGTAACTATCTGAAAGAGATTGGAGACGCCTCTTTATATTCTTCACATCTCACCTGACTGACAGCACATTCATTGCTGTGGTTCGGTAATAACTGGGAAGAGTGAGTGAAGGCTGCTCAGCCACAAGTGAAGCTGGATGGATCCGCATGTCCTAAATAGATCATTCATTTGCCACATGCCCCTCACTATCGGAGGATGATATACTGCCCGTTAAATGCGATATAGTGCCGGTTTAATCAGGTCCTATGCATTATGTCAGCAGTCACCACTGGGCTGGAAGCAAAACTACACGCAGTTTAAAGTGTGAAACGAGATTAGCAGAGATTCATTACGGGTTTAGTTTTTCGGTTCTTTGTGTTTCCTGACCTGATAGAGGATCAAAGACGAGTCACGGAAGGTACAGATTACACATAAAATATAAGGAATGGGAAATGATCTACGTGCTAAATGTACATTTATTAGGGTGGACATGCAGTGAACAATAGCATAGGATGATGCCTTTAGCAGTCAAACAGGGACCTCTGCTGGATGAAAATCAAACCATGTTTCACATTTTATTTATACATTATGATGAGTAATGTGTCTTGTAGATCCAGCACGTTAAAAATAATATGGAGACCTCGGTAAACGTCAATAAAACCAAATTAAATATAAATACTTTATTGTTGGTGTTGTATTTAAATGTATTATTGTTGATATTTCTTAGATTCAAAATATACAATCAAAATCACTGAGACATTTGGTACATTAGAATGTTGTTGGTATTATATATATATTGTGCAGACACATGCTTTGGACATTTCTTATCCTCATCTCAATGATAAGATATCTGTGGTGAGCCAAGTTTAGTGTACAGCGATTTACCGGAGGTGATATTACGTAATATTACTTTAACACAACACAAAAATGCAAATTAAATGTGGTACCTAACCGCCGCCCACCTCCTGGGTGACAAAGACGTGTGACTAGACAACAGTAACAAACATCTGAACCTCGTAAGAAAACCTCCACATAAACATCATTTCTTGAAAAAAACATTCCCGACTTTAAAACGAGACCCTGATGCGGCGTTATATCATGCTTTCATAAAACACTAAAGCAGTGTTATGATTTGAGTTTTATCTTTAGGGATGTTAAGCTTCATTTGGTACAATACTTTTTGTTCTGGTCTACTGAATTAAAATTGTGGATTTGACACATTGGATCATTGTTTTGTGTTCTTTTCTGTATCCAAAATGTATCCCAACTTTACCTTTTTAAAAACATCTGCTCGCAATCTGTTGGTTTGTGATACAGCCCTCTTTTTCTCCTCCTCTTTTTTCTGTGTCACCTCAGGCAGCTGGTTGTAAATCCTGCAGACACAAAAAAGGGAAATTCACCCAGGGCACAGGAATATGGCATCCCAAGTATAACACATTGGCATAATAGAGACACGGTATTATCTAACGAGACCGTAGCTGGCAAGGACCTGTAATCCACTGATAAACAGGTCTCACACAGACTCCTTGTTCACCCCCTACAACCACAGCCAATGTGTCACGAGGTCATCCGGGCCAGATAAAGTCGCTTTTGAAATAAATGACAATGGACAGCCGTCAGCTGATCAGGTGTGCCTTTCCAGATAAGACGAGAAAGAAAAAGAAAGAGATAAGGTGTACGGTATCCAGAGGGTAGCTTATATACCGGACATCTATTGCAATCCACGTGGGTGTATGAATGTGCATCGTGTTTGTGCACAAACCTGCGCGCACGGCAGGTCTGACAAACACGCTTGATGGATTGTGCTGAATAAAAAACAACAAAGAGCAAAGAGAGATGGAGTGACATCGTCTGTCTGGAGAACTCACCGTCTGGACCTCAGCTGCATCTCTTTGCCTGATATCGTCCTCTCTCTAGGCTTGAAAAGGTTATCTAGGACACACACACACACACACAGGCACACACACACAAGAATAACACATCATAATTTAAATGAAATTAAATATGTTAATGTGACTCTGGGCTGTCTGAGATCTCTCTTTAACGCATCGCCACGCGTACACATGCACCCACAGGCGTGGAGACGTATCAGAAACATACCATGAATAGCCATGTCCAGTCCTATTAATTCTGGCTATTCTGTCGCCCACAGATTGAACTGAGGTGAATTTCCAGAGAGCCGCTGCTCAGGCCGACAGCGCCGAGACTCTTTGTGCGACCAGACTAGACTAATTAGACTCCAGACTTCAGTCAGAGAATATTCAAAGCTATTCAAAGCTCCTAATGCCATGACTTCTAAACTAAGTTGGAGCCCTTTATTTACCTGACATATAACGCCTCCCTACATTATTAATGTTGCAGTAAAGTCCAGTTGGACATGCTGCAAAGAAAAATTGCTGTTCACAATCTGCTGTGATGAATGTGTGAACATAAACATGTACATGCTGCTCCAATTCATGTTTTATCCATAATCTACACCTTCAGGAACACGGCTGATTCCCAATGACACTGAGGCACACATGCAGATCTATTATGATGTCACTGTGGGAACATTTTCTTTTCCAACCATAGAATTATAGGCAATTTTTATACCTTGCGAGACAACATTTTTGATGCTGCTGTAAATTGGGCATTTTGCATAGGAATATGTTTTTCCCGCTCTTTACATTGTGTCTGGCCACCAATTCTGTATACACTACCGTTCAAAAGTTTGGGGTCATCCAGACAATTTTGTGTCTTCCATGAAAACTCACTTTTATTTATCAAATGAATTGAAAATTGAAGAGAAAATATAGTCAAGACATTGACAAGGTTAGAAATAATGATTAATATTTGAAGTATTAATTTTGTTCTTCAAACTTCAAGCTCAAAGGAAGGCCAGTTGTATATCTTATATCACCAGCATAACTGTTTTCAGCTGTGCTAACATCATTGCACAAGGGTTTTCTAATCAGATATTAGTCTTCTAAGGCGATTAGCAAACACAATGTACCATTAGAACACTGGAGTGATCGTTGATGGAAATGGGCCTCTATACACCTATGGAGATATTTCATTAGAAACCAGACGTTTCCACCTAGAATAGTCATTTACCACATTAACAATGTATAGTGTGTATTTTTGATTAATGTTATCTTTATTGAAAAAACAGTGCTTTTCTTTGAAAAATAAAGACATTTCTAAGTGACCCCAAACTTTTGAACGGTAGTGTATATATATATATACAGTATATATATATATATATGTCTCTGTGCTCTATTGGAAATCATTCTTCTCTGTATTTGTGAATTTATAAGTACAGTGTTTGTTTTCTTCTTTTCTTCCTCTATATGACAAAGGCTTTTATATTTTATTTTGACCTTGTTTGATTCCTGGCTGCAAACCACTTTCATGTGGCAAAGATAAATTGGAACAATACGAAAAAAGAAACATCACATTTATATTCTAGACACCTTTGGTCTCAGCCTGTGTGCATTCCATGCAGACAGAGATTAAAAGCAAAGATGCTTCAACTGATATGCAATACTAGATCATGGCCAGCAGAGAGCAAAGTTGGATAATTACACTATGAAGAGAACAACATCTGAAATCACAACACCCCCCCCCCCCCCCACAGATCACCTGAGGTTGTTGAGATTAACATGAATGTTCTGATAAACGTTATAGTTCCTGGAAAAGCCTGCATAATTCAAAATGACATGACCACAAATTCCTTATTTGCTAGTTTCTCAGGGCTATCCAACCACTGAATGATCCTTCATCCCAACAGTCCAGTATTCGATGCATGTGTTGCTCCCTGCAGAAGTGACACTATGACATGTGGGAAACATGCTGAAAGACCGATGTCGAGGATGAGCGCCGGCTCTCCACCGACTCTTGGGAGACTCTCAAGTGCTCGACTGAGAATTGCTTGCTGTCTTCACAGGTTGACAGCCCCAGTGCCACCTCCACGACTCCCAGGATCCTCTGTCAGACAGTATAACCAACAGCTGGCGGTTTGCTTCTGCCATCACGGTGGTCTGGCAGCAGGTCCAACACCTTCTGATTGGTGGGATGAATCTATTAAAGTGTACTTCTGCTTTTTCCACATTCCAGGCAGAGTTGTTATGCTGCTCTTACCACTGTGCGGATCCGGTGTGGTGCACTTCCTCTTTTCTTTGCCTCGATCCTCCCTGAGGCCCTCGGCGAGGTCTGGATTGGAATCCTGCATGGAGCTCCTTCTCCTCGCCCTCTGCTCCAACCTCCTCACACGACCTTGAGAGTGACTGATGAAGTCCGGCCGGAGGAGCTCTAACGCCTCCTGGGGTGGAAAGAGGGATGCATACGGTAAGCTGCTTGTTGGTGGGCCGAATACAATCCAACTCTGAGACACTAATCCTGTGGAAAGAGAAACAACTTCATTGGGTTTGAATCTATTCTGAGCATCGCTTACTCTATTCACTAACCTTGAAGAATCCTCTTCACAGAATCAAAATCTCTATGAGGTACAGGCGACATGGTGATGTTATGCTCAGCTAGGAGGGATAAAGGTAAGAGAGCTTCACTCTCACGGGGATTAGGAATCCTTTTTAAATCTCACTGGATCCTTACTACTGACAACGTTGAGATAAAACGTGTGACCCATTGGGTACAAAGATACTTTTAAATTGAAAATAAAATCGAAGAAGAGAATTTTGTTGTTGTTATTATTAACTTCTTCTTTTTTTCTCTTCTTCTTCAAACACCGACTAAAGTGAAAAGATCCCCACTCGTTGGGATAATGTTTTCCCAAAATTAAACACATTAAGATCCTTTGTGTCGTAAACTTTAATTGTATTAATCTCTAATACATCATTCTGATAGGGCGTAAAGGTCCCATATGATCACACATCATGTGCAGTAGCACTGCGTATAATAGTGTACAACTATTTTGTGGTATTTTCTTGATTCCATGAATGACCTCAGGTTGTCTTGGTTCTGGTCTTTGTGGAACCAGTATTTGTATTCGCACCCACGCACCCACAGTGGCTCCATTTATTATATTATTCTAGTTACTGTGAACTGTGATCGATCAAAAGCACTGGAGCAATACCAATTTCTGACTGTAGACTTTTTATTCAGTTTTATCTTGAACCTGTACAAAATAATATCCTTGGTATAACTGACAGTTTTCCAAATGTTTATTATGATATTGTAATGCAGCCTTATTGCGATATTGTATTGCTGGCCTATATATACAGTATATATATATACATATATATGTATATTACAACATTCAAAAATGGTCAGGGTTTGCCATAGAGATCCACTCCCCAGATGTGACACATCAAAGTCTGTTTACAGGTCATGGTGAGTATGACTGCATGTGTAAAGGAAATTGTATAAAGTATTTTTCGGCTCCAGGAGGAGCGGCTCAAAAATTGGATAAATTGCCAGTCATGGTTGAAGACTCAAAGTTTTAAAATGCAAAAGATGTTGTAAGATGAAGCTTGTATTCCCATTTGCATTGTTATAATTGGCGGTATGGCTCTGTTCTGGGACCTCTTGCCCTTCCATGTGTACACCTGGAAAGTCTAATCAATGAGCACAGAAAATGACAGAAATGGCATTGATTAAGGCAAGCAGCGTGAAATGGAAGGATGCAAGTGGCTTGCAGAGGAAGCAGCAAGGGCAGGTTGGCTGAAGCAGCTTAAATATGGTGCCTTGGATGGACATTTTGTCAAATGGGATGCATAGTAGGGAATTACTTGATCCATCAGCTGATTGGGCTGGCTTGAGATCAGCTGCTCTCTGGGATGTCTTGACTTTGTTGCTTTCCTGAAAGAACGCCACGCTCAAATTTGTGATAGGTTCTTGTCAAACGGCTAATTCCTATAGGTCAGTAATGAACTGTTACTGTGGGGCACTTGAGCTTGTGTCTATTGTGTAGTTACCTTCGCATTGAAAATGCGGAAGGTTATGTTTTGATCGCCGTGTATTTAGTTATTTATTTGTATGCATGTTACTCGCATAACTCAAAAAGCATTAAACCGAATCACATGCAATTTGGTGAAATGATTGGTTACTATCCGGGGACCATTTGATTTGATTTTAGGATTGATCGGGTCAAAGGTCAAGGTCAAGGTCATGGAAAGGTCAAAATCTTCTTTTTACCATAGCGCGGTCAATTTTTATCCAATTGGCCTGCAACTACTGCCAAAATGTTCATAATTCAATGCCCAATCTTATGATATGCGAAGGTATGCGCTCTACCGAGTGCCCGTTCTAGTTGTATATGTCTTCAAAAACAAGTCATTCATTAAAATGTGGCTCCTACTTTGAGGCTGAGGTTGTGGGATGTTCCTTCCAGGAAATCATCCTTCAGCCAGGAAGTCTTCTCGGAGACTTTTTGAGGCTCTGAGGAAGAGCCACGTTCTTGTCGGGCCTCTGTCTTGTCACTCCCTGCTTGCTTGGTCCAAGTCCTGAAGTCCACTTGAGAGACACAGAGAGAAGTACAATGGCTATAAACTCACAAGTGTGTTGGAAAATATATATTCCAATCCACTTCTTCTTTCTTTATATATCATTTGAAATACATGTGTGTTTGGGATTCAGTCTGTGACTGTGATTTAGTTTTTTAAAGACATACAGTATGTTATCCAGATGACTGTATTATTCCCCTCTGACTGAGTTACAACACAATTTCAACAATCTTATTGAGTTTGAGTTTTTATGGAGAAAGCAGCTAAATGAACAGGCTTCAAACTGACCCTACACACACAATACCCCCCCACAACCGAGAGAGAGAGAGAGAGAGAGAACAAACCCAGAGGGAACATGAGTGTGGCCTATGAATAATGCAGAACATGACCGAGCAATCATGCTGCACCTTTAACCCCATTCCTCTAGCTTTTGTGGAATACACACTGGATTTCCACTGAAATCCCACCAGTGACCATGTGGCAGCAGGTAGAGAATCGTCACATCAAAACATGTAATGTCTCCAGTCAAGCTTTCGCTCCAGGATGTGTCTTGCCCTTCAGGCATTGGAATAAATGAATTGCGTAATTTAAAAACAGAAAGGTAAAAAAATAATAAAAACACAGGCAGGTGTCACTGCTTCAGGCGGTGACATCACTTTTTGATTTTCATTTTGGCAACTGCAACTATATGTACTATATATATTGCAAAGATGGACTCTCATGTCTGGATGTAAATAGGGGGAAACAGCTAAGTTTGTTTTGTCTTTCCTACTTGTTTCTTCGCCAGGGGCAGTGACTTCCTGGAGTTTATTGTTTTTCTAGGCAACCAGCAGATACTCTAGGAAGTCACGCATTTTTATATTCTTTACATTTTAAGCATAGCATAGCATAGCATATACACATAAGTCAGCCACTAACATTTAAACGGAACACTCCTCAGTTGCATAGACCAGATTTCCTAATACAGCCTTCATGTCACCTTGAGCTTATCTTATGTACCAGGAGACCAGGAGAAGAACTGTTTAGAATAATGCTAATTCATTCTATTCAATCACTGTTAATATATACAGACGCAGTTCACCATCTTAAGATTTGATATGGAAGTTTTGTAAGTCAGAAGGATAAATGAAAGTGGTTGTTCTTTATTTAAATCTGCAGTTGGACTTAGTATGTGTGTGTGTGTGAGTACCAGTTGAGATTCATCATAAACAATGTAATTGTACAGTTGAAGAAGTGTGGTGTGTGTTTGTATGTGTGTGTGTGTGTTTGTTCTATTTACAATGCATGAGGTATAAATCAAAAAATGAGAGGAAATATGAACAACTTTCGTCTCTCAGACCACCTTGGCACCGTATCCAGCCTGCCGCCATGCCGAGGAAATGTAATCTTATCTAAGATAGCCGACCGCTGAAAGGAATACAGATCAATTGCATCGGTACTTTACATTTCCACTTCTGAAGCGAGGGGGTGAAATTCATACCTTGGCCAGAATTAAAAGTGTGTTGCCTGTGGCTGAAATTGCTCCGGAGAGAGAAGGCGGCCTCATCTGCATTCTCCTCCCGCCTGCCAGCCTTTGTGTTTGAGGGGCTCAGCCCTCGGAGTGACAATAATCCCAAAGTAGCGTCGTGGCCCCGCGTGTCTGAATCGCTGTTAACATCATGCGTGAGCGCGATCTGCTCGACCTTGTGGGCCCCGTGCTCTGATAGAGGGCTTCTGCGGTGACCCGACTCAGTCTCTCGGACATTGCGTTTGTTCCGTCCCAACGTGGCCTCTTTGCGTCTCCCGTAACCCTCATTTATTCGTGCTGGTTTGCTATCCTTTGAGGATCGGCGACGGGACGAGACGCCAAAGCGAACAGACAAGGTGGACCTGTACAAAGTGGGTTGAACTGCCCTTCTTCCCTCGAGTTCCACGAGGGAAATGTAAAGTGACTTGTCCAGAAACAAAACGGAACTCGTGGATCTCAGTGGAACCTCGAGATGAACGCAAGACCGGTAGGAAGGCCGCGAGGAGGTTCGTGAGCGAGGCGCCTCTCTCGCTCTGTTCAAGTGCCTCCGTCCTCTTTCCTCGATGTCTCGCCGCCAATCCGTCAGCTGGCGACCGGGCCTGTCTGAACTCATTTGGCGTTGCGATGGAAGGAATCTCTCGACACGCGCCCGGATGAGAGTTCGAGACACCCGTTGTGCTCATGGGTGCGGTTGAGGGTCTTCCTCTCAACGGTTCATGTGATTCTGCTAGAGTTGATATCTTCACAGGCCGTGTTGGAGTGGATGGAGACACAGGGTCCCGTGGGTTGGAATGTGATGGCAAATTCCTCTGAACTATGATGGTGGTGGAAGAAAAGGCTGACTTTGGACTCCTTCCCACCACATCAGGGACACTTGCTGCCCTGAACAGGTTGGAAACTCCGCTGTAAGATCCAGTGTCTGCAGTCTGAAAGGAGGCAGAGTGTGTTCTTGCTCTCAGAGACACACTCTCCTTCTCCCCTTTGCCCCGCCACACACCGCATGACGGGACATTCCTGTGCAGTGAAGCAGTGACATCCTGACTTGAGGCCTGTGAAAAGAGAGAGGGAAGAAGAAAAAAGCTTCATATCAGAGTTGTGCTCAAGCGGCGCAGTCGACTCCTCTGCAAACTGAAAGATTCTGTCACTCAAATGAAACCCAGAAGGAGTGAGAATACAACGATATTAGCTTCTGGTAGAGGGGCTTATTATCTGCTCTTTTGCACCACTTGTTTCCTGATTGATTGCCGTTGCCGTGACAATGTGTAACTTGATAGGCAGCACTTGGGAACAAATTATAAGTTACATTTAAAGCGATATAGTTTGTCTTTTGAAGAAACACATCACTAACAGTCTCTCCCAGGGTTTTAATTCTTTTAAATCAGTAAACAAATAAACTAAAATCAGACAAACTTTGAACACACAGTTCATATTTAAGATATCCCCATGTCCTGCTGCTCGTGTAAACAAGATACCTTGCAGGTTAACACTTTTCCTTCTTTTCTGTTTGAAGGGCAACAAATTATGTTGACTCACCCACATATCAGAAGAGTTTTACGCTAATATATTTTGGCTTAGTGGGCCATTTTATTGCTAGCTTGAGTATTATTGGACGCCAGAGGAATGGAAATCTGAGGACATCACCTCATTGCTTTAGGGATAAAACATGAACCGTATTTTATGACTTATTCAGACACAGAATTGTATATTTTGGTTGACAGTAATGACAGTGAATTTGCCCTGCAGCTCAGATATCCATAATAACAATTATATGAAAATGCACTTTATTTCAGTGTACATTCTTTTCTTTCAGCCAAATAATATTTGCATCTTCAAGTCAAAAATAGCAAAAGTGCAAATACTGTGTATCCGACCTGTATTTGCAGATATAGTTTAGTAAGTTCCCAGGTCCTTTCCCCTTGGGTACACAGACAAGTACACCCAGAGCTGTTTACCTCATTGATGTTCCGTATCGATAGGCTGGGAAATGTCCGACATCGGCCAGCTGTCATCTATCTTCTCATCTGTCAGTTCACAACAGAAAAAGTAGTATATTGTATTTGATTTTAACCACACTGCACACGCATGACATAAAAGGAAAGTCCACTTCAAACGTGACTTAAAACACAATTATCAGACTTACCCACTCATCATAAAAGTACTGCTTTCACAAAGCTGCACTTCTGTGATGGCTAGGTAAGTCTGACAATGACTACTGAAAGTCATACTCCTAATAATATTTCAATATTGCGTTATTCAACTCTCTTTATCTTTCCATCATTTATTCCATGCTTTCATATTCATTCCCACCCAATAACACTGACAAGAAAAATTATCTTTCTCTTTCTCTGGTTTTCTGCGACTCAACTCAGTAGATGACAACTTTCCTAACATGGTTATCTACCTTGCTTGCCCAGCACATTTTTGATTATTTCTTATCACCCAACAATAGTTTCAATGTTAGGCCTATTGTTTGAGACAGCATAGGAAGGCTTATCAGCTCATCGTATTCACCACTCGGTGTAATTCAGTTTTTTAATCATGATACGCTGCTCTCAATTCAGCCGGTATGAATCTCGATGGAGCTATTACAATTAATAAAACTGAGATTACATCTAATGGCGCCATAATTTACTCTTTAAATGAAGTTATCGAGCATGCAGAGAATTCATTCTGTTTTACACAATGTCACAGTGAGACTTTGCAAATTGAAGTCATGTTGTTGGCCTGTTCATATGTTTGCCTGAATGGGTCGGTTCATATCATACGAGGAAAGTAATTATTTTTACCCCGTGTGTATTCTAGTATGAGGTGGGTCACATGGGATGGGAATGAAGGCTGGAACAACAACACTGAAATAGAAGTTCACGCATACACAGTTTCACCCCATTTTCCCTTTGATATATTTTTACGCAGCCAGAGAGAATAATTGAAAGGATAATATTTTCCTAATATTGCACTGTACAAAAGAGGGCTGGATGAATATTTTCAACATCAAACTGAATTGTATACTATAGTATATGCAGTGCAGTGCATGGAAGACAATACAAATGAATATTACTGCATATATATCAGTATGTATTGTATATGCATTTGAGGTAGAATGTAAAGATTTTTCTACATTAAAGGACAAACCTAAATAAATGATCACAACGAATGCAGATGCCTCCATCTGGTGCACATGCCAATAGTGGCGCTCGTGATTTGACCGCTTCATGCTGCCTGCAGAGTTTACCACAACTCACTGAACCAGCAGCCAGAAAAGAGAATAGATAGACTTTATTCACATAGCCATAACCATGAATATATCATACCTTTGCTGTTTTATGATCAAAAGATGTGTTCAATACAGGCATGAGCTGTCCACTTAACCCATGGGTTGTGGTTTCCTTTTAATGGGAACATGCATAGAGGAATGTCTGATTGAGTTGTGTACATATTAATTTACATATACCAGATATACTGTTGCTGTTTGCTTTATTATGAGACCAAGATTGGTCAAATACACCTTGTATTTGCAGATATACATGCGATTTATTTTGCGGATGTCGTTTTCGGGCAGAGGTATAAAGAATAAAGAGATATATATATATATTTTTTACTATCTCCAAATCCCACAATCAACCTGAACATCCCCCTCACTGAGGAGGCTTAGTTATTTTGTGGTGAGGCTAGTGATAATTATGACGTGTTTTTCATACTTATGTAATGCTATTTAAGTTTGACTTATTTGTACTCATTTATTTTAAGCCCAGATGTGACGTTTCCCAGAAAGCTCACTACAAGTGGTTTTGTTGTCTAAACTTAAGTTTTCTGGTTTAAATTCACAACACTAACCACCATCTGACAAGAGCGTATGAGTTGAGTGTGAGTGGGAACGTTCTGGTAGCCTACCTGCTGTCGTGAATATTTGCATGCTGGCTATCGTATGCGATTGAATCACAATAAATGCATATTTTACTCTCGGTATTAAGTTCACTGCAGTTTTAGGAAACTACTTATATTGTTTAAATCAAACAATTTGTTTTAAAGATGTAGGGGCTTAGACACAGAGACAGACTTTAGCGAAATATTGAGATATATATATGTCCTTTGCAATCAAACATTCTCCACCAACCAGAGGGGGCGGAGGAAAATATACAGGAAGGGTACGACAGGAAAAAAATCGAAACAGAGAGTGTTTATGAGAGAGACAGAAAGAGCGAACCGGGTTTGGATTATGGCAAACGTGACCATATACCTAGCGTTGCATGCACGGAAACCAGTGATGGAGTAAACCTTTGTGCTCCTGTGTCAAAAACAGACAGAGAGTCCATGAGACCTGCAGCTGGTCAGCTTTGCAGAGTGTGAGGGAATTATTCATTCTCTTCTTCTGTTGACCTATTGACCCGGGGCTCCTCTCCCTGGCACGCTGACTTAGATTAACTTGGATGCCTTGTGTCCAGTGTTGCCAGGTCCGCGGTTTCCCCGCGGAATTGGACTACTTTTGAAGTGTTGCCGCGGGTTGAATTTGTTGTCCGCTGGTTCGGGTGGACCTATTTTGCATGCAAATTACATGAATATCTTTAAATAATAATCCATATTTTAAATGAAATCATTTATTTATACCCAAATCCTACCAAACTGACTCCAGATCAGCACGTACACACATGCACACTGTCTATATTTAATATTTTTATATTTAATTTAATTTGTCATTAGTATTGTGTATTGTGTATGCATATATGTTATATATATATATACATATATATTTTATTTTATATTTTACTTTGTATACTCCTATATCTTTCATCCCTGTTTTTTGTATTTTATTTTTTATTCTTGTGTGTTTAGTTTATTGATGCTGCTACTGTGACGACAAATTTCCCCTTGGGGATTAATAAAGTATATATCTATCTATCTATCTATCTATCTATGGACATGGGACACGCCCACATACACACACTTTAAAAGCAGTGTATATGGTTTGGCACGGGCATATTTTGAGTTCTGATATTGGGTTGGTTTTTGGGCTGGTTTTGATTGGCCATTGGGCTGGTTTTGTCACACAGACTGGCAACCCTGTTTGTGTCCCCTTTGGAGGTGTTGTGCACACTCAGAGCCAGGGTGCTCAGCCTTTGATCATAACACACACATTCCCCAGCATCTTCTCAGGAGACATCGTGCAGCCGGGACCCTCAAACACCTCGACACAGTCTCCGGACTCACTGATTGGCCGTTCTACCTGTGACCTGGAACATGTACATCCTGACCTCTGATTAGGGATGCTGCATGCTGCAGTCGTCATTTACGACATTGCGAGAGTTGCTTACACATGCAACTTATTGTAGAAAATATCTCATCGGTCTTCTCCAATTTTTGTATAAACTGACTCGTTAAATACTCCAGGAAAATGCACCGACTTTCAGAACTGAGGGTGGCGATGCACTTGTGATCATCCGTGTATCAAATATCTTGCCCAACTGGATTCTCCATCAATTCAAGCTGTAGTAAACCTTCTGCCTCAGACATCGTAAATATTGCCACTTTTACGTGGATATTTACCACTATATTTCATGTACTCTCGATGTAAATGACTTTCTGAACAAACTTGCATTATTGGTCGCTGAATCATGGATTTTCAAGATGTAATACATGCTTCTTGTTGTTACCTGCAGCAATTGCATACTGGTTTTGTGTAAAGCAATTTGTCAGACGGAGTCAAGCGTGCTGTAATGGTATTGACTTTGGGTCGCTGGAATGTGGTCACAGGGGCCATAATCTTCTTAACTTCACAGTAGGTAAACATACCAAGAGTTATTTGTTTCTGAAATTCAGCAAGTGGCTCACCTGAGACGGCACGAGAGGGGTGGAAATGTTCCTAAATAAAATACATGATATGCGTTCACATAGATAGAGCATCTGTCTTTTATGAGTTTTATTACAATAAATAAGGATCACGTTTGCAAATGCCGGAGTCAACCTTGCCGGCCGTGGAAGAGAAAGAGATAGCGAAAAGAAACTCAGAAGCCAAAACTTGTTTCGGCTAAAGCCTTCAGTTCTCACCATGCACGTGTCTTTGAATGAGCACAGAGTCATATACACAATGTCATATTCATTGATTGTGTTGTCACTGTGTTTTAATTTGTGTATAATGATTCCTTCTGTACACATGGCATCTATTGCACCTGTCCATTCTGGAGAGGGATCCTCCTCTGTTGCTCTCCTGAAGGTTTCTTCCCTTTTTTTCCCCCTGAAGGGTTATTTGGGAGTTTTTCCTGGTCCGATGTGAGGTTTTGGGACAGGGATGTCTGTGTACAGATTGTAAAGCACTCTGAGACACATTTCTAATTTGTGAAAATGGGCTATACAAATAAACTGAATTGAATTGAATTTGTCTGCACATTCGGGCCTCTGTCTCGGCTGTCTTATATATTACTGGATACCTAAAATGCCACAACTTGGCCTTATCCTTTCACACAGGGACAAATACATGCCGCTGCTTTGGCTGCCTAAGTGAGTAACACCAACACATTTATTACTAAAACCTGCCAGTACAAAAAACGAACTATATTGTATTATTAATAAGAATGTTGTACTTATTCACAACTGTTTAAATTTACTACTTCCTCTGAACAGTCTGCTTGATTTCTTTTATATTGTTTGATTATATCGGTAGTGCATGTAAACATATCTAAAATATGTGGTATATTCGGTTACCTTCACCCTGACAGTTATTTATTAGAAATATATTTTTTTTTAATTAAGAAAAAACAATTTGACCGAATTACTGTTCAAAACACACGGAATACACTGATAAAATAGAAGCGTGCACATTGTGGAGCCTTCCTACCTGATTACGCAGTGTCAGCTGTTGCTCCCCTCTTCGGGAACAGGTGTACAGATATATCCACGTCGTTCAACGGAGGCCGAGCAGTGGGAGCAGAGAGCGCTGTGGTCTTTTCTCAAATCCCAGTGGAAACTCCTCTCGGCTGGCGGCGGTTGGCCAGGGAGCGAAGGAGAACTCTTCAACTGAGTCAACACGTTGATCCGAATGACCCTGTGAGCTTATGTGTTCCGCCCGAGCGCTAAGACCTGGAATATGCTCCGCAAATGAAAGAGAAGGCAAGCCTTTTTTTTCCTTGAACAGTGATGGCTCTGGTGGACACGCTTCCGTAGATATTGATATTTCTCCGTTAATAATCTAGTCCACACACACACACATACACCTCTGAGTGAGTTCTATTGGTTATGAAACAACCAAAAGGCATCTCTGGAGCTTCCAGCTGTACTCGAGGCCTTGAGTACATATGAATTCAGCGAGGCCGTCCACCCTTCTCCTCTATCAGAGCCCAGAGCCCAGGCTCAGGTAGCAGAGCAGGTGAGTGGCTCTCAGGTTTCAGGCACAAGTTATTCATGGAGTCAGAGGATCTCAATAGCTCCTGGAGTTCCCTTGCTGACACACCAAAGAAACAAATAGATACAATACAACTTTTTCCAGTGCTTACTCCAAACAATACTTTTCACAGATTTTTCCCCCAAAGCTTCTTTAAAAAAGACACATAGGTAGACGTGCATGTGGACAAAAGAACAGAGAGAGAAAAGGCAAAGCTATAAATAAATGTCTGCATGTGGTACAGCGCTGAAAGGGCAGAATATTCAAGTGATTGTTTCTCCTCAGGCAAAGTAGGGTAGCGTTAGAAATCACAGTAAAGTGCAGTACTGTCTGAGTGATGAATTACCCAGTTATTCACCTAAAACAGTAAACACAGTGGAGGTATATTTCACTGCTGTCTCCACTCATGAGCCAGCGCTTTATGGGATATGAACTCTGAATGAAGATCAATGACTTGTATCTCCAGTTTTTAATCTGAGGCATGTGCTGCTCCAAAATGTGGGAATACACAGGAAAGACTTTGTACCGCAGAATACATCGAGTCATTTACTGTAATGTTTTTTTAATTGCAACATTCCTGATACAGGAGAATATTCCTGATACAGGAGAACATTCCTGATATAAGAGAACATTCCTGATACAGGATAACATTATTGATACAGGAGAACATTCCTGATACAGGAGAACATTCCTGATATAAGAGAACATTCCTGATATAAGAGAACATTATTGATACAGGAGAACATTCCTTATACAAGAGAACATTGCTGATACAAGAGAATATTCCTGATATAAGAGAACATTATTGATACAGGAGAACATTCCTGATATAAGAGAACATTCCTGATACAGGAGAACATTCCTTATACAAGAGAACATTGCTGATACAAGAGAACATTTCTGATATAAGAGAACATTTCTGATACAGGAGAACATTCCTGATATAAGAGAACATTTCTGATATAAGAGAACATTCCTGATACAGGAGAACATTCCTGATATAAGAGAACATTTCTGATATAAGAGAACATTCCTGATACAGGAGAACATTCCTTATACAAGAGAACATTTCTGATACAAGAGAACATTTCTGATACAGGAGAACATTCCTGATATAAGAGAACATTCCTGATACAGGAGAACATTCCTGATATAAGAGAACATTTCTGATATAAGAGAAGATTCCTGATACAGGAGAACATTCCTTATACAAGAGAACATTGCTGATATAAGAGAACATTCCTGATACAGGATAACATTCCTGATATAAGAGAACATTTCTGATACAGGAGAACATTCCTGATACAAGAGAACATTTCTGATATAAGAGAACATTCCTGATACAGGATAACATTATTGATACAGGAGAACATTCCTGATACAGGAGAACATTCCTGATATAAGAGAACATTCTTGATACAGGAGAACATTCCTGATATAAGAGAACATTTCTGATACAGGAGAACATTCCTGATAGAGAACATTCCTGATACAGGAGAACATTCCTTATACAAGAGAACATTGCTGATACAAGAGAACATTTCTGATATAAGAGAACATTTCTGATACAGGAGAACATTCCTGATATAAGAGAATATTCCTGATATAAGAGAACATTTCTGATATAAGAGAACATTCCTGATACAGGAGAACATTCCTGATACAAGAGAATATTCCTGATATAAGAGAACATTCCTGATACAGGAGAACATTTCTGATATAAGAGAACATTCCTGATACAGGATAACATTCCTGATATAAGAGAACATTCCTGATACAGGAGAACATTGCTGATACAAGAGAACATTTCTGATATAAGAGAACATTCCTGATACAGGATAACATTCCTGATATAAGAGAACATTCCTGATATAAGAGAACATTTCTGATATAAGAGAACATTCCTGATATAAGAGAACATTCCTGATATAGGAGAACATTCCTGATATAAGAGAACATTCCTGATATAAGAGAACATTCCTGATACAGGATAACATTATTGATACAGGAGAACATTCCTGATACAGGAGAACATTCCTGATATAAGAGAACATTATTGATACAGGAGAACATTCCTGATATAAGAGAACATTTCTGATACAGGAGAACATTCCTGATAGAGAACATTCCTGATACAGGAGAACATTCCTTATACAAGAGAACATTGCTGATACAAGAGAACATTTCTGATATAAGAGAACATTTCTGATACAGGAGAACATTCCTGATATAAGAGAACATTCCTGATATAAGAGAACATTTCTGATATAAGAGAACATTCCTGATACAGGAGAACATTCCTGATACAAGAGAATATTCCTGATATAAGAGAACATTCCTGATACAGGAGAACATTCCTTATACAAGAGAACATTTCTGATATAAGAGAACATTTCTGATACAGGAGAACATTCCTGATATAAGAGAACATTTCTGATATAAGAGAACATTCCTGATACAGGAGAACATTCCTGATATAAGAGAACATTTCTGATATAAGAGAACATTCCTGATACAGGAGAACATTCCTGATATAAGAGAACATTCCTGATACAGGAGAACATTCCTGATAAAAGAGAACATTCCTGATACAGGAGAACATTCCTGATATAAGAGAACATTTCTGATACAGGAGAACATTCCTGATATAAGAGAACATTTCTGATATAAGAGAACATTCCTGATACAGGAGAACATTCCTTATACAAGAGAACATTTCTGATACAAGAGAATATTCCTGATATAAGAGAACATTCCTGATACAGGAGAACATTCTTGATATAAGAGAACATTATTGATACAGGATAACATTATTGATACAGGAGAACATTTCTGATATCAGAGAACATTCCTGATACAGGAGAACATTTCTGATATAAGAGAACATTCCTGATACAGGAGAACATTCCTTATACAAGAGAACATTGCTGATACAAGAGAATATTCCTGATATAAGAGAACATTGCTGATGCAAGAAAATATTCCTCATATAAGAGAACATTTCTGATATAAGAGAACATTCCTGATATAAGAGAACATTCCTGATACAGGAGAACATTTCTGATATAAGAGAACATTCCTGATACAGGAGAACATTTCTGATATAAGAGAACATTCCTGATACAGGAGAACATTCCTTATACAAGAGAATATTCCTGATATAAGAGAACATTCCTGATACAGGAGAACATTCCTTATATAAGAGAACATTCCTGATACAGGAGAACATTGCTGATACAGTAGAACATTCCTGATATAAGAGAATATTCCTGATATAAGAGAACATTTCTGATACAGTAGAACATTCCTGATATAAGAGAACATTCCTGATACAGGAGAACATTTCTGATACAGAAGAACATTCCTGATATAAGAGAACATTTCTGATACAGGAGAACATTTCTGATATAAGAGAACATTCCTGATACAGGAGAACATTTCTGATACAGTAGAACATTCCTGATATAAGAGAACATTTCTGATACAGGAGAACATTTCTGATATCAGAGAACATTCCTGATACAGGAGAACATTCCTGATATAAGAGAACATTCCTGATATAAGAGAACATTCCTGATACAGGAGAACATTCCTGATATAAGAGAACATTCCTGATACAGGAGAACATTCCTGATATAAGAGAACATTCCTGATACAAGAGAACATTTCTGATACAGGAGAACATTCCTGCCAACTGCAATTATACTGTACAATAAATCACCTCTGGCAGATCCTCCTCAAATCGAACATCAATAAACCTCGCACCGCTTTCACTTTATACTTTAGATACACTCAATACACTTTCATTTTATTTTTACATTTTCACTTCCTTTATTATTTAACTTCTTAAATGTAATATGTCCTGCCCTGCTATCTTATTTTATGTTATTGTATATAAACACGTTTGCTGCTGCTTCAAGAAATGTCCCCCTGGGGATGAATAAAGTCATATCTTATCTTATCTGAAGAACATATAACCTCGTGGCGGTTGTTACAGCTGCAGGTGATCGAGTTGAGCAAAGTCGTTTTAAGTCGTCCTTGAAGCTCCTCCCACCTCAACCGTCGAAACCTTTTTAAAATTCCTATTTGAGATTTTCCAATGGCCGAACCACCCAACAAGATCTCTTGAAATAAAAACAAAAGTTGCAATTTCACTCAAGTACTCAAGTTTAAGAGCTCTGAGAAAAGTTCCTTGTTTCCCTCTCACTGTGTCTCAAGATATGTGTGTATTCTGAGCTAATTCTATTAACATTCTCATGTTGTACAGTATGTCCACCCTCAGGCTCCCAGCAATGTCATCTTTCATTAGATTGCCACTGCTTCAAGTTTCAAAGGGATTTGTGCAATCAAGCATGTGCTCTACAGCTACGATGTGTTGATTAGAGAAAATCTAAGCAGTTCCTCTTCTCTCTAACCCGAAAGGATCTCTTTGCCTTCATCAGAGACACCGTGGGTATATATTAAAGCTCCCTTCAGGCCTGTTATGTTGGGGTTTCCACAATAGCATCGTTGGATTAATCATTCATAACGGGTTTGGTTCAAGGCCAAAGCTTGAAAGAGTAGCAATAATGCAGCACTGGATCGTATACGCACAAAAGAAAGTATAGCTCCATGAAATCAGAGCTCATCAGCTTCAAATCCCTGGAATGTGGCCTAAATGTCTTTACATTTTTATATTCTCGGTGGAAGACAACATATTCAACTGATACAATTTGAACCAGAATGCTGTGAGAATTAAATCTGCAATAAGTTTGTTTGTTAGTATTACACAGTATTTGCTGTAAATCCCACAAACTTATTTGTGGAAATTCAATATCTGCAGTACATTTTAAAGTAATACCGGCGCCTCCAACTATAATAAAATAAAGAAACATTCTATTCACAGAAATACCATAATTTTTCTATCAAGAACAGGAAGAGAGAAAACTTTTTAATTTGCCTTTTCTGTGTCGAAACCAAATAAATAACTCTACCAAAGTTTGCCATCACAGTAAATTGTAAAAAAAGAAGAAGCATTTTCTGCTTTTCATTTGTGGTTCAGTGGATTTTATTTTACTTTACTCGAATTGTAGCACACATGTTTCACTTTCATAGACAGTATGAAATAAAAAATGGGTGAAATTTGGCATTTTCATACGACACACCAGGCTTGATTTTATGAAAACTGTTCTTTATCAGAAGCAGTGGGTGGACAACAGTAACCTTTTGGCTGGAACTCACCAGTCGGAGGGCACCACTCTAACTGGTTTCCAGTCGAAGGTGTCATGTCTGTCCTGTTGTCTCATGAAAATAATGGTAAAGTATTGTTGGCTTTTCTTTGAGGTTTATCATCATTGTGACGTCTGCTACTTTTGATTAAAATGCCAAAAAGTCAAGTTCAGGTCTGTTGGTATCAAAATAAAGTAGCAGTGTTGGGTGTGTACGGAAAAAGTTCTCCTCCAGTAAATTTAAAAGCATTTCCTTCACGGAGGCCTGGAGGGTGAGCAGAGGCCGATTAAGCCAATTATTATATCACTTCTATACTCCATGAAAGGTTAATAGAAAAACTGTTTAGTTATATATAGATTTGATATTTGAATATGACAACTGAGGAGTGTCAAAATCAACGTTTTTGAATTTCCAAGTTCGTCCATTAAACCAGAGGACCGGATTCGTGACACAATGTGGGAGAGTATTACATGTTTATCTGATGAGACATCTGTGCCATAATTTTGATGAACACAAAATAACAGGATCTTTCCTGTAAGATGTCTCCAGTCATCTCGATGACACGTCTGTGTTGGTCTTCTGATGACATTTGAAGAGGAGGCAGCTGGATTTTGATGAACTTGGTTTCACAATACTTTGCCTGATTTCGCAAGTAAGCTGGGATAAAACAAGACGCTGCAGAGAAAACAGCATGAATGTGTGTCACCTAGAGGACCTGGATCGAGGCGATGTTGCCAGCACCTGCGAAAATGAAGCATCTACAACTTTAGTTCAACCGCAGTAAAAATTCTGTCTCGTAAATGAAAAATGTTATTGGATATCTTATGGATGTCAGTAAATTGCTGAAGTGTTGCCACATCTCATCTAAAAAAGTGCACATTTTTAATTGACCTTTTTGGCTAGAGCTATTACATTAGTTTGATTATTTAATCTTTACCATTACTTTACTATATATATCATTTGTTCTCTCTGTAGAAACTATGGACTAGCCCTAAGCACCAGCATGTGTTGGGTGAAGGGCAGGATTAAGGACAAAGGTAGGTGTGTCTGTAGTCGTGGTTACGCTTCAATGACGCTTCCTATGACGCTTCCTATGTCACTTTTGTCATCGTGGACACATTTGATTATCGCAACGGCACGCAGAACAAGACAACACGAGAAAACATCAAGGTCCAGCTGGAAAACAAGGAGGACTTGCATCTCATGGATCATCTCCAAAAAAAGAACGGAGATATGAAGGCGATTTGTAGCCTTAAAGCCCAGCTGCAGGAAAGCTAAAGGAGGCCAATCTCCATCCCAGTTTAATAAACTGCAGAGTGACCGAGAGCAGAAGACGTCCATCATCAATGAACAGCAATCTCTTAAGATTTAGTTCACCACATACCTTATTTCAGGCATCCATACATCTAATAACTAAAAACTTCGAAAACAAGAGAGTGCAAAAAATGCAAACTCATTCCTGGGTTTCAGGACTGATTCCTGCAGCACTCTATGCCCACACTTCACATTCGACCGTTGCATTTGTATGCAGTAATTCTATTTTCTCATTAACTGGTGCTCCAGTAATTGCTTTAACACAGCCCATTATACACGGTACACCTCCTCATCCTTGACGTGAGGTTGAGCAGCTGTTGTTAACACAGATAAGATGCGTGACACTGAGTGGCTGACAGGATTGTCTGTCATGCCAGCTCAAATCACAGGGCATATTTATGTATATATGTACACTACTGTTCAAAAGTTTGGGGACATCCAGACAATTTCGTGTCTTCCATGAAAACTCACTTTTATTTATCAAATGAATTGAAAATTGAATAGAAAATATGGTCAAGACATTGACAAGGTTAGAAATAATGATTAATATTTGAAGTATTAATTTTGTTCTTCAAACTTCAAGCTCAAAGGAAGGCCAGTTGTATAGCTTATATCACCAGCATAACTGTTTTCAGCTGTGCTAACATAATTGCACAAGGGTTTTCTAATCAGACATTAGTCTTCTAAGGCGATTAGCAAACACAATGTACCATTAGAACACTGGAGTGATAGTTGATGGAAATGGGCCTCTATACACCTATGGAGATATTTCATTAGAAACCAGACACTTCCACCTAGAATAGTCATTTACCACATTAACAATGTATAGTGTGTATTTTTGATTAATGTTATCTTTATTGAAAAAACAGTGCTTTTCTTTGAAAAATAAAGACATTTCTAAGTGACCCCAAACTTTTGAACGGTAGTGTATATGTAATCGTATCGTATAATCTTTATTTCTCAAGCAGATTGCCATCTAATCTGACATGAAACATGTATATTACACAATTATATCAAGTAGTGAAACAGACGGCGTCACCATTCACAGAACTTGAGTGAATGTTTCAGAACGCAGCCGTGTTTCGAGGGGCGGCTTCGACCTCAGGTGAAAGTTTATTTGCGGGTTCCATCGCGAGCGGCCATGACTGTTTCTCGCTAAGTTCCGGTGCTGCAGGAATGACGTTGTTCTTTTCACGTCGTGATTTCGGTCTCAGGTATAGCCGGCAGCAGGCGGGTTACACGGCACGTCAGCTGAGATCAGCTTTAGGAACACGCTGCTGCCCTTCTGACATCTCACTTAAAGCCACGTTACTTTGTTCACTTGTGACTGCAGTCTGGTTCCTGGTATCTATGGCGATGGCTTATATAATATGGACTTTTCTGCATTTTCTCTGTAACGACTTGTGAAACATCAGACAAATTAAAGCTTCACGATTTACGATTCACGATTCTAAACTCTAAACTCTAAAATCTAAATTCCAAATCCTAAAATCTAAAATCTGAATTCTGAATTCTATATTCTAAACTCCAAATTCCAAATTCTAAAATTTTAAATCTAAAATTCTAAGTTATAAATTCTAAATTCTAGATGTTTATTGTGAAAGGCATGGATGCTCTGTTAAAGGAAGACATATATACATATAGTCGAAAGACAAAGACTATTTGTTATATACAATAAATAAAATAACATCTAAGAGAATACAAAACAAAAACATACTGCCAGTCATTACCCGTACTGTCCCAATTCAAAGTCCACATTTTATATAAAATTGTATCTAAAAAAAATAGGCTCTAAAACATTAAACATTAACATTAACAACACAGTGAATACACTTTTATTTCCACTCCATTCCATGTGCTTTCAGTCAGATGGGCAGATTAATAAAAATGTCTTTCCAGCAACTTACTTGCATGTGAAATTTGTATGTTTTGGATTTCAAACCCATTGTGCAAATTCAAACTACACCCCCCACAAACCTGTGTGCTCCATGCAGCTCGGAGGCTACTCCACAGGTCGGGCTGGCTCGGTGCGGCCAGGTGTCTAGTCCATTCTTCTTCATCTTTAATCTTTTGATTTGACGGAGGTCAGTGTAGAAATCAGGAGAAAGAAAGAAAAAAAAGGGGTGTGGCCTGCAACAAAGAAATAGACCAGCGGTGTTTCCCGGGATGTCGGGGTTATCTTCACAGTGGGCCGTTTATAGAAACTGTCTTTCATCTCAAAAATGTGGAAGTGTACCAGGACATTAAGAGCATTACTGTTTCTCTTTTGGTCTGCATGCCTGGTGGAGCTTCATCGCAGCCTCAAATGAGCAGAGGGTCAAAGTTCATTCTTGTCCTTGACGGTAGCAGTTGAGAAACCGATCTCTCTCGCTCGATATCACGCCCCACTGCGTGATTCCGATGACATGTGCAATTTCACGACCGCTCGGAAAATACCCGTCGGCTGTCGGACGTCATGTGGAGCGCTGCTAAGTGGGCCTTGTGGTGCGCCGGTTCTCTCAAGTCGCTCGGTATTCGTATATTTAAAGCCCAAGAAGAAGAAATGCAGTGTCCTTGTTTGCTTCTCCGACAGTTGTGTCACGAGGATTCCTTGTATTCCTGGATTTACTGGAAAAATCCTCAGTGTCATCTTTTCTTTTCCATAGCCCGTTGTTATCTTCTTGTAGAATGTATCATATGCATCAAAAACATCAACTATAATAGTAATTGCTTGTGTCATACATCTCCCTAATATTCACTCAACCAAACGGGTACATGTGAAATATATGAAATGATTGATGTGCAATAATGCTTTGGTGAGTGATATTCTTATATTACGTTCAGGAGTCAGTGCCAAGCCACAGTTCTTCCAAAACTATCTGAATACTAGAAAGCTGTAAGAAGGCTGCACAAACTCTAACTTTGGTGTTATATAAATTGTGTAGAAATTGCAATACAAGTCTAGAAAATCGACAAATAGATTAGATTAGATTAGATTAAACTTTATTGTCATTACACATGTACAAGTACAGAGCAACTAAATGCAGTTTGGCATTTAACCGGAAGTGCAACAGAAAGTATCGTAATAAATATAGGATATACAGATTATATTAAATAAATAAAGCGCGATACAAGAGGGCGGCTTAAGGCCTGACCTGGTACTATTAGTAATAAATTTAATACAAAACAGTAGACAGATGAAATTAACATTTAAATAATGCAGAGATACAAACATAAACTATCTGGGGTAGCTAAACGAGTGCAAATATTCAGTGCATATTAAATTGAGAGTGCAACAAATAATAATCTAAAGAATACAAACATTTATAACTAGAATGGGCGCTCGGTAGAGCGCATACCTTCACATATCACAAGATTGGGCATTGAATTATGAACATTTTGGCATTAGTTGCATGCCAATTGGATAGAAATTGACCGTGCTATATGGTAAAAAGAAGATGTTGACCTTTTCATGACCTTGACCTTGACCTTTGACCCGATCGATCCCAAAATCTAATCAAATGGTCCCCGGATAATAACCAATCATCCCACTAAATTCCATGCGATTCGGTTTAATACTTTTTGTGTTATGCGAGTAACACGCATACAAACAAATAAATAAATACACGGCGATCAAAACATAACCTTCCGCATTTTCAATGCGAAGGTAATAATACGAGTGAGTTTTTTCACGCGTAAAACTCACTCGTATTCCGTTGAAATCTGTTGCAACGTTCCAGAGATACTCTGCTAACGAGGGAAATGACAAACAAACGGGGTGGCAAACATAACCTCAGTGGCAGAGGTAATTACACTGATGGCATGAGGGAGGCAGGAGAGCGCCCAATCAGTGTGTCAGCCTTAATAAGACCTTGCTCCCACTGAGAGGAAGTAATCTACTGGAAACCAATTTGACTGATGAACCTCCAAACACACCGCCGAGCCCGCGAATCCATCACAGCATACAAAACATTATCCTTGTGTTATGACGGTGATCACCGAGGTTAGAGCACAGAATCTGTCTGTCATACACTCTTTAGTCGGTGACGATTTAACAATGACAATATTTATGATACATGGCACCAGGGGGTGAAATTAAATATAGGCTACAATAAGCGCTGTAACAGTTCCTACTTTTTTTAGACCGAAATACAAAATATACACTTCATCTTATGTTAAAAGCTTGTTATTATATAATGTAGATCACTGCGATTACACAGCTCTTTAACATCCTTCCTGCGAAGGTCAGTCAAGTGACAATGATGATATCATTTTTCATCCAAATTTTAACGTCATTCCCAATTTCTGTCTGAATTACGTTCGCACAAGACAGACTGCAGATGATTGAGCCCCGGATTAAAGCGGAGGGACAGATGACATTGTGATCAGAGTAGCGCCAGAGTAACCGCCTTCTCATTCTCCCCTTAATTACCGTCGTCGTAAAATAACACTTTGTATATATCGTGGCTATGATGAGAATCAGATGATCGTGATTCGGCCTCGGGAGGTTTTCACAAATTGAAAGACGGCTCAATGTGCAGAATGGCATGATAAACATGGAGTAAAGGGACCGGCTACCCATATGGTTGGCAATTACATTACGGTTCCAGCTGTTAATGGTGATGGAGTGAGGGAACAACTGTGGGAGCTTCTATCTCCATGGGAGACACATCTGGCGCTATAGGCTAATTTGTGCAGTGTAAAACGCCATAGGCATTCAGAGCATCGGAGCTGCTGTGTGACACATCTTATTTGTGTCGATTACAGCACACTTGTGTATCGCGCTGCAAAAGGATCTATGTTTCATTTTTGTAATATAATGCTTTTTTAAATGTTGCTTTTTATATGACGGATCTGTCTGACTGAAAACACTTTCTAGACAAAAAGGTAGTTCATATCTATCTGACTGCTAGTATTCGTGGATGAAAAAGTAGTCATGTGCATGGAAAATTGAGGATGTGACGCACTGAAATCACAGACAATCGTTGACAAGCGAGTCATAATCGTATCATCGAGATGATAATCACCACTCACCCGCTTCCAATGGGTGGACATGTATTTTTGTGTCTTTATGCTTAATTTTTTGATTTCATTTAACTGCTAATCATCTTTTTTTGGAGGACGTAAACTGGAATTGTTTACAAAATATTCGATCACACGTGCACAGATTTTCCCTTTCTATTGGTGTCACAAGTCGTTAGTGATGATTAATGTACTTCTTCGGCAACCTTGCAAGCCGTATGTTGAAAAGACTCCCGTCTCTGGTCCAGTGCGTCTCGGGGAAGCTCCATGTCAACGTCGTCAGAACAGGCTTCCGGGGACCGGTGCTGATCCCAGACAGCAGGCTTCCATCATCCAACAGCTCTGGGCTGTTGTTTCCTCAAAATACAAACAGGATCAGCTCGCCTATTAAATCATCCCGCCAGGTGAGTAAGGTTGACAGAGATCATGCGTGGGCTGCAGCAATTATGGGTTAAAGAACAAAGAATAATTAAAAAAAAGAATACACAATTTTGTCCCCCGTCTTTAATCTCAATTATTCTATTCCCTTTTCTTGTATTTTGAATGAGGAACGCGACAAAAAAGGGGACAGTTCACCGAAAAACATAAGAGTGCGATCTGTCCATCCAAGTACTTTTCAATTGTTTTGTTTTTTACAATAATGCTTTTTTCAATAATGCGTGCGCTAAAAACAAAGGCGGCCATGTTTTATGGTGGGGCCCTTCTGGCCGTTCCAAAGTCGAGGCTTAAATCAAAGGGTGACCGTGCTTTAGCCGTTAGAGCCCCTCGACTTTGGAACGACCTACCGGAGGGGATAAGGCTTGCAGAATCAGTAACTTCTTTTAAATCACTTCTTAAAACCCATTTTTATAGAACAGCTTTTAAGTGATCTAGTCTTTTTATGCAGAACTTTGGTTCCCCTAATTTAATTTGTCTGTTTTTAATTTATTTTAAATTTAAAATTTAAATTTTATTTTAATTTTTATATATATTTTCGAGTATAATATTGGTTTCTTGCTATTCTATTTGTTTTGCTTTGACTCTCTGTAGAGCACTTCGTAAACATTGTTTTTAAAGGTGCTATATAAATAAAGTTATTATTATTATTATTATTATTATTATTATTATTATTATTATTATTATTATTATTATGTCAACAAAGAACAAAGAAACTAAGATTACGACACACACAGCGACTCCATTATCTGCTCAGGTAGACATTAAGCCACTATGTCTTTATATGGAAAATAGTTGCTGTATTAATGCTCTAAATATCAAATGTAGCTATTTAAGATGAGACGAAAGATGACCTTGAACTATTTAAGATGAGACGAAAGATGACCTTGAACTATTTAAGATGAGACGAAAGATGACCTTGAATGTGTTTTACGTGAGCATATTTTCTTTTGAGGTGTTTCCCTCTAATATCTCTTTGTATGGAAACGTTTGCTGTGCTTATCTGTTGACGCTGCACCAGATGTGGACATCTTTGAAAGTATTATTTTTCTCTTTGATTAAGGCATGCTAGTTGTTCCTGGTAGCATTTAAGTTTATTAAATCTCAAAATAATTTACTTGGATTTGTTTGAGTATGAAAAGCTATAAATATGAATGTTTGGGGAATTTAAAGGTGCAATGTGTAATCATCCACCTGCTCCAGAGTACAACAAGGTGGAGATCCTACTTGTGGCACGCCTGTGAGACAAGTGTCAGGGCATCCTTAGCAACCACGTTGTAGTTTTCAGTCTCATTCATTTGATTTATTAATAATTTCGCAAGTAGATACCCTCTTTACAAATAATTACATTTACAATCATTGACAACAATCGACTATAATAATTAAGAAAAGAAAAATATTACAATTAAACTGAAAGAAAATGTGTGTATTTAAAACATTTTTTTGTGGCATCTCAGCATCAGCAGAGATAGCAGTTATGCTGAAATGTTAAAATATTAAATCCCAAACTCCACAAGTCGGCAGGTGCCAGGAGTTGTCACAGAGACATTCGTAAACCGCTTATCCTCGCCGCCCTGGCACGGCTGACAGCTGACATCTGACGGGCAGCACAGTGGCACTCTTCTGACTCGTGGCGCTCCTTTGACATCATCCTAAAAACCGATTCACGGGCAGCTCATCTGTCGGAAAACAACAAACGGTCTTGACGCCTGACTGCCGCTTTCCGCAGGATTGCCACTGTCAGTCATCAGGGGCAGCATTTAAATCAGCCATCGGTTATTACTATTTAAAAAAAAAGCTAACAGCAGAAAACAAAGAATCAAAATGTAACCAGACTGATGAAACTCTGAAAGCCGGTCGTAGTAACACCGCTATGTTATAATCTTCACAAGTGACATCGGTGTCTATAATTTACGTAATAAATGTGTGTTTACTGGGCCACCAACCTCGGGCTGTGTGATCCGTGTAAGCTTTGAAAGCCTGTTTATTAGATTTTACGCGTTGCTCCCTTAACCCTCCTGTTACCTTCACATTTACTAACATATTTTACCCTCGGGGTCAATTTGACCCCAGCAATTAAAACCTCCAGAAAATGATTAGAATTAATATTGTTTCCCAAGTTTAAGTGTGAGGTACTTTATGTTTGTTTGTTGACTACCTAAATAGCCCTTTAAATATATAAAAAAGTTGATATTTCTTATATGTTTGACACAGTGAAAAACAGCCTGGGGTCAAATTGACCCCAAAGAACACCGACGTTAAACATTGAATGGGGTCAAATTGACCCTAAAGGTAACAGGAGGGTAAAGGATGCAAACGTGATGCACTAAAGAGGATGAATCTGTGGTGTCTTAATCATCTTTAGGTTGCTCCATTTCAATATACATAAGTCCATAGCTGCATAATGCATTCTATGATGTAGAAAAACACACAGGTATCGACTTACCCTACAGCTAACATTCACATAAATCACTTTAACATACAACATAAAACCTTACGAGTAGGGATGAGAATTGATAAGATTTTAACGATTCCGATGCCTTATCGATTCCTGCTTATCGATTTGATTCCTTATCGATTCTCTTATCGATTCTTATTGGGCAAGGGGTGAAAAAAAAGAGCACAAACGGGTTTATTTATATTAATTTTCTTTTAAATAATTTTCTATAATGCTGCACACACCATATACAGTTTAAATAACCAAAAACATTTATACATATTCCTCTTGAACTTAAAATAAAACTTACATAACTTAAATAAAATGTATTCTGTTTAATTTAAACATGTTCCTTGAAATTACAGTGCTCCTTCCTTTTTTTTAAAGGGTATATGAACTGAGCTGCCAAAAATGAAACTAGCAGTGGCAAATACCAAGTGTGCAACCATCAATTGTATGGATCATCAACAATTCTTGTGCAGAAAAATAAGCATGTCTGCTTTCTCCGGGAGGATACGCGATCTCTCAGGACTTATTGTGTCTCCAGCCGTGGAGAACACTCTCTCAGATGGGCTGGAGGATGAACACAAAGATATGAGGAGGTGGACAAGACGTGCTGTAGCCTGCGACCCAGACAGACGACCAGCCTCTGAACCCGTGTGACTCTGAACCTCATCAGCTACATTGGATCGCAATGGAGATGATTTATATAGTGAAAGCTGGTTTACACAATGAACGCCTCCACATTTGGACCGGCCCCCTGAACAATATCAGAGACGCGTTCCGATTTATTATTTTTTTCACCCTGCCCGCTGCCGTTGAGATTGCAGTGAGACGCGGAGAAAATGTGAAGTGGTGCTCTTCGCAATAAAACATCTTTGATGGGACGTGTCGAGTCTCGGCCAATCAGCGTTCAGATGTCCACAGCGTTTGGGAAGTTAGGTTAGCTTGAATGTTAGTCTGCTACATCTGCTGCTGTCACGCTGCACGGTGTAGCGATACTAACAAAGTACCCGTACGTTAAAAACGATGTGATTTAGCATAGTTTTAGTATCGATACTTCATTAAAAGAGCGATCCAAGCGCACGCAATGCCCCGTTAAATGCTGTCTGCACGCGCAGCGCTCAGCCGTGATGCGCGCACACAGGTGAGCACACTCACCTCACACTAGCACTTTTTGTCGTGTGAAATAGAGCCAAACTTTAGAACGCCTCTGCCTAGTTGCCATGTTTGCTGCAGTCTGAAGAAGAAACTAAAAAAGTTTGCGCATGCGCAACGCCACAGAGGACCGTTAGCAGAACCGTTAAAGAATTTGGCTGACGATCCCAAACAATCGGTTCACTGGGAACCGGTTCTAAAACAGAACCGGTTCTCGATGCCCATCCCTACTTACGAGCGTGAGTGTTCTGGGGTCTCGGCCTATCGCACACAGAAGATGACACATCTTACGTTTCAGAAACTTAGTGGTGACAATCAGGACAAGAATTCGTACATTTTGGTTAAAAACGAACCGTCGTTTTACAGCGAGGCACAAATATATTTATGCGACATGAGTATGGAAAAATAAATCCACGGCCACTGTTAATGACCCGATCAAGAGGAGCGTAGAAACAAACATACTTAACCTTGTTAGCAGCACTTGCCTCACTGCCCCCACACCGTGTAATGTAAAGCTTTGGAACCTTTTAGAAATGTGTGGTCCTCAAGATACGGGAGTGGAATATGAGCCTTCATTCCTCGTGCAGCGGTCACCCTTGTGTCTTTATGGAAGAGTCTACCATTTTAATGGATCATTTTATGGTGTGTATGGGATTACTTGCAGATCATATCACTGACCTTTTGACCTCAAATGAGCCTGAGATCCAAAGTGGGTCCTTGTGGGTTCTGAGGTTTATGCTAAAAACCAGAGAGCAGACTTTTTCAACCAAGACTCCATAGCCCTTGAATAATATAATACAACCCAGCTCTTTATCTTTAACAAAAATATATTTTTTAATTTTGAATTTACTTTTGTTTAAATTATGTAATACGATATGACATTATATAATATACCCAATTATATGCTGCATCTTTTAATACTTTTATTGCATTTCAACTTTCACATTTCAGTGTGTACACTTTTCTAAATGTGTGCCGCTTCCAAAATGTCATACATAATTTATATTTCGGAAGGTAAAGTTACAGATGTGCACCAATAACTTTCCGTATTCTGTCGATCTGGCTGTCTTAGCTGTACTTTGGCTCGAGTCTTATATTTTAAGTTTTACACTTAAGATATTAGAACACAACAGTAAAGTGTACAACAAGTGAAATACATAACAGCACGCACCAAAACACACAAACTTATACATACGCTTTTGAACATATTGATAAATGAGGCCCAACGAGAGATGCAGTAACCAAGACAACTGTGAACCTTGACCCCCCTTGAGTTTATCAGGGGCGCTCTAAGTGTGTCTCCAACCATCAATTATTAACTTAAAGCAAATGTCAGTCTTCATTTTTGATCAGTGTCATAATTCTGGACTGTTCCTTTTCAAATATTGAAACTGCACCACCTTTACTTTAACTGCTTGACCATGGCAAGTCATTTTAACGACCAGGAAAAAGAGGAAAACACCTTTAGAGAGAGCATCTCCGGATGGACAGAAGTGTGATGGATGTAATGTGGACGGAATGAACATCAAAACAGCAACACATTCAATGCATATGACAATTATGATTCATATACTGGGAGTAGTAGGCATGATGACACATCTACTGATGATAGCTGCAGCAGTGGACGTATAGAATGCTAATGACAATGGCCCCCTGAACAATACCAGAGACGCATTATGATTTTCTTTTCAGTCTGTCCACACAAATCATAGACGAGCCCCTGTCAAATAGAACGTAATTAGTTATTTGGTTATTATTTATTCAATAAATAGTGTTATTTATTTCCTGACTTTTTTCTGTGAAGAACCCAGAGAGGGGTATTTGGTTATTATTTATTTCATATAGTATTATTTATTTCCTGACTTTTTTTCCCCTGTGATGATCCCGGAAGGGGTTATTAATAGTTGGTTATGTGTGGCTTTCTGGAAAACAATAAATGTTTACATTTAGGCACCCCTGCGATCGTCACACTTTTTCTGTTACAAACGGCCCCCATCAGACAAGGGAAAAGTTATGTGGCCCTCACAGGAACAAGTTTGGGGACCCCTGCTCTAGAGTTTTGACTCATGACCGATGCCTAGCCCTCTCCGTTCGGAGGGCTGCAGCCAGGGGACGTGATAGTGTAGCGGGTGTTTTCGCGGAGGTTGTGTGTATGCATAGGCTCGATTGATTGATTGAGTATACGATTGTGTGCGTGTACATTCCTTGTGTGTGGAAATCTAGAAACAGAAATGACAAAGACAGATGACTCCATAAGCTCTTTATCCCTGAACGTTTAGTCTTTGTTTTCTTTATCTGTTCACACGTCACGTGTGTCAGAGGATGGATTCTGTGCTTCCTATGTGACATCCTCAGTAGACATACTATAGCTACAGGGGATTGCAACAAGGGAGACTGAGATATTGTTCGACAGACTCACAAGCTGAGATAGAAAGATGCTTCATGCATAATAAGAGGGCTGTCAATCGATTCAAATATCGAACGGCGTTTAATCGCATTAAATAAATAAATACAATTCATTTTCAAATCGACATGTACCTTAAAGGAGGGATGCAGTATGGATGGTAATTATTTACCATTTAACTATGCTATTAGTTAAACAGTGCCGGATCTCTTGCTAACACCAGGGATAATCCATTTCACTTTAATTATCAGCTGACTGACACGCTTGGGTTTCCTTTCAAGTTTAAAGGAGTTGTAGCATTAAAAAAAAAAACGGAACACACACTGCTAGATTCACATCTCTCACGTTCACTTGCTCACACACACACTTCACACTCTCGCACAGACACTCGCTAACGTTCCGCCGGGCCTCCGCTACACTGGCAGAAAACACTCGGTGAGAATGCCTCACAGCTGACAACCTCACAGCTACACAAACTGATGTAGTGGAGACTTCCAGGGTGTTTGTTTTGACACACACTGGAGCTGGTGTGAAATGATTGATTAAATGTGAGCGTTATGTTGCCGTATTGTTGCCCCATGGCGGCTTGTCAGGCTCAACCGACGAGAGATCAGAGTCGTGTAAACGGAGAAGTTTTGTGAGTACGAGTACATGAGCACAGTATCAGACCCAATACTGGTAATAGTGTCAGTGCATGCAAAGTTATGATTCTAACTATAGTACCTCCAAAACAGGCTTAGCAATAGTACAAAATAGGGATGGGGTTTGTGACCAATAAATTGTAATTGTGCTATATACAGCATATACAGGACTGTCTCAGAAAATTAGAATATTGTGATAAAGTTCTTTATTTTCTGTAATGCAATTAAAAAAACAAAAATGTCATGCATTCTGGATTCATTACAAATCAACTGAAATATTGCAAGCCTTTTATTCTTTTAATATTGCTGATTATGGCTTACAGCTTAAGAAAACTCTAAAATCCTATCTCATAAAATTAGAATATTTCCTCAGACCAAGTAAAAAAAAAGATTTATAACAGCTGAGTGTTTGTCAAGGCTCAGGAAACCCTTGCAGGTGTTTCGAGTTAATTAGACAATTCAAGTGATTTGTTTAATACCCTACTAGTATACTTTTTCATGATATTCTAATATTTAGAGATAGGATATTTGAGTTTTCTTAAGCTGTAAGCCATAATCAGCAATAAATCAGAATAAAAGGCTTGCAATATTTCAGTTGATTTGTAATGAATCCAGAATGCATGACATTTTTGTTTTTTTAATTGCATTACAGAAAATAAAGAACTTAATCACAATATTCTAATTTTCTGAGACAGTCCTGTATACATATATACACACACATATATAATATAAATATATATATATATAAATACATAAATATATGTATATATATGTATATATATTTATATATATATATTTTAAGTAGTTGATTTGGTTCAGAAATCCCCAAGTAAGTTACAAGTTGAAATGGTAATTATCAGACAATTTAAAGTAAGGGAATTTATATATATCTACATATATAAATATATGTATGTATATATTTGTACATATACATACATATATGTATGCATATATATATATATTTTAAGTTGTTGGTTTGGTTCAGAAATTTGAAATAGTAACAGTCTGTTGAGTTATTTTAAGACACTGAAAACAAACGCACCAGAACTGAAAGAATGAATAGAATAAGTAGACATCAGGATGTAGGGTGTTTCCTTGAGACTGATTTTGGGATTACAATAAAATGGAATATCGTGACTATGTGCTCCTGTGGTAGTACTCTCGATATATGTAAGTAATTGTTTTCACAGGCCCTGTGACCTGACACAATAATATGTATGAGCCTTTGACAAACACAAATAATAATACACAAAATAAAAAATCTCTCTCTTACAAAGTCAAGATTAATAATGTTTATTACACTTCAATAAAGTTTAAAAAAAAATCCTTACAACAATGTATGAACAAAATCCAGATTTGACCCAGTTTAGGCCCAATTAAATGTTCCTCTGAATGCTGTGAAGGCTGAGCTCTAAACCTCAGGGTTTAATTGTTCTCTCAAACTTTCTCAAAATACAAAGATCTTGAAAACGTAGGCAATTTTTACTGCACCTTTAAAGTTTCATGAGTAAAAAAAAAAAAAACGTGTGTACGTCCAAAATGATCTGCCAGGTTCTTGTTAATGAATCCCAGAGCAATAAGTATGGTACAACACCTTCTTGGGCACTACCCACTTCTACATAACATGGTTAAAGGAGCAGTCTGTAGGAGTGAGTTGGTGTGAAATCTACTTTGTTATTAGTCCAACTGTGGGTAAATAAAAATTAAACAACACTTTAAAAAGTTCCCCCGAGGAGATGGCTGTCAGACTTAAACAGGCTTATGTTTGACACTTGGATGGCGCCTTATTTGACACATTTCATAGAGAACATTTAGACAAGCCCTTAACCTTGGTTTCATTGCTCAGCTTGCCAGAAGGAAGGATGAGTGTTGGGATTTATTATCAAAGAATTAAGGCAATTTGCAAAACTCACAAGAATGCCAAAGCCATCTTGTTTTAATTAAACTATGGTTGATATTTAAATACATTTCAATCAGGAGAGACTTGTATTTAGAGTTTAACAATAACTTATTACAATTGTATATCTTGGAATAGTGCAAAGTCTTTTTGGCGATTGGACTCTAGCCTGAATTAGCCAGGGGGTGGAGATGCTGATATCTGCAAAGGCAGAATCCCCCCTGGAGTCCAGACACTGGTGGTGGTGGTGGAGAAGAAGAGTTGCTGTAACGCTGATTGGACGAGCCTGGGGTGGAGGAGGGTCGCATCGGTTTGAGCTGAAATGACGACTGACAGCAGCAGAGAGGAGAACGTATTTTAAAAGATTGATTGGCTTACAGAACTGCGCTGCCTCCGATTGGTTCATTCATCGTGCACGCCCCCAATCAGCTGATGGAGTAGTTTGATAGACTAAGAGACTGCTTATGAATTAACCAGAGTGTAAAGAGTGACTTCCTTCCTGAACTTTTGCTTGAGCTACATTTAAATACATTTAATGAGTAATCGTAAAATTAACACCATTTTAAAGAGGAACAAAAATGTGGATTTATCTTGTTGAAGAGAGGTTTAGATCTTCAGCTTTTGCATTAATTTTCCATTTAAATAAATGCAAAAGTGTTCTTCATGAGCAACTAAACAAACTGCAGAAATCATACAGATGGAGGAAAAAGTTCTGAATAGATTAATCTTAGAATCACGATTCTGAATCCACACAAAATTACAAAACGATATATTTTTAAAGGTCTTATTCCTTCTTCAGGCATGTTGACTGGTGGTGCCCACACCGGCTTCAATATTACGCAGAAACTGGAGCTGGTTGCAGCAATCCGTATCGCTACTGGCTATTCAGCCGCTACTAATGTTAGCTCTAAATCTAGAATGGACAATTTAGCAGCAAGATTCAGCTGGTCCCATTTTTGTTGAAGGCAAATATTTGGGCACACTTAGGGCACCCTTCTACAATATCCCAGTGAAGAGGGAGCGTGACTCATTCAATATGCAAGCTTTGCAAATTGAAAGTACTTCAGGAACACTACAAATACCCGCGCTCACCATATGCCATCGTCTGGAAGAAAGAAATGGAGGACGTTCATCATCAGATTGACTGCCTGTTTAATTCCAACAGCGTAGATGAACGGGAATACTTAAATATACATGCCTCATGATGTTGTCATTTTCATTTTTGGAAAAACTATTTGTGCAAGTTAAGCATGACTTCATCTTTACTTATGTCTGAGTTTTGCCCTTTTGTTAAACATTATTGAAATCGGTTTGTTAAACCTTGATATAAAAATATCAAATCTTCATAATCGTGTTCACACTTTCCTGTTTTCATGCCATACGTTTTCATGCCACACGTTTTCATGCCATACGTTTTCCCACCGCCTTTCGTAGTGCACAACTCACTGGAGGAGACCCTAAAATATACAGCCCCATGTACTAAATCGATTCTGAATTGAATTTTGAAATGCCGAACAATTACCAACCCCAATATATAGCATGAGAAGATGGCTTATGCTGGATGCAGTAGCTGGTGAGGATGATTGAGACCATCAATCGAATGCATTATGAGCTCTCTTCTCAAAATGTAAACAATACTTTCCAAAAAACTGTTAATCTCATTCTTATATATACTGGAACAAAACTAACATTCAGAGAGCAAACATTGAAAGCATATTTTCATACTTCATCAGTAGATGTGCCAGTTGGACTCCATTATGTGGGAGAGCACCATGGATGTGGGAGAACAAATGAAAGTAGCTTCGGGAGAGTAGCAGACACACAGTAAAAAAAGAAAAATAATGAGACGGAAGGATTATGTATTTGTGAGTACACATTTACTAAATGAACCGTAACACTGCTGCTGCCCCATTCCAACCTTGAAGAATAACACTGCACAGATGCTGTCCTGATTCTTAAAAAGTCTCTCTTAACAGTTGATTCACTTCTCCCCTCTGTGCCCCCTGTCTCTGATGACTCGGTAAGTGGTCTTGAAATTAATTTGATCACCACAGCTTTCATCGCCCTCCTGCTCCTCTCTCCCGCATGTCGTGCCTCTTTGGAGGGTTACATTGTGTGAGGGACTGCTGGTCGTGCCAGTAAAGCACGCTCACATTGGGGGGGCAGAAACCGAGGGCATGCATGAAAGGTGGAGAGAGGCGATTGATTGCTCCGTGTTTCTGTGAAGTAGCCGTTTGAAAAAGCAGCTCAGATTTGGTTCTCAACCACCGACCTGATCAAAGCCAAGAGAAATAAACCGTAGCACACTATTTCGCACAATTACATTTTGTCATCTCATTGAGCCACTTTTTAAATCATGTCAAAAGGTTCAAAATTCACACAAGGGGTATGTCATGTACATTGTATGACAACATGTTAAAATCTTTTAATCTTGTGTTAACTACAGGTATCTTACCAAAAAGGCCTTCCAAAAACCCACGACCTTTGAGACAATGGAACTTCAACTCACTTCAACCAATTACTGAAGCACTTTATTTAGAGCTCTGAGAAAATTAAGAGTGGACCCAAAACTAAAAAGCTAATAGGCTGAATGACAACATCAAATAATTACATTTGAAGATCTTTGAGCTTTTCCTTTTAGCGCATCTACTGCCACGTTGACCTGCAATTCCCTGATGCTGTTGTGGTTCTGTTATGGTGCTGCCAATTTAGACATGACTCACGACTTGTTCTTCTGACACATGGGGGGAAGAATCACTCACACATTGTTCATATTTTACTGCCAGGGCAGTACTTTTAACTAGTTCTTGTTCAGTAGGAGATAGTAGAACACAATCAACTGCATAAAACAGAGATTTCGCCCCTCTGACTAGGAGGGAGGACCAGGAGCAGCACATTGATCCAACTGAACAGCAAGTTCATATATATATTTAATAAAGTTGTTCTTAAATTGCAACCCTGTCTGGGTGAATAATTTAGTTTGTTCATATCCAATTTCTCCAACAGCACAAATATCTTCCAAATACATTGATTGAACCAGATCTGTTTTGTGACTTTTTTGCCGCGTCATCGCCATTCAACTGATGTGTTTATGATTAGAACTGTATAGCCTATTAGAGCAACATGTAAACATACTTTGTTACACGTCCTGCATTTAAAAAGTTAGTCAAGTAAAAGAACCAAAATATCGGTGTCAAAATATACTGAAGGGAAGAGAAAAAAAAGGAAAAGTATACTCATTATGCAGAGGAACCAGTTTCAAATAATACTTATTGGTGCAATAATGTATTCATCGCTTTAATGTTTTAATTTTTATTTGAACCATTTTATATATTTATAATTTAGACTATATAGTGTTTACTTATTCATCATATTTTATTAGATTCATATTTATTATTCAGCATCCTAATCTGCAAAGTAGCCTAACGAATATTGTCAAAATTCCGTACAGTACTTTAAATTAAAAATGAAATGACATATGCATGGGTAGAAGGTATGGTGGGGTTAAAGGTGAATAATTCAAACATTTTATCCACAGATCCTCTTTTTTCTGATTTTCCAGAACACATTTGGGAGTAAAATGATTTTTAGCTATTAGGATTCAACGTAAGCAGTGTTTCTTCAATAATTCATCAACACGCTATATTGAGTTTGGCAGTTGAATATATTATCAAAGCATTAGGGGGAAAGGAAGGCCACGCCCGGGCAGACACACACAAACAGACACACACACACACACACACACACACACACACACAGGACAAACAGGGGACCATGACACTGCTATTTGGCAGCAGCTGTTGCTCACAGTTTCTTCCATAAACTTCCATACATTCTAAATGAAAATACCCTTTACGTTGCACACTTTACGAAAAAGGGGATGTAACAAAAAAGGATTGTAAAATCAGACTCGGCGCAAGTTTTCAGTCACAGAGTGATTACCATCTCAAACTACTGCAGCGCAGCTCCGGGCATATGGAGGCTAACAGCAGAGAAACACTGCAGGCAGACTTTGATGCATTTTATATTTCTGAGAAGCTTGGATTTGTCCTTGAAGAGCCACTGGTACGTGTCATAGTCCTTTTTAAAAATCTTTTCTCATACAAAAGGCCTTTTCTGTCAGTTTTGTATTCTTCGGTCGAAAAAAAGAAAAGATCTGAAATTATATTTAGAAGTAATTTGGTCAGCGGCACACAGCGCATCTGGGCTGGAACTGATAATAATACTTGTTTTTGTGTAGAATTTTGTCAAATTAGTATTCCAGTGAAAGCCTGTCTCTTTATGTTCGTAATGAATGGGTCTGCTCACTGTCAAACATTTCCTTAAGGTGCGTTCACACCAAAAGCTAAACTATTTTTTCGCACGACCGAATTCCATGAAAAGTCAACGTACAGACGCGTGTGGCTGCGATAGACGCGATATTTTCCCGGGCGGCGCGTTTGGGGCGACGCGATGTGGGCGACGCGTTTACAGCGGCACGTTTTCAGCGGCGCAATTTTCGCCCTGAGTTGAAATATTTCAACTTTGAGGCGGTAATCTCGCAACTCGGGCCAATCGGCTCTTGAGTTCCGCTCTCGTAGCGCTGGAAGCGGAAGTCTTTCAGACGTAACAGTAACTTCATCGGCGAAAGTGACCGAGCTGAGTGAGCCTACGGGTGATGTCATGAACCCAAACACGAGGGCGTTAGTGTGTGGGACGTCCACGACAAATATAAAGCAGAACTAGTGGTTAGTTATTCCGGAAATGATAACGGTCTTTACGGAGACAAGACACGGAGATAAGCCCCGCCCCTCGCACAGCGTCTCGACGCTTATGGCCTGAACACGGTGAATGGTCGAGCGAGTAAACTCACGCGATTTTGGCGACGCAGTTGAGGATTCCTCCTGTAAGTTTGAAATGCCACATTGTTACACAAACTCTTTTATGTCTATGGGGACACAGGGCTCTCAAGTCTCACGCTGAAAAAACCTCTCGGCTAATTAATGCTTGAATGCAGGGGTGCTCAATACAAATGTTCCTCGAGGCACCGGTCGAGGAGGTGGAGTAGCAGCCATCTTTGACTGGAGCCTATTAATTAATCCTAAACCTAAATTACACTACACCTCATTTGAAAGCCTTGTTCTTAGTCTTTCACATCCAACCTGGAAAACACTACAGCCAATTCTATTTGTGATTCTGTACTGGCCACCAGGTCCATATTCAGAGTTTATATCTGAATTCTCAGAATTTATATCAAGTTTGGTTCTTAAAACTGATAAAGTTGTTATTGTAGGAGATTTTAATATCCATGTGGATGTTGACAATGATTGCCTAGGTGCTGCATTCATCTCATTGTTGGACTCGATTGGCTTCTGCCAGAGAGTACAGAAACCCACTCACAGCTTTGGCCACACGCTTGATCTTGTTCTTACTTATGGCGTTGACATTGAGCATTTGAACGTCTTCCCACAGAATCCTCTTCTGTCAGACCACAACCTCATAACTTTTGAATTTATACTACCGGAGTGTACTCCGTTAGTCAAAAGTTTCTACACCAGATGTCTAACTGAGAGTGCTGTAGCTAAATTTAAAGAAGCGATTCCTTCTGCATTTGATTCAATACCACGTCTCAATATAGCAGAGGACTCCTGGTCTAACTTTAGTCCGTCCCAGATTGATCATCTTGTTGATAGTGCCACAGGCTCTCTGAGAATGACACTGGACTCGATAGCCCCTCTGAAGAAGAAGACAGTGAGGAAGAGGAGGTTTGCTCCCTGGTATAACCCTCAGACCCGCAAACTAAAGCAAACGTCACGAAAGCTTGAAAGCATATGGCGTTCAACTAATCTGGAAGAATCCCGCTTAGTTTGGCGAGATAGTCTTAAAACTTATAAGAAGGCCCTCCGTAATGCCAGAGCAGCCTATTACTCATCAGTAATAGAGAAAAATAAGAACAACCCCAGGTTTCTCTTCAGCACTGTAGCCAGGCTGACAGAGTCACAGCTCTGTGGAGCCGAGCATTCCTATAAACCTTAGTGGTAATGACTTTATGAACTTCTTTAATGAAAAGATTTTAACTATTAGGGACAAGATTAATAATCTCTTGCCCTTAACCAGTGCCAATCTGTCCTCAAGTGGAATGGCCTTGGAAACCGCTGTATGCCCTGGTGTATATTTGGAGGGCTTTTCTCCCATCAACCGTGACCAATTATCTTCAACGGTTTCTACTTCTAACACGTTTACCTGTCTCTTGGACCCCATCCCGACGAGGCTGCTTAAAGACGTTTTGCCTTTAATTGGCGGCTCTCTATTAGATATTATCAATGTGTCTCTGCTAACAGGCCACGTACCACATTCCTTCAAAGTGGCTGTTATTAAACCTCTCCTGAAGAAGCCCACTCTGGATCCAGAGGTGTTGGCTAACTACAGACCGATCTCTAACCTCCCCTTCCTCTCCAAGATCCTTGAGAAAGTGGTTGCAAATCAGTTGTGCGACTTTCTACATCATAATAGTTTATTTGAGAAATTTCAATCAGGATTTAGAAAACACCACAGCACCGAGACTGCACTGGTGAAAATTACAAATGACCTCTTAATGGCAGCAGATAAAGGACTCCTCTCTGTCCTGGTCTTGTTAGACCTTAGTGCTGCATTCGACACCATTGACCATGACATCCTGTTACAGAGACTGGAGCAGTCGATTGGCATTTCAGGCACGGCACTAATTTGGGTTAAATCCTATTTATCAGATCGATCTCAGTTTGTATTTGTAAACGATGACGCCTCGATAACCACCAACGGTAATCACGGAGTTCCACAAGGTTCTGTGCTTGGACCAATTTTATTTACCTTATACATGCTTCCTTTGGGCAATATTATCAGGAAACACTCCATAAACTTTCATTGTTATGCAGATGACACTCAACTATATTTATCGATAAAACCAGAGGAGAGCAACCAACTCGGTAAAATTCAAGCATGTCTTAAAGACATAAAAACATGGATGACCTGCAACTTCTTGATGTTAAACTCAGACAAAACCGAGTAATTTTAATCGGCCCTGAGCACCTCAGAGATCAATTATCTGGTGATGTGGTTTCTGTAGACGGCATTGCCCTGGCATCCAACACCACTGTAAAGAATCTTGGCGTTATCTTTGATCGGGACTTGTCCTTTAACTCCCACGTAAAGCAAATCTCAAGGACTGCATTCTTTCATCTACGTAATATTTCAAAAATCAGGCACATCTTGTCTCAAAAAGATGCAGAAAAATTGGTTCACGCGTTCGTTACTTCGAGACTGGATTACTGCAACTCCTTATTATCAGGCTGCTCTAATAAGTCTCTTAGGTCCCTCCAGTTGATCCAGAATGCTGCAGCTCGTGTTCTCACTAAAACTAAGAAAAGAGATCACATCACTCCTGCACTAGCTGCTCTGCACTGGCTACCCATGAAATCAAGAATCACTTTTAAAATTCTTCTCTTAACCTACAAAGCCTTGATTGGTGATACTCCATCATATCTTAAGGAGCTTGTAGTACCATATTGCCCCACTAGAGAGCTACGCTCACTAAATGCGGGACTACTTGTAGTTCCTAGAGTCTTCAAAAGTAGAATAGGAGCCAGAGCCTTTAGTTATCAAGCTCCTCTTTTATGGAACCAGCTTCCAATTTCAGTCCGGGAGGCAGACACAGTCACCTCATTTAAGAGTAGACTTAAGACTTTCCTCTTTGACAGAGCTTATAGTTAGGGCTGAATCAGGTTCACCTGGTCCAGCCCCTTGATATGCTGCTATAGGCTTATAGCTGCTGGGGGACGTTTAGGATGCACTGAGTACCTATCTCCTCTTTTTTCTCTCCTTAGGGATGAATTTTCATCTCTCCATCACACGTTACTAACTCTGCTTTCTCCCCGGAGTCCTTGACTTCCGTCTCATGGGGTCATCGGACCCTATGAGACGGCATAGATCCTATCTGCCTGATGGATCATCGAGGTCTGGGTCGTGGAGTTCCTGCTCCTGACTACGCCACTGTCCTGTTGAGACTCCGCCCACTGTTGAGACTCTGCCCTCCTCCTCCCCACCGCCATCTGCCTGATGGATCGTGGAGGTCTCCATCGTGGAATATGCCTACTATGAACTATTCATACACTGTCATATTCATTGAATGTATTTTAACTCTAAATCTGTCCTTCTGTACACATTACATCTATTGCATCTGTCCATCCTGGAGAGGGATCCTCCTCTGTTGCTCTCCTGAAGGTTTCTTCCCTTTTTTTCCCCCTGAAGGGTTATTTGGGAGTTTGTCCTGGTCCGATGTGAGGTTTTGGGGCAGGGATGTCGATGTGTACAGATTGTAAAGCACTCCGAGACAAATTTGTAATTTGTGAAATTGGGCTATACAAATAAACTGAATTGAATTGAACTACTGCTAACTGATGCCTCAACGTTACAATGTTTTACTTATGTTTATTACAGATAAATAGTTACTTCTTCGCAGCCAGCTCGTTTGTCTCCCCGTTTTGTTGTAGTCTCTGACACAATGCACACAATGACACCAATAATGGCAAAAAGAAGTAAAGCATGTTTCTTTTTTAAATTCATAAACCTATTTGGCTTTTGTAAATATAATCTGAAAACTGGAACTTCTATGTGTTTAGAGTAAAAGGCAGAGGGGCAGAGAAAGGAGACCAATGTAGAGGAAACCGTGAGCTGTGAAAATAGGAAACAGGAATAGAGGAAGTAAATGCTGTCGGAACCAAATGTTGGAGGGCACATGCAATAAAAGCAAAGAGAATCTGCTGAGGAGAAAGAAAGAGACAGACATGGTGGGAGAAGGATGGATTTGGGATCAGGTGACTTAGTTTGAAGGACCGGAACCCCCATAAGTCTGAGCCTCCCAAGTCTTGAAGTGTCTCTTCTTGGTATTGAGCGGTAATCACATTAGAAGAGAGAAGAAGGAGCTCAACCACACTGCCGCTGCTGAGCCCTGGTCATGGTCTATCCCTGCTTCAAAAAGCACAAAAGATTTACAATGAGGACTGTCTGACACCGGGGGAATGCAGCTCCGCCTGCAACTACACGTCGTGATGTAGCGGGGACGGGAGGCTTTAAATGATAGTCTCAGTGTTACTTGACATAAACACAGATCTCTTCTGCATATGTAACGATGTTAAAGCTACTGGTTTAAATCATTCTAAATTCTTTTCTGAGAAAGGTTATGGGTCTAAATACTATAATAACCCCCGAGCATCAGCCACCGATCGAGAATACACCTAAGTAAGAATTCAACATGCTGTCATTGAAATTTTAAACAAACCGTCGCGTTAAGTTTCTGAACTCCACCAAAACTGACCCCAAAATTAAAAGTACACTGATTTCTCAATGTAACTGGCACATTGCAAAATATGTGCACGCAAATTAAATTTTAGGTTGAGATGAATGGTGGTTTCTAACCGAAATGCAGCTTCGGAGTCTTCTACCACACATTTTTGATGTACACAAGCTTGTACCTCTCATTTATCTAAGAACAATATATTTTATCACACGCCTGTTAATCTTCTGTAGGCCTACTCATGAGTCAACTTTGGAAGATTCATGCCAATCAAAGCTGTAAGAGGTGCTCCAACTGTGAGTCACGTAACAATGACTTGAATGAATAGAACTTATCTATTTTTTACAAACTAAAACAGCTCCTCTCACTTTGCAACTCTATTGTCTCTATCTTTCAACAGACACAGGAGCACACCATATCACCTTGAGTTTACATGTGTTTATTGTGATGTAGAAACAGTAGAAAAATGCATAATATTGCACATAATTACTAAATTCTCAAGTTACAGAGCTTTGCATGGAAATTGGTGACCTGAATAATGTTATCGACTGCCTAGTCTAACGATGGGACTCCAGTATGTGTATTCATCACATTAATCAGACAAGTAACAGAACCATAACCTACATTAGAGCTGCTGTTATAAAATCACTTGAATTAAATACCTTCTTTGTTACAGCGTACAAGTTCAGTATCATTGCTACATCAGTGATTTTTTTGTACTTAACCAAAGCTGGTGGCTACAATTCTCTCCCAAGCTCTGCTGTAAGATTGCTACCGTCCTCCGTTAGCACTGTGTATAGCCCTTTCTATTAACTTTGCCAATTCACAGTTGTTGGGTGGGTAACCAGATGTTCGGTGTTTTGTAGGGCTGCAAAAATAAAAGCCTTTAGTTTTTACAAGATGTAATGCACAGTTGAATGGCAAGATGAATCACTGTTAAAAAAAAATACACTTAAAAAGATAACCTAGCATCGAATAAATCACTTAGAAGTAGATGAGGTTGCACATTGCGTGACAGAGAGAACTCAAAGAGAAATGTCAAAATAGCCTTTACTTTTTGTTGGAAATTCAAAACTAAATGAAAATCTTTTTTAAGTCATCAGCCTTGGAAGTAGTCAACACATATACTTTATGTTGTTAAAAATAATTTGACCTCACCCAGAAGACTTCTGCAGTTTTATCAATTGTACCTACTTTCTTTAAGGTAAGGGGCCCAAACATATAAATGTATATATATATATATATATTTATTTATGTCTATAGGTCTATATATAGACAGTATATATATTTATGTCTATAGGTCTATATATATATATATATGTCTATATATATATATATATTTATTTTCATAGTACTTTGTTAAAATATAAATTCAGAATAGTACGTGACAGTGTAGCCAACAGAAAGGACCGCATGACTGAGGCAAGGTTGGATGCCTAGTTGGTTGGTTGAGCTAAATGGAGAGAAAGACAAACCGAGAGAGAGAGAGAGAGAGAGAGAGAGAGAGAAGACAGGAGTTATAACCAAAGGCAGGCAGACGTTCAGTCGGCCAGACAAACAGAGCAGAATGTTAACAGATAATAATGAGGAAGAAGAGAGAATAAACGGGCCATAAGAACAGTCTGACACACTGCCATGTGCTCTACGGTGTCTCAGTCTTTCACGCATAGTCAAATGTTTGTGCTTTGCCGGAGGTGGGGCTGATGTCCATTCAAAGATAATAGCTTCACTCATGAAAGGCCCTCCACATGGCGCCTCCTCTTGTTGCCAAGCAGTATGCTCTAATGGGAAGAAGACCAAAAGTACATTGCATTGGAGAAGGCAATAAAAAGTCACACACAAACTATGAGTTGCAAACAACCTGTAGATAAAAAAAAAGAAACATCCATCTTTACTCAGCTAAGAAACGTGTCTGCATCCCAAAGCTCACCTAGATTTTGAAGGTGTGTGTCCATCCTCTTCAGCGAACAACAGAAAAAGAATTGACGGGATCTAAAATGTTTTTTGTCTCTGCTCTCCCCCGGCTGACTTAATGTGCAGTCCCAACTCAGTACCCCCAATGAACTGGTTTCTGTCGTTATACATCCTCATGTGTTGATCACCCTCTCTGAATATTCCCTCATCCGTTCCGAAGGTAACAGGGGTATTGATTTGCCCAGCGAAAAGGCGATTTCCAAAGCCTTCGTGTTTCAGTCAGAGGAACCAGAGTTTCCAACGAGCATGCTTTTTGGACTCTGTCTTGGATTTGCGTTTGGGGGTGGATGTGAATACTTCATTGGAGTAAGGGAGAGCGGGACATTGTTGGCTGTCCAGAGGGCAAAGTCTCTTTATCAGGGCCTGTAGCTTGTCCTCCTGCAGTTTGAAGTCCAGCTCGACACTGTAACACAAGCACAAGAGGGAACGTTTTAGATCATTTACACTAGTATTCAGTTCAGTACTTTACTTTAAAAACAGGGATTTGACAGAAGATTTCCTGATTTAAAATCAAGTGGATTCATCTGTAGGTTTTTTAAGTTAGCAATTTCTCTTTTTAGAGGTTGTAACATTTCTAACTTTTCTTTTTTATTTTAGTAATCCACTGATGTCCAGATGGAGGCTGGGAGGGAAGCAAACCGTTCACTTGCACTGTCAGACACCCTGGCAGCACATATCTCACAGACTCCCCTGATAATAGAGTTCCTTTGCATCATGTCCGTATTTTTTATGGATGTCGTCAAAGGGATTTTCCTGCATAGATTATATTTGTATAAGAGCCAGAATATGGGTTGCTCCTGACACCAGACCTCCATATCCACCAGTGTAATCCCAGGCTGGTCAGCGTCTGATTTTGTCTCTTTGTAGGGCTTAATCCCATCCAAATGAAACCACGGAAAGGCCAAGCATTTCCTGATTAACTGCCTGTATTCAAGCAAGGGATAAATGCGTTATTATACACCATCTCCTTTCACTTTATTGCTATTGATTTTTAGTGCTCTGTTAATGTACATATTTCTGGGGGTACATGCAATAAATGTTGGAAGCATCCGAGTGTAAATAATAGAAAATGAATCATCTGCTATGTGGCTGCCAAAGTGACAGTGCCCAACAAACTGTACTTGATAATAACATGTTTTTTTGCTTTTTGTATTTGGCCGTTTTTGAATCGTTATTCTTTATCATTGCCTCGGATTACTTCACACACGGCATTTTAGAACCACAGTGAACCAAAGCTTTTTTTCCCTGTCAATCAAACTCTGGAGGATTAAAGGTGGAGGGGAGTGAAGCTGCTGAAAAAGATGACATCTGACACGTCAAGGTCAAACATTTACCCCTCTAGACGTTGAGGCACAAAGCTCGGGCTTATAGGCTCACGGCTTTGATGGGCAGTGTAATTAGTTCGCTGAAGGATATGCAATACTCAAAGTGACAATGAAGCCTCGGAACTGTTTTCACCCTTAAGAAAAGTGTCGGTTAAGAACAGAGCTCTCTTAAAGCCTTCAGAGGAGAAGCCGCATCGACGGCTGGATAGGAGTTTGACTGGTCTGGACTCACAATGGATAAATGCGCTTGATTATATGAAAAGCAAGTCAGAAATGTGCAAGAGCCTTTGGCTGCATGAAACTCCTCCTTATTGATATAAAAGGTGTGTCATGATCCAGAGTATTTGTTTCTTATTTTGAAGTCCCTGTCTCTCGTGTTCTCTGTTTCCCTGCATTTCCTGTCCCTGTGATTGTCTGCCCTGTTCCTTATTGTTTCCACCTGTGTGATTGCAGACCCCGCCCTCATTGTTTGCACCTGTGCCTCGTTACCTTCGCATTGAAAATGCGGAAGGTTATGTTTTGATTGCCGTGTATTTATTTATTTATTTGTTTGCGTGTTATTCGCATAACAAAAACAGTTTTAAACCGAATTGCATGAAATTTGGTGGGATGATTGGTTATTATCCGGGGACCATTTGGTTAGATTTTGGGATTGATCGGGTCAAAGGTCAAGGTCATGAAAAGGTCAACATCCTCTTGAATCGCATTAAATTTGGTGGGATGATTTGTTATTATCCGGGGACCATTTGATTAGATTTTGGGATCGATCGGGTCAAAGGTCAATGTAAAGGTCATGAAAAGGTCAAAATCTTCTTTTTACCATAGCACGGTCAATTTTATCCAATTGGCATGCAACTAATGCCAAAATGTTCATAATTCAATGCCCAATCTTGTGATATGCGAAGGTATGCGCTCTACCGAGTGCCCATTCTAGTTAGTCTGTGTGTTTAAACTGTGTCAACACCTTGTTCTGTGTCAGTTCGTCTCTAATGTTTCGCAAAGTTAAGACATTTGGTCTCCTGAATCTGACTACCTCTTTTTTGCAATCTGCTTTTGAGTCCTACTCCCCGTGGCTCCCGGCCATTCCCTAACAAGGTGTTTTCAAGCATGTTTTGCTGTAGCAAAACAAAAGCTGTTTTAACCCAGTGCTTTGCTCGTTTTTAATTTTCCTACATCCTTTTGATTTATTTCCACTCACACTTACAGGTAAACACTGACAGTGAGAAACTCAGTTTTTAGATTAGACCGACGCCTTTATCTTGACATAACTGCTGTTTCTTGCAGTATGTATCTCTTATTCAAATCTTCAAAGCGTTTATCTCTATTTGCATTGTTTTTGTTGAATTTAAAACCCCAAAAAACTGCAAGGATCTTTTACAACTGCTGTTCAAAGAGTGTTGACTTGACAGAAAGCAGAGTCGAATCACAGCAGCACAGTGCAACACAGACTAGCCTCAGCAATTATTAAGCAATTAATCACTTGCCAGATCACTGCACTTACTGTACGCTGTGGACAAAGGCCTCAGGGGAACCCCAGGGTGGCACTGGGGAGCAGGTGCTCCCGCGAACAACTACCCTACATCTAAGATCATCTCTGCGCAAAAACAGATTGAAGCAGCTGGAGACATGGAGGCTTTTCTAGGGCATTCGGCAAAGCAGATTAATCATCTCTTTAGCTATGCAGTGTGAGTCGCGGTTGCTGTGATCAGTGGCGAGCCGTTTGTTTGTCTGTGGTCGTGGTGTGCTGAGCACCATTCAATGATTGTTGCTCCTGGGGGGGGGGGGGGGGGAATTCATGCTGCCGTGAGATGTCTTTTTAACACGGCATACTCTGTTCATTTAGCAGCGTGTATACCTGCTTGCTGCTTCTCTCTGTTCTTTCTTCTGCCAGCACCAACGTAATTTCTCCTCTGGTGATTTCCCCTCTGGCCATTCAAAGTTTAAACTTTCCCCTTGACAAGATGAGTGGTTCAAGCGCAATATAGTGTAACAGCTTCAGAACTATGACAGGTCATATGGTAGAATGGATCTCGAGAGGCTGACAGTTATTTCTCTCCCTGACAGGCGACAGTCGCAGCAGAAACTTCCCGCAGGTTATCTTGATCAGATGCTAAATTATTCCCCTGTCATGTATACCAGATATACAAGCTAGTGTTGTTGTCTATTACACAGCCTTCTGCTTTACAGACAAAAAAAAAAAAAACTAAACCATTAATGAGAATGAAATGGAATAAGCAATCTTGACAATTGTTTACTCAAAAGAAAAACACAGCTCCACCATCTCAGCATGGGCTACCAGTGCTAATCAGCTCATTGCATCTCATCATATTGCTTTCCCTGAACTTAACAGTTTTTCAGGGGTTGTTAGTTCCAAATTAGAAACCACTACGTTGCATACTTTGATTCAAATGCTGGTTTTATTCAACACAGCATGATAGGAATACAGTCCTGTAAAGCTTTCATCTAAGTATGTTTGTTAAACTGGGCTTCCTGCTTCCATACTAGTTGCTTTGGATGCTCCTGTAAATCTTGTTTGAACTACTTGTTCAAAAATTTGGATAAGAAGGGAATATGAGGACCAGAAGATGGAGACAATCCGATCATAACATGTCTGTCTTTGAGTTGAATGTTTCAGTTCCTTTAATACTACGACTACCACTAATAATAATATTACACATTGTGATATCCAACCAGACATATTTTTTGGGGTTAAAAAATTCTGAGGGTTCATTTTCCTGGTTGGTACGATTTCAAATGCTAAACTGCGAATATATAATAGCTAATATCTGCTGATCAAGTGATTTCATTGGTCTGTGTTAAAGCCATACATAGGTCAATTGTGATTTAATTCAGCAACGATTGCACCGTGTTATATTTACCTTCGCATTGAAAATGCCGGAAGGTTATGTTTTGATCGCCGTGTATTTATTTATTTATTTATTTATTTGTATGCGTGTTATTCGCAAATCTCAAAAAGTATTGAACCGAATCGCATGAAATTTGGTGGGATGATTGTTTATTATCCGGGGACCAGTTGATTAGATTTTGGGATCGATCGGGTCAAAGGTCAAAGGTCATGAACAGGTCAAAATCTTTCGCAGAACTCAAAAAGTATTTAACCGAATCGCATGAAATTTGGTGGGATGATTGTTTATTATCCGGGGACCAGTTGATTAGATTTTGGGATCGATTGGGTCAAAGGTCAAGGTCAAAGGTCATGAACAGTTCAAAATCTTTCGCAGAACTCAAAAAGTATTGAACCGAATCGCATGAAATTTGGTGGGATGATTGTTTATTATCCAGGGACCAGTTGACTAGATTTTGGGATCGATCGGGTCAAAGGTCAAGGTCAAAGGTCATGAACAGGTCAAATCTTCTTGAATCACATGGAATTTGGTGAGATGATTGGTTATTATCCGGGGACCATTTGATTAGATTTTGGGATCAATCGGGTCAAAGGTCAAGGTCATGGAAAGGTCAAAATCTTTTTTTTTTACCATAGCACGATACATTTTTGTCCAATTGGCATGCAACTAATGCCAAAATGTTCATAATTCAATGCCCAATCTTGTGATATGTGAAGGTATGCGCTCTACCGAGTGCCCATTCTAGTTCCCCTAATGTTTTGTCCGTCCATTCAGCCTATCTATCTCTTTCTCTCTCATTTACTTGCCATTTGTTACAGTGATGTATGAGATGCTGCAGTAAACCGGAGGGTCGGCAGAGACTTTCAGAACAGAGCTGAAGTCTAGATAAGACCTATAGATTGACTACCGGAGCTCAGCAACTATACTCAAGTCCTGAATTTATCGGATCTAGCGAAAACGCTGGCCTGCTCAAAAATTAAGTGCGACATCTTTAGGGGATGCTAATCTCGGTTACATTTGAAAGTTTTGAGGTGTAGCTTTTTATCTCAACTTGCTTTTTGAGGCTTTAAATTGCCTCTTATTCAAGGTGTCACACTGAGTGGTTTGACCATCATGGTAATTACCGCTGCCCTATAAGTAGTTTAACTCTCTGTATTCATAGACTATTATAATAACCGGGATACTGGTAATGAGGTGAGGTCATTGTGTGTCACAGTAAAAAGAACATTCAAAATCAGGAGCAGAGATCAACATTAAAGTAGTGCATTTATTTTTTTCCTCTCTAAAAACCAAATTCAGTCTTGGATTGTTTATGCAGCTGAAGAATACTAAACAGCACTATTTGCAGAATTTAAGATATTTATTACAATTGCTTTGGCAGATGTAGATAGGACCGTGACAGTATATACCTCCCTGCTTGCCAAGAGTCTCTATTCACCGACTTAAAAAACAAACTGGGTGATCCGAAATAAGCAACATTTAATGAAACGGCGCACAGATACAATAATAATAGTACTCCGCAGAGTGTGTCTTCTATGTGATGTTATTGCCATCCCACATACGCGATGGTTTACTGGCAACAGACCGGTGTCGGTTCTTTTGCCGTCCGGAATTGTTCATCGTTCGATAATTAAGCCAAGCTGCTGCGCCGACGTACAGAGTGGCAGTAGATAAGATCAGCGAGGTGAAAGAAGAGAAACTCAGCTATGGGCTAGAGGAATTCTCTTTGCTCCTCTAACGCAGTGGTTTGGTTTATTGCTCCAGTCGTACAAATGATGTCGCCGTTACATCTATAATGTTTGTTCTCCGTTAGATGAAACCCGAATGCCCCCTGTTTGCCATCTGCAGTAAGACGTTATTAAACAAGAGGTTCAGTCAAACCACATGACATAATAAATTCCCTCAAACCATAGAATTTGTTAATGCTCTGGTAGCCTTACAAATACTCTTACATACACACTCTACTTAAACCCTCTTGAAAGGAACACTTACTTAGAGTCATGGATCAACACATGGACATAAATCAAAGAAAAGGCCTGCGTGATCAATCAGGACACAAAGAGACGGACACACAGCGGCAGTCGGGCCGTAACAAAGGAAACCACCAATAGTACGTTAAAAAAACGAAAATATTGAAGAGAATGAACTAATTAACCAATTAAATATATGAAGTGAAAAACGTCTTTGTTACAGGACACATTTTGATTCAGCATCACCCCAACATGATCCTTTCTGAAACTTAACCAAGTGGTTTGTTGCCGACTCCAATCTTCATCCATTTCACAACGGTAACCATGTGATTAACACTGCAATCATTACATTTAGTCATGAACATGTATTGATCACTTGCCGATGTTAGCGACACTAATTCAGGAATATTAGAGGTTAGGAACAAACCACCGATGTCGTCGTGTGGTTTGGAGGACTTGTTGCATCTGGAACGTAGAAAGCCTTTACATTCTTCCTCCTGACACGTCAATGAAGACTTTTCTTTCTCATAAATTCATGTTCGATAATATGTTGCCGAGATCTGGTGTGTTTCTTTGGTCTTTCAGCCAAAGAAAGATTGGTTTCCAGCTCTTGCTGAATGGTGGTCTCCCTTTTTGCCTGCGGTTGGTGAATCTTACTCTCGGGATCATTCAGTCGAGGCTTAAACATGTTTTCTAGTTTTATTGATTACGCAGCTGCTCTCTGTCTTGCAGTGGTGAGAGCGGCTGTCGCTCTGCAGCCCTCGGTCTCCGTTATCCCGCTGTGCTTTTGAAAAGATATTGATGATGGAAAGCCTTTTGTTTCTATTTTTGCTTCACCTTAATAATAATAATACATTTTATTTGTATAGCGCTTTAAATGGGTCCTCAAGGCCCTTTACATAGTAAAGACAAATGCAGATTAAAATAAATGGGTTATTACCTTAGCATTGAAAATGCGGAAGGTTATGTTTTGATCGCCGTGTATTTATTTGTATGCGTGTTATTCGCATAAGTCCAAAAGTATTAAACCGAATCGCATGATATTTGGTGGGATGATTGGTTATTATCCGGGGACCATTTGATTAGATTTTGGGATCGATCGGGTCAAAGGTCAAGGTCATGAAAAGGTCAAAATCTTCTTTTTACCACAGCACGGTCAATTTCTATCCAATTGGCATGCAACTAATGCCAAAATGTTCATAATTCAATGCCCGATCTTGTGATAGCGAAGGTATGCGCTCTACCGAGTGCCCGTTCTAGTTAAGTGCTATTTTGAAAGTGTGGAGTGATGGAGAATGTCTGAGGTGATGGGGGAGACAGTTCCAGAGGGAGGGGGCAGCAATGGAGAAGGCCCTGTCCCCCCAGGTCCGATACTTGGACAAAGTATAGGGGAGGTTGGCGTCTGTAGATCTGAGGTGCTTGACGGTGCAGGAGGTCAGAAAAGTATGGAGTACCGAGGTTGTGAAGGGCTTCATAGGTGATGAGGAGAATCTAGAACTGGATTCTTTGCTGTACGAGCCAATATCAGACCAATGCTCTTGTCTTGATGCGCCAAGAGCAGATTTTTTTGTCTCGTCATGCTCCTTAGGCAAGCCAGCGGCTCATGTCTGAGTCGGTTGTGGTGTTCATATCCAGTAGATCTTGATGAACGTGCAGCCTAGATCAGGGAATGTATTGTATCTCGTCCAAGTCTCCAATGTGAGAGGTATTGTGACGTCAATGGGCTCATTAAAGAACATTTTCTCTCTCTACACTCTCTAACCTTTTCCCCCTGAGACTGACTAGAATGAGTGCTAAGATTTAACGTGATACACCACCACCTGTTCATGAGTAGTAGCATAATCAAGAAGCTTTAAGTCAAAGGTTAAACTAAATAAATAAGAATTAGTCAGTATTATGGGACCCAGACATTTGAACATTTTACTTCAACTGTCGTCTGAGCAGAGACAGAAATAAAGAATGGTTTGACATGAATTAAGTGTGATGGAAGGCAATCAAGGGGATGTGAAAGTCAAGGAAAATGAGCAATGAGAGAATAAATTAGATCATATGTATGTGGATGTTATCGTGCCGGGGGAAACAGAAGAGGTTCCCCAGGACGGTTCGTTTAGTTTGATCTTATTTCAGCAACATGTTTCAACTTAAAATGCATTCAGAATTATCATAATAATTCCTCGAATTAAGTAATTATAATTTCAAATAAAAGTTAGTTCCTTCTGTGGAGGAATACAGACTATCTCTACGTGACTCGTACGCCACGACTTGATATGCAACACTTGATTAGGACCACATCTGTGAGGCCCAATGCTTTTTCATCTTTTTCAATGCACAATGAGTGCCCTGCTTTTAAGGTCCAGTGTTGTTTTCACATCACAATCTGGGTCAGCCTGACACAATGCATTCGTCAGGGGGGGAAGAAATAGATCTTATAGAAAAGATCTTGTGGAAAATACGAAATGAAGCAAAAATCCTGAAAAACCTGTCAGTTTCCTTGCAAAACTTGTCGACGGTAAAGTATCATCATGACTTTATAATATTCCATTATCCATCCATACCGCTTATCCTCATTAGGCTCACGGGGCGATGGAGCCAATCCCAGCTGATATTGGGCGAAGGCAGGGTACAGTCCATCTCAGCGCACATATAGAGACAGACAACCTTTCATGCTCACATTCACACTTATTGTAAGGTTCTGTTCTGTGTGTACTCTGTGTCTCCTCGGTGTCTACTGTGTCTCCTCTGTTTCCTTGATCATTTCATCCCCTTCACCTGCCCTCAGCCTCTCCTGTCTCCTTGATTGTGTCATTCCCTGCACCTGCCCTCAGCCACTCTCGTCTCGTTAATGTCTCATGTCGTACACCTGTTTCCATGTCGTACACCTGTTTCCCCCCCTATATATTGTGCCACTCTTTCCCTTGTCTTTTGCTGGATTGTTTTCATTTTCCCGTCGTCCTGTCTTTCGTACCTGATCCTGCCTGCCTGCCCTGACCGCTGATCCTCTGCCTGCCCCGTTTGGACCTTATGTTTTTTGTTACCCTTTTGGCTACAGTAAAATGTTTTTTGTTCATCTAGATTGAGTCCTCTCGATTCCTCTGCGTTTGAGCTCCTGTACCTCGCAACCTGTGACGTTAGCCCTGACAGAACAATCCAGCCAAAACACAAGGGAAAGAGTGGCACAATATATAGGGGGGAAAACAGGTGTAAGACATCAGACAGTAACGAGACTAGAGTGGCTGAGGGCAGGTGCAGGGAATGACACAGTCAAGGAGACAGAGGAGACACAGAGAAGACACAGTAGACACCGAGGACACACAGAATAGAACCTTATACTTATGGGCAATTTAGAGATCAATTAACCTGAGCTGCATGTCTTTGGACTGTGGGAGGAAGCGGGAGAACCAGGAGGGAACCCACGCTGCCACGGGGAGAACATGCAGACTCCACACAGAAGGACCGCCCCGACCGGGAATTGAACCCACGGCCCACTTGCTGTGAGGCGACAGTGATAGCCACGACACCACCGTGCAGGTGTGTAGTATATTATAATATTGAAGGTGTTTAAAACATCTGAAATTCATTCAAAATATTTTAAACCAGAGTAAAGCTGGACGGCTCTTTATGTATTGCTGTTTAAAGCAACTTTTATTGCCATGTGGCATATTGCTAAATGTTCATATTCAGTCGGTATCCAAAGCTACTTTCACTTTCACCCATCTAAAAACAACCGAAAGGTCCCACTGTACAAAAGGTATTTCCAAACAGCTGTCTGTTTCCTGTTCTAAAGAACAAGATAACAAGCGGGTTCAGCGGTCCAGGCTTTTGTGACAAATGACACAAGGTCAACGCTTTAGTGGATTTCCCACCTGCTTCTGAACCAGTGTTCATCTCAGAACACACGAGAGCACTAACGTCACACAGAACCACGGCGTATTTCGACAGAAATCCAGAAGGTTAATCCAACCGTTGTTTCCAAACATTTTATTTTTTATCGGACGTGATGAATTTCTAGATCTCATACTTCGTGACGGCTTCAACTGTGTTTCCTTTCCTATCTACTTCGCTTCTTCTGTGTGATTACTTATTTATTACAGCGACACATTCCGCAGAGTCATTATTTTTTCATCATCCATTGTACTGTAGAAAAACACACCATGCTGCCAGCAGCACTGTTGAGAGTATATTATGTGCTGCACTTGCATAATATACTCAGTTCAGGCCGGCAGCTGCACATTTACTTTGGACTCTTCTTCCCAAATACCCGATGATTATTTTATGATTAATCATCTCACAATTTTTGCATTTTTTTAAAGCTGTCAAGCCTTCGTGAGATCAATGTCTCTCCAGACATTTCCTGTATAGAAAAGCATCACAATAAACACCTCATGTCAGCATCCATCTTTCACACTGAACCAAATTATCATAAAGAAAAAAACAACATTTAATGCAGCATTAACGACACAGATATTAATGATTGTGAAAAGGGCCCACCTGTAAATGATGCATGCGCTGTTTCGACAAGTGTCACAATTTGCTGTGTCTTGTCCTGTTCGGTAGGTGAGCCTGTGAACAGAGAGATGAAAAGATACGTGTGATCTCCACTGACAGGCTTGAGCTTCCATTTTTCAACATCTGTGGGCATCAGCTATCAGACAAAATCTATTCAGCTTGTTGTTTATTCCTACCAAGTTGAAAATGCAGCAGGGGCTCTCATCCTGCAGTTCTCTCAGATTTAGTTTATCAAGTGTGCAGACTTGCTGATTTGACACAACAGGATTACCTCGCTTTGCCTCGACGTCGTTATTTAACTGTGTTCTGTGTCTCTATTCTATAGGCAATGGGAAGTACTTGTAGCATATAAATGCTGTATGAATCACGTGTAGTGAAAAATCAATACCTTTACATTCTGCGCTCTACCGTACATCTTTTTTTTATTCATCATCTAACTCAATTTGCTTTCGACATAATTAACATCAAGGATTCCAAAAAAAACAATCGGCAAGACAAATTGTATCCGCTTTGTTTATGGCGTGGGGAACACCGCCCCGCGGGCCTGTTGTCTTTACTGTGTGAGAGTTGCAATTTGTTATGTTGAAAGACCTCCACAAAGCACCAACATAAGCCATCGCTGGGGCTCGACGGAGATTTATGGGTGCACATTTTAAAGATGACATAGTGACTATACGATAGCGTCGTTGGAACATTCTATGCATATTTCCGAATTTGAGTTTACACAAGCATGCAGGGCCGCAGAGGGTTATTTGCGCTAGTCACTGCACGCAATAAGTCGTGGCTGCAATGTCTGGGGATGAAGGGAGGCGCTGCGTTCGTGCCGCACATGTGATTATTCGCCGTCACTGCAGCCATCACTCGGTCGGATTGCCGTGCCCAGGGCTCGCATCTCAACTGCTCACCGTGACACGAGAGGTGACCTTATCGAGGGAGACAGAAAAGCACGTGGATCGAAAATGCTGATGGGAGCTCAAGGTCAACAAGGTCTCATCCATTCTGCTCCGGCCCCCAAATGAAGTCTCTTTGAGCAGCCGTGAGCAAGACCAGTAACTCACTGCACAGACGAGGTCCACACGCGTGCTGTGCGGCAGCCGGGCTTTTCTTGTGCATGTTTGTAATTTAGAGAGCTCCGCTCTATTCATCAAAGGGTATTAACCTAAATTCATAATCACCGGATGTATTTAGCGATAAAAAAAGAAGAAGAAAACACTTCATTTTCCCGTACAGGGTAAAATGCTCATGAATCACTAAAGCGACACAATATTAAAAAGCACAGCCTGTCACAGAGTATAATTTCATAGATGCTTCATGGAGAAAAACAAACTGCACCGTGGATATTCGGTCGCTAAGCCGACTGTCTGTTGGCACAGATTCTGTGTTTCTAGCCGTGTTGCCCAGGTCAGCTGTCCCGGGATATGTCCCGCCCTCCTCATGTCACTTTTACTGTCAACACCCGCTTACGTGGTTGCTGCTCTGCTTGAGCACTGCATATCATTTATTTTTTACTGATAACCTGTGATCAAAAACTACATTCAGATGGGGCATGCTTTAAATACGGGGTGCGTTTGTCATATTATGTACATGCACATGTTTGGTATGTTCAGTTTAATTCAATTCAGTTTATTTGGTATAGCTCAATATCACAAATTACGAATTTGTCTCAGAGGGCTTTACAATCTGTACACATACGACATCGCTGTCCCAGGACCTCACATCGGATCAGGAATAACTCTTTTCTTCCCTTTTCAAAGGGAAGATACCTTCAGGAGAGCAACAGAGGAGGACCCCTCTCCACGATGGACAGAAGCAATAGATGTCATGTGACCAGAATGACCAGAGTTACATAAACACATTCAATGAATATGACAGAAGTATGTCTTATGCAGACACAGCAGACAATATGATGCAGCAGTTACACTAGCATGGGTAGCGACCCTCATATCTCACTTTATTCATATAACAGTTGTACTATGGCTCTTTTATCAATACAGTTTAACCGAGAGTTACACACGTGTAAAGAAATAATTAATGGTCCGTGTGCAATTTTTTCAATCTTAGAACCACTTTGAGATAAAAACCATGAACACTATGAATATGTAATGCATCTAAGCTGCCCAAAATTGAAGAATTGGGATATGGAAATATTGAATGCCGTCATATGAACAATGGGCCTCACAAAGGAACATACTCCTATTCTTACATTAACTTTCTCTACTTTTTTTTATACAATTTGCCAGAACGAATTCAGCAAACTTCAGAAAAGTGTGTAAATTACCATCGTAAACATGATGAATGCCACGGGCGTGTGTTCATGAGGATTGAAAACCAGCATGTTTACCGCCCCCGGTAGTACCATATAAGTCTTTTCCCATTTGTACAATAGTGTTCATTCATGGAAATGGCACCAAAGAATGAGATACATAAAGCAAAAATCCATAGATCTTTCAACACGGTCAGCAGCAAAAAATAGCAAACGGCTAATGCTGTGTTACCTGAGGGTTATAACGCCACTAAAATAGAGTGGAAAGAGCTCAATATAACGTCTTGTCACTGCAAGGCGATCGATGATTGCAACAGACGGGGGGGGGGGGGGGGTGAGGGTAAGTCTCTATCATGGAGATGGACAAAAGAATACGTGCCATCATAGGTGATGTTGCATAGTCAGTCCTTGCAACGGAGGATGTTCCCCAGGAATGCGACTTGAATAAACCTCCACGTGGAAGGGTATTTTTCTCTCCCAAAGGCCTGACACGCGAAAGACATCCAAAATAAAATAAAGTTAACACTTGGTGACCCGTCTCATTGACCTTATAATATACAGAGAGACTAACTGCAAATGACTCCTACGACAGGTCTGGACCACTCGTGAATTGGGTTTGTGCCTAAGAGAAATAATAAAATCAAAGATAAATGGGTGAATTCTGCAACTTCTCCGAAGTCACTTGAACGAGTCCTTCTTGCACGAGGCCCAATGTGCCCATTGCTTTACCATTGGTTAACTTTAACCTTTTGTGACTGCATGTATGCTAATTGAAGTGGCTTAAAATACACTTGACATCATGCATTCGTTCACGGTAAGAACCTGGAGACTTTTAATTGGATTCATTTCAAAGTTTAGTCTTAAGTAAGCGTACTTATGATTATTAAAGTCGGCTATCTGGCTGTCCAGCCATGCAAAAATGGGAAGGGGAACGTACTGTGCAGGGCATGCTTTGTGTCCTGTAACTGCACCTCTCTAATAATGCAGAAGGAGCACAACACAGTGAGAGCACTATAGCAGGCAATGTTTTGTGGAGATGAAAGGCAAAGTGTTATGAGGCTGCACTAATTGGGCCTTTACAACCATGTCCCATAGCGCCATTGTTCTCCACTGGATATGGAAGACTTAAATACATTTTGCTTTGTGGGGCTACGGGTTTTAGCGAAGGGATACATTGTTTCTTTCAAGAGCACTGCAGTAGGAGTCAGGATGTGGACATCGATTGAGTATCTTATGAAAATTGTTAAGCATTATCGTCCCAAAAAACCTGATTGGCACATCCCTACTTTACAGGTAATTTACATGGCAAAAAGAGGATGAGTTGGCGATATTTGATCCTCTGAATGTCCATCTCCTGCCATCATGAGATCAATATTTCTTGTTGTCAATTTATTCAGTTTATAGGCAAATACCAGCAAAAATGATGCCATTCCCAGTAACCTCAGCTGTACTATTGTTTTCTTTTTCTGGTGCTAATTAGCATATGTTATGCTATAATAATATGCTAAACTAAGATGGTAAACAATAAATACCTATTGAACATCGTAGCGTTGTCATTGAGAGTGTGTTAGCACTCTGATGTGAGTATTTAGCTCAAAGAACCAAACTCCCTCGCAGAGTCACTAGCCTGAATGTAGACACGTTGTCTTGTTAAAGGATCACGTTTCTTCTTTAAAACTATAAGATTTAAAACCTCATTCTTATTGCTCATAATACAATTGCACTTTAGTTATTGCACTTTTGTTAATTGCTCAAATCTGGGAACACAGATCAGAAACTATAACATCTGAAAAGGAGAAAACCCAAGCAGTCAGACAAGTTAAACAATCCTCCTTATGCCTGAACTTATCGAGAAGAGAAATCCCAGGAAACTGTAAAAAAAAAACGTCCCATTGTGAAGACCCATCGCAGGATCGATTTTTAAATTTGAAATGTAAAGGTTTACCTTCAAATAAAGAAGTTGAAATAATCTGGTTTAACTGTTTATGAATAATACACAAAATAGTTTTTTGCATCTTTAAACTGATGTTGCTATCTCCCCAGATAACTCACCAATGACTGGTGAGTAATTGGTTATTATAGCCCATAGAAACAATGACCAAAAGCTACCACAAGACTCAGACTCAGGTTGTTGTGTGTACACACTATCGTGTATGTTTGGTTGCATGTATAGACGTCTGCACTGTAAAGCGGACTCCACTCACCCCTCTCTCTGCGCTTCACCTTTCTCCAGCTCCTGAATAACTCCCAGTAGGACTTTGATGGTCTCCTGGCTCGAGCTGATGAGGTTTTCCATGGCCTGCAGCTGTTCTTTGATATCCTTGTCTCCTGATAAGGGCATTATCTGCTGGCTGCTCCTCATGCCTGGGGCACCTGTGTCTTTTGGAGGAAAGCCCTCATCCCCACCGACTGTTTGCTGGAGTTTAGAAGAGGCGGACACATGCCTGGTCCGACACTGACCTTGTGACTGCACAGAGCATTTGGCGCTGTGGGGAAGTGTCTGTGACTGCTGTTCGTTTAGCTCCGGACCCTTTTTCCGTTTGCAGCTCATCGACGGGCTTCCTAAAGACTCCACGTGTGTCAAAGAGGTCCATGCAACAGGGCCCATCCCCTTTGACTTGTTCTGTGAAAACTCTGTGTTCGCCAGCTGGCGCTTTGAAGAAGTGCCAGCGTCCATGTCTTCTTTGGGTAATCCTTTGTTTTTGGTCCTTGTCCCACCAACCTGATACTCTGTCTCTTTTTTGAAAGCAGGGCTGCCCGGACGGCCCTCTTCTGAGAAATGTGACGGATCTGGACAAGTGGGTCCATCCACACAGTTAGCACGGGAAAGCAAATCCTCTGTTTCACTACTGTCATCCGCGTGGTGAAGCAATGCTTTCGTCTGGCCCACAATCTTACCCGTGTACTCGGAGGACTCCCCGATAGGTTGTCCGTCCTCTCCTCCCGTCTTTATATCACTCAAAAAAACGTTGTTTTGTCCTTTATAATCTTCCACCAAAGCAGTGTGTTTAAATGTGTGTCCTTTTTTCCTCTCAAAAGGGAAAGTCTTGTATCGCTTCGTGAGGTCAGGCGACGTCTGGACGCCAGTGCTCTTGGTCACGTTTGGAATGGAGCGTCTGGCCGGCATGGTCATGAACTTTTTGTGTCTCACTTTGCAGGAAATGGATCGGGAGTGTTTTCCTCGATGCTCCTTCTGAGCGTCACAAATATCCTTAAAACGCACTTGTAAGGCCTTGTTTCTCTTCTTTACCTGCTGCTTGCCGGATTCTGGTCCAGACTGCGCATCAAGGCCGTGTGATGGACCTGTCTCTGAATCGGATTCATCGGAATTTGAGGGAACAGATGTAGTGTCTTCTTTGCTCACCATATTTTCTGAAAAAGATAAAAGAACATGTTTGTTACTCTTTAAATGAGTTTAGAGGGAATGTGATCTTTAATCACAGCAGAAATATACGATAACAAATTACACTGTGACAATAGCAATAACCGGGTAACAGAAACCTTTATCAAAGAAACAATCTGCAAATGTACGGCACAGTAGATAAATACACACATATATATATATATATATATTTATAGATATATATCAAAGGTAAATCTTGGAAACCAAACAAAGATACAACTAATTTAACTTTATCTACAAGGAATTTACACAAATTTACACAAGTGTGTATGCATCTATACTTGTATCTAGTCACGTAGATTATTAATATTATCAATTATCCCCATTCTGTTTTCCCATTTAAAATGAAATCCTCAGTGTTTTGTATCAAAGAAACATAGGACTTTCTTAATTGAACTAGAATATACATTTATATTAATAACCAATTTTAATTCATTATTGCAACTATGCAACACATACCAGAATTTAAAGCTGCAATTGTATTTTTCATACATTCTCTCTAACCAGCAGGGGGCGACACCTCTGGTTGTCAGATTGTATAGAAGTCTCTGAGAAGATGACCCTACTTCTCACTTCATTTATTACCTCAGTGAACTATACGTTGCTATATGGTCTCATTGGCTAGTTTCAGGACACATTTTTTCAAGGGTGGTTCCATTTTGAGTCAAATAAATGATAAAGCAGGAATGTTAGTTCATGTGATTCAGGAGATGTCTGTGCATGGCAATACAAACTATTGACCTGCTAAAGCTGCTCGCTGCTATATGTTCTGTTGGCTTACAAATGCATTATGACTCATTTATGTCAGGATTTATGTTGTTGTGAAATAGCAATGCTCATGTTTCAGGATTAAGTGTTTTGGGCTCAATTGGTTTTGTGGCTTATTTCCCCCTCGCCTCATGTTACTTTAGGGGTTTCCTATTGGATCACTGTCGACTCCAATCTTTCTTGGAGGGCAACAGTGTACAAGAGCTTAAGTGACTTAAATATAATGTGGCCTTGCGCAAAGCGCAATCTCTTGGCTTAATGGGAAACTATTCTGTTGAATATCGGAGAGTACATTTACATTTTATCAACACAGATCCTATTCATCTATACGTTGGGGAAGCATTACAGCTCAAACAAATGGATTTATGTTCCAGCTGGTTCGCCTGTTCTTCATATCATAATTACATCTAAACTGGGCCTGTTTGCACTGTGCTGCTTATCTATTTGACAAATTTCCCCTTGGGGATTAATAAAGTATATCTATCTATCTATCTATCTACTGGAACACTGAGCTGCACTCATTGCCAGCCTCAAGTTTCCTGTGTATCCAAACACTTATGTCCATCTCCTTATCAATGCAACATACAGTTTCAGAAGATACAGGCTCTATTTATTTGCATTCTTTGGTGTTCGATAGTACGATCGCCACGATAATAGGAGGTGTTTTGTTTAGAAATAACTGTGGGGCGGTGGGCCCGCTCGTAGGAGGTGTTTGTTATATCATATTTTCCCCTTGTGGTCTGATGTCCCTGGCAGAGGAAACAACCACGCAGCTTATGTGGCTCACTAATAGCAGACTGTACTTAATATCTGGTGATGGACTCCTCCTCCCGCATCCAGCTGTCGGCTCTGAGTCTGAACTCCCTTGGGAGGAAATTTACTATCTTTACTCTCCAATCTCTGCTGGGCGAAGAGGTCAGAGCCTGGACACCAATTACAGATCCTGTGCATACTCTGTGATCACATGATCTGTTCCGCATGAGTTGGCTGACTGAGCTGACCATAGACTTTAAATGTGTACAGCTTATTGATAGTTCCAACTTTTGAATAAGAGCATCTTGAGGAACAAAGTGACGTAACTTTGTCAACGAGAAACAGTTTTCACTTAAGAGTCAGAGAGTCTCCAAAAAGTGGTAAATCACAACCTGCTTTGAGGCACTAAAAAATTACATTCATAATACAACGGCTTGCAACGGGCTGTCACTCCTCCATGCAAATGAAGCTCCATATGATCAAATGAAGAAATATGGTGTTTTCTGTCTCATCTGCGATGAAACGCAGTTCATAACTTGAGCATACAGGACTGTCTCAGAAAATTAGAATATTGTGATAAAGTTCTTTATTTTCTGTAATGCAATTAAAAAAACAAAAATGTCATGCATTCTGGATTCATTACAAATCAACTGAAATATTGCAAGCCTTTTATTCTTTTAATATTGCTGATTATGGCTTACAGCTTAAGAAAACTCTAAAATCCTATCTCATAACATTTTAATATTTCCTCAGACCAAGTAAAAAAAAAGATTTATAACAGCTGAGTGTTTGTCAAGGCTCAGGAAACCCTTGCAGGTGTTTCGAGTTAATTAGACAATTCAAGTGATTTGTTTAATACCCTACTAGTATACTTTTTCATGATATTCTAATATTTAGAGATAGGATATTTGAGTTTTCTTAAGCTGTAAGCCATAATCAGCAATAAATCAGAATAAAAGGCTTGCAATATTTCAGTTGATTTGTAATGAATCCAGAATGCATGACATTTTTGTTTTTTTAATTGCATTACAGAAAATAAAGAACTTCATCACAATATTCTAATTTTCTGAGACAGTCCTGTATATCAAACGGCACGAGGAAATGAATCGACGTCTGATATGGTTGAGAGGAAACATCAGAAAGAGCTGGTTAATCCTTTTCATATGACAAGACAGCATGCGATAAATAAACTCCAATGAATCATTTATTAGCACAGAAAAGCAAGTTATTCATGGTGTCGCTGCTTCTCTGAAAGTAATCATGTTTTATCATTCGGAGACGTTGTAAATCCATCAATTGCGATTGTTCTGGTAAAAGGATTGAATTGGAAAAAGGAAAAACATGTGTAAATAAGATTAGATAAAATGTTAATTTCTGATCTGTATTTGATCTGCATCCACAGTGCACGTCGAGCTCCAGTGATGTAACGACTAATCATGTCAAATTTCTTACGAAAGAATGAGTAACTTGTGTGATAAGAGAAGAATACACACTTTTTAATGATGAGAAAACTGTGTTTGTTCCTTCTTTCATAGTGTGTGTACATAAAAAGCAAATGGGCTCTTGTATGTGTGTGTATTAGTGTGTGTGTGTTGTTGTTGTTGCCTTTTTCAAAGTGAGGCATTTGCCAGCATCCTATGGAGCGTGTGCGCAAACACACTCACACACAGACACACACAAACACACACACACATACACACAGAGCTAATAAAAAGCATAAAGTTGTATTTCTTGAGAGTCCTGCCATGTGTTCGACTCTCCACTGTAACCAAACCCGCGGCTCAAACTGTTGATGAAATGGAATATATTTACAGTTAACTGGGTTTCATCTTGGTTCCTATGCATGCTGGAGATAAACGGCGTGCCAACAGCTTCTCGTGTCACTTCATTCACTGCAATGCATCCAGTGCCAGATGAGAAAAAAAGCAAACAAGCAAACCAGCTCAATCTCATTACGCACACACAATATGGTCTGCGGTGTCATTTATTTCTCTGCAGTTGTTTGGAGAATTTGGAGCAGCTGGATTTGATTGGGGGTGGCATTTGTTCTTAAACATAGCTTATTATGCACTTTGTTTGAAGTCAGATGCGGCTTTATGCATCAAAATAATTTTGTCAAAGGCTGATTCACACGAGATCCTTTTATTCCACACTCGTCAATAACAAATCTCACACCACTGAAAAGGTTGTCACATCTGCAGGAAGTCTCCTCCGAGCGAGTGCGATCTCTTCTGCCGTCATGTAAAGCAGCGACATGGTTATTCACACAAAGGGATTCAAGAAAAGGTCTTCAAAGACTTTTTGTTGGAAGTCAGATACACACATACGGAGAGAGAGACACACCGACATGACGTGAATATATTCCGATGGTTGAGAGAGAATCTCCTTCGCCTCAACGTCTTCTACCTCCTCCTCCTCCTCCTCTTCTCAAAGCAAGCTATATCTCTGCTAATTACCGTAGGTCCTTCCCTGATTTGGCCTCAGCTATCCAAAGGATTATGAATCATGCATTGACTCTAAAATCGCAAAAGTAATCCTCTGAAATCTCCTTATGTACCGTGGCAGACAACGTTTTTCTGTTCCAACTGCCCATCGGTTCATCACGCAAAAATGCCCCACGAGGGGGGAAAAACACCTCTCACTACAGTACCATGATTAGTTTTGATACGACCACCGTGTTGTAGGAACGTGGTTGGTTGTAAAGAATGTTAAATAGGGAGGTTGGATCCCTTTTCCAAGCAAAATCAGCCCTACAACACTGCTGACTCATGATTTATGACCCAGCGCAAACCAGAGAGAAAGAGGCGGCTTTGCTTTGATCGCCTTACATTCTTGACAGCCTGCATCAACGCAATAATTACTGAAGTGCATCTGTAGGATATGTACATATGATAACGCCGTCTAGCCACTTTCATTATTGGGTAGGTAATTGGCCACTGACATTGTAACCGCCACTGCACCATCAATACAAACTGAGAACATCAAGCTTGAGGGCTGTTCGTCAATGCTACAGCTCATCATTTTAGTAGTATGTGCTATGTATGTGTATGTGTGTGTATTTATGTATGTGTGTGTGTATATGTTATATATGTGTATGTGAATATGTATGTATGTATATGTATATGTATGTACATGTGTATATGTATATATGTAGGTATATGTATATAAATAAGTTTTTTCGTGAAATCATAGGTTAGGGCACTTATAAGCTTGATAGCTTCAGCCTCGACCCTTTCGGTCAGCCACCTTCTTCTTTTGTTGAATTTTGATTTTTGTATATTTTGCTGATCGAAATTAAACTAAACTAAACTCAAAACAAGTGTTTATCGCAGGGTAAATGCTTTGAGACCGGGCTCCTCGTCCCACACGTGTTCCACTGTCTTTAATGTTCCCGTGCGATGTATTCATTTGGAATGACTTTTTTTTTCTTCTTCTGGTTATTTGCATACATTTGAGAATGTGACATTGCACCAACTGAGCACAATGCAAAGGACGAGATTGCTGCCCCCGTCCAATCCATAAGGTTTTGTGCATACGTGGTCATATAGGCATTTGTACCCTATATGCTCCTACACCTTCTGGGTTGCAGTAATCTTTTACACAACACACCATCAGGCTCTTCTTCTAGCGACAATGTAAGCCTCTTTTGGTCCCACATTTTAAAATGGTGTTTTCTTCTTTTTTTTTTAAACAATCCCAGCCCGCTTTAAGATCACCACATTCTCACACACACACACACAGATACACACACACAGACACACATATCCCCCCCCCCCCCTCCACACACACAATCTTATTCCTTATCTTATGCAGTCTTCCAGATCTACTTGTATCCATCCGGGCCGCCGGCCACATCTATGAAAGTTTGCTTCATGACATTGGCTTAAAAGATTTATCAGTGCTTTTTGTTCTGGGGAACAGCGGGAGGTTTGAAAAGGTTCCCACGTCGCAAAACCCTGGATGAGAGCACTGGCTGGGAAATGGATCCTTGGGAAGAGTAAGTTTGGAGAGGCTGATATGAAGAAGGGCATTGTGGTTCTCTGTGTGGTCATGTGCTTTCCTACGGGCGTGGGTTGCAGGAATAAGATGTATTTTTGTCGAAGAAAATGGTGAAAACGGTCTCTAACCCTTTTAAGCTTCCATCTGTCGTGCATCACCCTGATGAGTTTGTCGATGAGTCAAAGGTTGAGCTTCAGGCATACTTGTGTACTCGGGTCGTTCTGATGATCGACTGTCATGTAGAGGGGGATTTTTAAGTGAAAAAGATGCCGAGGTAGACAAACCACACTGTTTTTCAGCACCTTAATGCTGTACCCTGTCGGTGTTTCCTGTAAATTCAGTAGTCGAGGAATGACATGTGGAAAAGAGAGGGACAGAGAGAGAGAGAGAGAGGAAGGGGGGGGGGGGGAGCGAATGTAAGTGCAGCTCTGTCTGATGCAGTACCCTAGAGCTTCCCAGATCACACGTCATTAGTCATGTTAAGTCTGAATACACCTTTTAGGAAATGCAGCCTTGAGGAGCACATCCCTCATTAAATATGAATTTGTCATACAGTCCAGGCCACTTAACATGATTTCTGTTTGCCAATCAATTATCATCATTCCAGCAGTCTATCGCAGCCACAATATGAAATAGTCTGAGTGAGCGCTCATCAATATTCTTCATTATCAAGCCCCAGGAAATTCAGTACAGCGATCTCGATAATCAGCCTCTGCATCATCAGATAAATACTGCATGCCTGGCAAAGGCTGCAAAGACTCACTTCCTAATGAGTGTGGAAATAAAAGTCAAATTACATCACCATTGATCTTTACTTTCAATTGTAAAGGAACACCTTGATGTGTCTTCCAGATTTTTCATTTAACCTTTCAATGCTTAGATGCAGAAATGCCCCCCCCCCCCCCCCCCAAATCCCAATGTATCCATACTTAATGCATACAAGCGTCACTAACCAAACGACTTAAACAATATGTTGTATCCCAATTCAAGCATGCTTCTGATAGCCAACACGATTAATTTAAGAATGTCACAGACCAGATGCGTCTGCCACTCTTCCTGCAGTAGCTTTTGAATATGTGTGCAACTCAACAAAAAAAAGAAGCAAAACTGTTACCTTGAGAAACAGATCAGAGGTGCAAAGGACAAGAAAGCGCAGATCCCCCCGTAGAGCCAGTGTTCGTCCATGTAGTCAGTGGCTGCCAGGGTACGGTCCAGCCTCTGGAGCAGCTCTCACAGGCTGCGGGAGGACCGGGAGAGAGGCAGCCGGTGCGGTGACAGCTGGAGGAGTTGTGGCACATCCGGCAAAATGATTCAGGTTATCGAGATGGGAGAGGGGGGGAAAAGCAGAAAGACATTTCCTCAAAACCTCATTGGGTCCTCACTGATATCCCCCTTCTGCCTTTTCCTCTGCTCTCTTCTCCCTTATGCACCTCATTCAAGCATCGCTGACACGTATTCGCTCCTATGCCTGTACTCGCCGGGAATCGGCACTCACACGCGCAGCGGAGATCTCCATCTCGCTGTGCTGCCGCCGTTGCTGCAATCCCTGTGCATTGGTGATTGAGTGTGTGTGCGTGTATGTGTGTGTTAGGAAAACGGGGAGAGGGTGGGCTGGTGGGTGGATATGTGGGTGGCTGGATATGTTAAAGAGAGGAAGAAGAAGGAGGAGGAGGAAGAGGAGGAGAAGGCGGAGTGAGGGGTAGTTTGCGAGCTGCTGGGGAAAGTCCAGAGTCGCTGAGCTGCATCATCGGCGAAGACCCCCCCTCATCCTCCACGGGCTGGCTGCGGTGACGCCGAGCTGTTATATAATCTGAAGGGCTTCGGGAGACGAAAGAGAGAGGGGGAGCTGTGAAATAGTAACGCATTGTGCGTTTGATTGGATGTCTCCTGCCTCCCCGTTACTTTTCATACAGCTGACACATTGTGCACGAGAGGTGTTGAAAGGGGCTGGATCGAGCAAAAGTGGCTCTGGGGATGCACAAAAGGAGACGGGGGAGGGGGTGGGGGGGGGGCAGGCAAGGTGACGAGCCAACGGGGCAGCAGTGTTAATGAGAAACTGAGAAAATGAAATGATGAGAGGGAGAGAGAGTGGTGGAGACAGTGAGGCAGAGAGAGAGATCCAGAGAGACTTCATTGGAAAACAGGGAATATTGATGAAGCAGATGTCTTAAATTGGCTTTCTTAGAAGTTCATGTGTTAGCCAAATTACGTATAAAGTCCTGTACACTTCTCACGTAATTTAATAAATCCATTTTGTTTGTCAAGTAAACAACATGCAAACCGGACATACAAGAGATCATAGTGCAAATAGGTTGTTATCATCATTATCATGAGTATAAGATAATAATGCTATTTTTGGAAAGCTATCACTGCTGATAGAGTCAACATTGTTTAGTTAGTTCGCCCCTCATTGGTGCTTTTTTTTGAGGTATTTATCTATTTTGGTTAGATTTCAGTTCTGTAGCTCACCTCGTGTAAAGCTCCTGTGTCTAGATGTGTACGGTTCTTTCTTTGTGCCTCCTATTGGCAGCATTCAAAAAGACACAGCAACACTCAGCATGCATGAGCTTAAAGCTGCACAAAGACTGAACAAACATGTGTTGGAATTGTTAAATGTTTATACAACCTATGCCATCAGAGTAATTTGACAGATGATAAAAAAACATAGAGGTTCTAAACAAAGTGACTAAAAGTTTGGTCTATTTTATTGGAAACATTTACAGACACACATTAAAGGCTCCAAAAGGTCAAAATAACATAGCAGCTGATGATCAGGATGAATAAAATCCCCAAATACCTATAATCCTTTTATCTGGTGAAGAAGAGGAGTCAAACATTTAGCTAAATTAAACAGACTCAATATTTTTCTCAGGAGTTGGTGGACGAAATAAAGAACCTCAACTTGAAGCAAAGTTGTGAACCCAATAGCTCACAAGCCTTACATATGTGTATGTTCTTTTAAATGCATAATCTATTTATGTATGTATGTACGTACACTACCATTCAAAAGTTTGGGGTCACTTAGAAATGTCTTTATTTTTCAAAGAAAAGCACTGTTTTTCAATAAAGATAACATAAATCAAAAATACACACTATACATTGTTAATGTGGTAAATGACTATTCTAGGTGGAAACGTCTGATTTCTAATGAAATATCTCCATAGGTGTATAGAGGCCCATTTCCATCAACGATCACTCCAGTGTTCTAATGGTACATTGTGTTTGCTAATCGCCTTAGAAGACTAATATCTGATTAGAAAACCCTTGTGCAATTATGTTAGCACAGCTGAATACAGTTATGCTGGTGATATAAGCTATACAACTGGCCTTCCTTTGAGCTTGAAGTTTGTAGAACAAAATTAATACTTCAAATATTAATCATTATTTCTAACCTTGTCAATGTCTTGACTATATTTTCTATTCAATTTTCAATTCATTTTATAAATAAAAGTGAGTTTTCATGGAAGACACGAAATTGTCTAGATGACCCCAAACTTTTGAACAGTAGTGTATGTATGTATGAGAACGATTTAAACGGCCGACGACATCGGTTTTTAACCCTTGTGTTGCCTTAGGGTCATTTTGACCCGAATCAATATTACACCCTCCCCCCGCCTTTGGGTCATTTTGACCCGATTCAATGTTTCACCCTCCTGTTACCTTTATATTTACTAACATATTTTACCCTTTGGGTTCAATTTGACGCCAGCAATTAAAACCTCCAGAAAATTATTAGAATTAATATTGTTTTCCAAGTTTAAGTGTGAGGCACTTTATGTTTGTTTGTTGACTACCGAAAGAACACCGACATTAAACATTGAATGGGGTCAAATTAATCCTAAGGCGGGGGGAGGGTGTAATATTGATTTGGGTCAAAATGACCCTAAGGCAACACAAGGGTTAAAGAATATAAAACAATCGGCTTGAATAACTCAGTAATGGTGTCATCACATAGCTTCTCCAACAGAGTGCACTACTACATAAAAAAAGTGGTTTTTTCACATTGAAGGGAATATTGCACCAAAAAAACAATATATATATATATATATATATACATATATGTGTGTATTTCAATTTATATCTAAATGTAATACCTTGACAAATATAGAAATGGTATTGAATACAATAGTTTTACAATTGGTTTAGGATGGCACGAACGCAGACCAGCACAAGAACACACAAACAAAGTGAAAGTGGGTACGGCCCGGATTGGAATTGGGCAAGAAATGTCATAAAATGACTCCACCAAAGGACCAAAGTTCTCCCATTATTTGCTTATGTATGCATCCTGAAGCTAAAGAGGAGAAAAGCTGGTAGCGGTCGCCGGTGCAGCGATCTGCTGACTGCGGTCTTATTGATTTAATTGTCTGTGTTCCTCCCAGCCCTGCCTGCTCATTGGCCCGTGACGTGCTTCTGACTGCGCCCACTGCATGCATGCCGATCCAACCTGCCACCAACAGCAGAGCCCCACAGTCCAACTCCAGCGTAATCTCGCTGTGCTTAATGAGTGGAACAACACAGAGTTGACAATTAGGGAAAATCCCACCCTCCACCACTTTCCTTAATCTCTTCTCTTCTCCGCCGTTTATTGACCCGCCAAAGGCTGTGAGGGGAGTGCCCAGATTTATGCAAAAACAGCCCTCACAGTTTGCCAATGACTGTCAGCTTAAGCATTCATTATGGTTGGATCCTTCAGGACAGACTGTACATGCAGAGACTGCAAAGTGGTCAGACACCAATGAAACTGGGGAAATGTGTGTTTGAATGAACGCTTTGGAATGTGTGTGAACGGGAAAACAGCAGATGTTGCGTAAAAGATTGAAGGAGAATGTTTCGGCACAAACACGATTCTATTTCTTCTGGTTGATTCCCCAATCGCTCCTGAGCTCTCCAAAGTCTCAGAGGTGAAGGACGTGTGCACTAGGACACGCTTTCCTCAGATCCACAGAGCATTCATACACTGACGCTGAGAGAGAAATGATCACATTAGCTTTTGCAACAGCCACGGGAGTAAACATGCACTCGTATTTTTGATTTAAATTATTCACGAGTATCTTCCTATTGAATGCAGTAAATACACGAGGATCGGAACAAGTGAGATCACTGCATGAAAGCACAAACAAGGATGAACAAGGAATCAGAGGTTGCCTCACAGATCCTGTTTACCTTTGCATTGAAAATGCGGAAGGTTATGTTTTGATCGCCGTGTATTTATTTATTTGTATGCGTGTTATTCACAAAACTCAAAAAGTATTGAACCGAATCGCATGAAATTTGGTGGGATGATTGGTTATTATCCGGGGACCAGTTGATGAGATTTTGGGATTGATCGGGTCAAAGTTCAAGGTCAAAGGTCATGAACAGGTCAACATTTTCTTGAATCGCATGACATTTGGTGGGATGATTGGTTATTATCCGGGGACCATTTGATTAGATTTTGGGATCAATTGGGTCAAAGGTCAAGGTCATGGAAAGGTCAACATCTTTTTTTTTACCATAGCACGATACATTTTTGTCCAATTGGCATGCAACTAATGCCAAAATGTTCATAATTCAATGCCCAATCTTGTGATATGCAAAGGTATGCGCTCTACCGAGTGCCCGTTCTAGTTGCACCTGCTTCTAAAAACCTAAGTGATATCTGGAGCCATTGGGACTCAAATACACTTTTGCTTCGAAAAGTATTGAACTCATTAACCGCAGCCGATGACATCACATCAGATGACGTTGCAGTTCTTCGTCGTCTAAGCGACGATGGCCGGTTGGTAAGACCGTCCGCCACTGGTGCCGACTGAAAAAAATCTCAGCAACTATTGGATGAACTGCCCCGATGTAAAGCAGCCGGTTGGCTCCCCGGGCACTTCACAGCAGCCCACTGATCCTAAATTGCTAAGGATGGGTTAAATGCTGAGGTCACATGTCTTGCATATAAAATATGTAACATGACAAATGTAATAAAGTTTAATTTTCACTACGTGCCTAAGTACGCCTCACAGAGCTGCTAGCACGGCTGTGGACTTCCAGATGATCCATCTCTACTCGACAGTGTAATCGTATTATTTTAGGATTTACAACAAATGCAGTCACGGACAGACGGACATTATCCACCTCCCACTCCGACGCCACGTCTACGCCTGGTTGAACACAGATGGTCATTCTCCAAAATGCCATGTTAAATTCAATTCAATTCAATTCAATTCAGTTTATTTGTATAGCCCAATTTCACAAATTACAAATTTGTCTCGGAGTGCTTTACAATCTGTACACATAGACATCCCTGCCCCAAAACCTCACATCGGACCAGGAAAAACTCCCAAATAACCCTTCAGGGGAAAAAAAGGGAAGAAACCTGGAGGAGAGCAACAGAGGAGGATCCCTCTCCTAGGATGGACAGATGCAATAGATGTAATGTGTACAGAAGGACAGATTTAGAGTTAAAATACATTCAATGAATATGACAGAGTGTATGAATAGTTCATAGTAGGCATATTCCACGATGGAGACCTCCACGATCCATCAGGCAGATGGCGGTGGGGAGGAGGAGTGGGCAGAGTCTCAACAGGACAGTGGCGTAGTCATGAGCAGGAATTCCATGACCCAGACGATCCATCAGGCAGATAGATCTATGCCGTCTCATAGGGTCCGATGACCCCATGAGACGTAAAGTCAAAAGGACTTCGGGGAGAAAGCAGAGTTAGTAACGTGTGATTGAGAGATGAAAATTCATCCTTAAGGAGAGAAAAAAGAGGAGATAGGTACTCAGTGCATCCTAAAACGTCCCCCGGCAGCTATAAGCCTATAGCAGCATATCAAGGGGCTGGACCAGGGCAAACCTGATTCAGCCCTAACTATAAGCTCTGTCAAAGAGGAAGGTCTTAAGTCTACTCTTAAACGAGGTGACTGTGTCTGCCTCCCGGACTGAAATTGGAAGCTGGTTCCATAAAAGAGGAGCTTGATAACTAAAGGCTCTGGCTCCCATTCTACTTTTTGATATACTCCTTGTTAAATGGACAATATTCCTTAATGCATTGAGTCCTGGTCCTTTCACAAAAGGCCATTCCAGTTGTATCCCAACAAATAGCATTAAAAACACGGCACCATTAATCACTATTACTGTCTCTGGGAAATTGGCTTAACTGTCTTTAAAAAAAAAACACACAGAGAAGCCGAGGCTAATGCTGCTTAGCTCATTTCCATTATACAACACAGGCACGTAAACTGAAAGTAAATAATCAATGTTATATGGACTTGTTACACAGCCTATTATTTCCCTGTTGGCTGCAGATGATTACTGGGTAACTGGAGCATATAAACATAATGACAAATCAGTCATAATATACTGGTGTTTTAAAGTGTAGTAGCAATGTCCCTCTCATTCATACCAGTCACACAACACAATCAGAATATAATCTTATTTGAAATACACTCCAACATATTAGTCATAACTCGGACCCTCAGTCTTTGCTCTATTTGCCTCCTCCATCCAGAAATTACAGCTCTCTCTTTTTATGGCATATTTTAGTTTGAGGAGATTTCAGTGTAATTGTGGGTAAATATATTTGCATTTGTACTGTGTGCCCATCTCTCTTGAGACCACACTCAAACACAGATAATCTGTTAGATCAACAAACGATGGACAAGAATCGAGCAATGGATTACATCATCATTTTTCTGTGCGGCAATTGTCAGGTCAATGTGTAAGCTCGTAAATGACTGCACCCGGAGAGAGTTTAAATATTTGCCCACTAGAACAAATTTATTTAAAAATTAGATTCGATTGTGGTTTTTAGGATTTTTCCTGAAATCCAGTGGGAACATGTGGTTAAGAAACAGTTGAATGAACAGAGAATCAGTGGGCTTGGCATCAGCCAAGTACACATTACAATGGTTGTCATTTGGGTCAGTAGTAGTATACATAAACAAGGATAAGCGTCTACAGCCATGTTAAGGACTCTGTGAAGCTGAACAGAAGCACAACGATAATTTGAGCTAAATGCTAATAGTAGAATGCTATCATGCTTGGTAATGCTGGTAGAAAGTTTACGTTTCATTTGAGCTTATTCGCATATTTCCTTATTTGCACTAAAAAGAAAGAAAATAATGGATCCGCATTTTGAGTTGATGCAGGATGCAACATTTTATTCCCCTTGTGCAAATGGTTTGAGCCTCTGTGAGCAGTATACCTTATGTGACAACAACAATAACAAAATGGACATGCTGTCCTCAAAGCATAATGAGTAACAGTTACTGTCTCTTGGGGTTGCTGTACCTCCTCTTCCATCATTAAATACATAATGGCCCAGATTGTGTTTGCTTCCAGCCTGTGTCAACACCGACTGCAGGCTCGGTTAGACGACCCACTTCAAAGTGAGAAATGATCTCTGAGCACCAGTGATGCTGGATGTGCTTAGTTTCCATTTCTCTTCACACACACTACTTCAAACTGGAAGATGTTTGTTTCAGTGACAGCCCATATTGTTGTGACGAATCAGATATGTTCAGATGTGCAGTCGTTTTACAGCAGTTTTATCTTATTGGGGAAAAAAGGAAAACAAGGCCTTTCAGACTGGCACAGAGAGCAGAACATATTATGTATAATACCTAAAAGGATATGCGCTATGTGCTGCTCTGTAAAAGAAATGAGCTTCGAACAATATTCAATAGGGTAGATGAAAACATTGTACCCGCATGTGTAATTACTTTGATAAATCTTGGCTAATATGAATTTCAGAACGCCACTTTCGGTGGGCCGTCATTTGTGATTCACCAAATATGGCTTTGAAGTTTCCTCATGCGTGAAGATGTTATCGCTGCTCATCCAAATTAAATCATTGCAACTCATCAGTTTTTCCATTTGGGCTCATGCGCTCTCTCAGTGCTAGTTACCCCCACTGGCCATCTAGTGAATCAGATTTACATCGCGGGATGAACCCATCTGACACAGCATCTTTGAGGCATGATTTATGATACTTCATTAACAATGAATGAAAAATTCCCCCTTCGCTATTAGTGTCTTTAACTTTGGGGACCACATCAGCATGGGTGCATATTTAAATTAGATTAACCATGTCCATACAGACAAGTAGGCATTTTTATTTTAGTGCTCTGAGCACTCTACTGTGTTGAATATAACACATTATTTATCATTATTGTTCAATAAATTGTCACATGTTCACTGTAATCTATAACGCTTTGGACATCGATTCGTAATTAGTTTTTATGTTTCATTTTATTTATCATGGACTTGTGTGCAACTGAACCTTACTGCATCATCTCCAGCTGCCTGGCCATACCATGTGAATGGAAGGGAGCATTTTCAAAGTTTTGTTTGATAAGGCCCTCAAGCTGTTGTTAAGAATCGCCATTCCTGTTCTGCGACTCATGGCAATTATTTTTCAGGGCAAATTACTCCGTTAAGAAAGTTTTCCTCTCTCTTGTGAAATGGGAAACCACTAAAGTCAATGGAGTGTGTGTGTGTGTGTGTGTGTGTGTGTGTGTGTGTTTGGGCACCACTTCCTTTTAAGCAGCTGGTGCTCAAAAATATTAGTGCAAGAATGAATTTATATTGAATTTGTGTGGAAAAAGCAACAAAATATGTCAACACAGTAACAATAATAATATTCAGCTCACCATATGGTCTGTCTAACTAGATGCTTAATATGATGTATTATGACCTGTAGCCAGCCAACCATAAACATGGTGAGCATTAGGCACACACACACACAAACACACACACACACACACACCTACCTAAATGTTTTTTGTGAGCATGTGGACCTTCAACATGTTTTACAAGTTTGGGGATATGATCTGGTTGACCTCCCAAATACATATTCTGTGTTCTATCGAGCATCTCAGCTCTTTTAACAATAACAGTGAAATGCTGCAATCAAGGAATGCTTAAATATAATCTATATATATCCATCTCTCTGTGTCAATTCAATGTAATACATTACATTCAATGCAATTCAGTTCATTTCAATGTGATTCTAAAGTTTCCAAAACAGATGTAGCCACCGGACTAAAACACAGAAATAGACACACTATGGTTTTAATGAAAATTAATATAACAATAACACACCATTACAACTATCGTATAATATTTAATCATTGAGAGATTGTGAACCTCCTTTAAATCTGGGATTACATCAAATGTAGCTGAATGCTTGTATCCAAAGTGATTTACAATGTCATACACCGTAGACACAGCTACGGGGAGCAAGTACGGGTTAAGTGTCTTGCTCAAGGACACATCGACGAGGCCGGGCCGTGACCGTGGATCGGAGCGCCGATCCTCTGATTGAAAGACGGACCTGGTAACCAATGACCCACAGTTATTTTTGTATTACCATTTACATAATAATTTTTTGGAACCATCAAAGAGCCACACTGTTACCCTGAATGACATGTGACTTCATTACAATACACACAGGCTCTGTAACAGCAGGCATTCCATATGTCAGGTTCTAATAGCACTTAATCTTCAGGATACTTCTATTTTCTGTATTTAAGCATTCATCAAAAAATGACATGTTTTAGAATAAAATCGAATACTAATTTCGATAAAAATAATTATTAATTTATTTAAATTTTAAAAAATCAATACGGTCTTGTTTTTCTTTTGCAAAAATTATATTTTGGAAAATACTTTTAAAAAAAAGGAGTACAAGTAAGAGGAGAAAGAAACGGCAATGCATACTTCCAGAACAACTGACCTCATAAGGACTGCAGTACATTTTAGGGCCACATTCATATATGGTCCCACAAATGTTTGTCTTGAAAATGCCTTTCATGGAGATTTCCTAGAAAACTACATGGGGCGTGTCTAAACGCTGTTTTGAAGTAAGTGGAAAGGGTCATCCAGTAGCAAACTCAGTTTTGGTCCCCACAGTGACACGAGTCCCCATGGGTCTGTGTGCACTCAGGTTAAAGTCCCCACCGGGATAGAAGTACAAGAACACACACTCAGCAATAATAAAAAGAAAATTCAGCTTTGAAGAAGAGTTTACAGATCAAACACATCCACATTCAAATCACAATATCATATTCTAAGCAGTCAGTGCATACACAGACCTGCAAACCTAAATTACCTCGAACAGAAGTCTTTGTTGTTAGGACTGCAGTTGCGGAATATAAATTTGAATCACGTTGGTGCATGAATATATCGGCTGCTCCAGAGTTGAAGCCACTTCCCCCACCACCCACATTAGTTGGAATAGTTTTCAGACTTTGTCTCGCTGAACCGCAGTTCAAGGCGGCCCCGGTCGTAGAGCAGCAGATTGTATTAAGGACTTCATAATGGGAGTTCTGAATCACTACGCAAATAATACCTCTCAATTCCTACACCCTTGAGATGAGGCCGCAGCGCGCCGTTACCGGAGAGAAGCTGTCAGATCTGTCGACAGCATAGTGCTTACTCATCACTGGTTTCACACTCATGAACACCCATCGCTGATCTCTTTATAGACCGGACTTATACCGCTGATTGAATGTTTCAGGGCACTGCCGATGTCCATTGGTTTTCTTTTGCCGAAACACAATACAATGTATGGTGCTTTTGAGGTATGTTTGTCACGTCAGCAGAGGAGAGGGGGCCTGATCTAAATCTGAATCTCACCAAATAGACAAATAAATCTGTCAATCCTTGTTTCGTTTCCCATCTCTTGCAATCTAGACACACGTAGACACACATATTCACATTTTTCCTCCAGCTGTTGTGACTCAGCAGAATACCAACCAATTAAATGTGTGGGGTGCAGGGGGAAACCATGATTTTGGTTAAAGGAACAATCCTGTTATAAAAAGATCTGAATTAAAAAAGGAATATTCCTGGCAAAGTATATTCAAGGCACCGGCTGGAGGCTGAGCTTAAGATCTGACTCTAATTGGATGGAGGTAATTATCTGTGTGACACAGGTCGCAGCAAATTGGTTATTCTGGCATGAGGACCAGCAGGTTTCCAATTATGTAACCATAAAAACACTGTTTTTCCCCAGCCTTTGCCTCGTTCTTCTGCCCCACAAAGAGGGAATGGTGTGTATACAATTAGATAACTATAGACACGGTGTGAGTGTGTGTGTTTGGGGTGGAAGGAAGATCCAGTAAACACTGTTTGGAGGTTTAAGGTTTTTCTGAATGGTGATAAATCTATTTTAAAAAGCAAAAATATCACAGATCAGATACTTGCGAAATAATGTGGTCTAACAGAGATATACACCAGGGAGCTTCATTCTTCCTCGGCTACGAGAGCGTTAGGCAGAGGCAGTGTAAGTTGTTGAGACTTGTGCCTTTGCAATGATGGATTTTTGGCACAAAGTTTTAGACCCAAACAGTAAGATTGAGAGTTGTGAAAATTATAGCATCTTCTCCGTCAGACTGATTTTAATTGTCATTTTTTAGCCTCAAGGAGGTGAGAGCTTGTAATATGTGGCTACAGGAAAAGGCAAACATGCAGTTTAATGCAAAACTTTTCAAAACAAGGTGAGGCAGACACAGTCACCTCATTTAAGAGCAGACTTAAGACTTTCCTCTTTGACAGAGCTTATAGTTAGGGCCTTGATATGCTGCTATAGGCTTATAGCTGCCGGGGGACGTTTTAGGATGCACTGAGTACCTATCTCCTCTATTTTCTCTCCTTAGGGATGAATTTTCATCTCTCAATCACAGGTTACTAACTCTGCTTTCTCCCCGGAGTCCTTTTGACTTCACGTCTCATGGGGTCATCGGACCCTATGAGACGGCATAGATCCTATCTGCCTGATGGATCATCGAGGTCTGGGTCGTGGAATTCCTGCTACCGACTACGCCACTGTCCTGTTGAGACTCCGCCCACTGTTGAGACTCCGCCCACTCCTCCTCTCTACCGCCATCTGCCTGATGGATCGTGGAGGTCTCCATCGTGGAATATGCCTACTATGAACTATTCATACACTGTCATATTCATTGAATGTATTTTAACTCTAAATCTGTCCTTCTGGTCACATGACATCTATTGCACCTGTCCATCATGGAGAGGGATCCTCCTCTGTTGCTCTCCTCCAGGTTTCTTCCCTTTTTTTCCCCCTGAAGCGTTATTTGGGAGTTTTTCCTGATCCGATGTGAGGTTTTGGGGCAGGGATATCTATGTGTACAGATTGTAAAGCACTCCGAGACAAATTTGTAATTTGTGAAGTTGGGCTATACAAATAAACTGAATTGAATTGAATTGAATAACATTGATTTTTCTGGATGAGTTCATTGTGTGCTGCAGTTGACACAAAGGTGATGTTCATTCCGGTGATTAACAATACAAGAAGTTTAATGATGGTAATATGAGTTTAAATCTCATTAATTAACAATGGATGTTCCTCTGTGTATTATTCATATGAAAGAAAAGTGAACCGTCCATATTTAATTCATAAAGTATTTTCTTTTAAAAACACAATTCGAAAGAACTTTTTTTATTGTATACATGACACCCGAGGGCGTACTTAAAAAAAAAAAACTGTGGTTGCTGTCAAAAATATCTCTCTAATCTGTGAAGATGATCATTGCGCATGCACATCCAGATTGTCAGATGTTCATCCAATTGGTCTCGCTCTCTTTTTGCCAAATACTGCTTTGGTCTTCGGGAGCCCTGGTTGCTTAGAAACAATGACAATGGTGCAAAACTAAAAACAAAAGCAGCTAATAAATGATAAATACCATGCACACACTCGACCGACAACTTGGTCGTGTTATATCCAGGACTCAGGTGACCTTTCATCCAGATACAGAAGGCATCCGAGGACTGAATGCTGTGATGTCCTGTCGGCAGTGGTGTATAGTAACGAAGTAGTACCGTACTTTTATAAGTAGTTTTTGGGTATCTACTTTTACTCGATACATTTTCCCAAAAAGTATCACATCACTTACTAAAAAAAAAGTATCATGACTGTTGTGGAACACACCGCAGCGCACCTGAACGCAGCAAGAGCACCAGGTTGGGACTCAGTGGGTCCCGCCGCTTCTTTTCTCTTCTGCCCAGATGGTTAGCGAGCGAAGCGCTGGCTCAGCTGACTTATGACATATGGAGCAGCAAAAGCTTTTACCAACAACCCAGGGGGGACCAGATCCGCGTCTGTGGGCCCATATTTTTTTCTTTTTTTTCTTTGGTCGGTTCTTTTCTTCTACGGATGAAGTGCCTCTTATGCCGACCCGGCTACAGATCCCATGAGCAACGTTAATGTTTAGTCATCATAAACCTGTTAAGATATCTAGCAGTGTTGTCCTCAGGATTGAAGTAAATTATATCTTTGGCAGGAGAGGTGGGGGGGGGGGGGGGGCAACAGTGATTGTCCTACGCATGTTGTATGTTAGGCTAACGTTCGCTAGCTATCGTCAATTAAATGAGAAAATTAGCGTGAGTGCAGCAGACAGATCGCTTGCGAGTTAATGAGCTGAAGAAGTGTTTTGACAGTTGTAATATAATGCTAATCATTACAGCATTATTATCATTATTTGTATTAATATTATAAGAGTGACGGTCCAGTAATGGCGCGATATTGATTTGGGACTGTTGTATTCACAAATCAACTCTGGATGCACGGACAGTGCATGAAACTAAATGTATAAACCTCAAATTAAAACAAACTATTTTGGACAAAACTTTAGGTTGGGGTCATGACATGTTAGGTTATTAAGGCCTGTGAAGCTAGACACACTCTACCTGCACCATCAGGGCCTGTGGTGAAGCTAGACACACTTACCTGCACCAGGGCCTGGAAGCTAGACACTACCTGCCCTGCACCATCAGGGCCTGTGAAGCTAGACACACTCTACCATCAGGGCCTGTGAAGAAGCTGACACACTCTACCTGCATCAGGCCTGTGTGAGCTCTCAGCATCGCAGGACCCGTCTTCAGCCCCCCAAGAGCGCACACTGAAATCTCTCCATTTTTGAAATCTACTTTTTGTCTGCTTTTTTCTGTTAATCGTGTTTTTTATTTTAGTAAATTTCATATATATATATTATTAAGTCTATTCAAAGCTCATACTCCTTGTTCATGGCGTACACAGCGAAAACAAATAAACTTCATAATTTATACACCACTGCCTGTCGGTGTGTAGAAAGAATGGACCGTCATATTGCATTGATGAGAAATAATGCAGATTACTGTCCATCCCTTGTCATCATCGCAGAGCTTGTTCTTAGAAGTTCTTCTAGGTCTGCAATGGGATATAATTGGATAAATGCATCATATATAAATATATATATAATTATATTTATATTAGGGCTGTGAAACGATTAAAAATTTTAATCGGGTTAATCACAGGTTTTTGTGGATTAATCATAATTAATCACATATTACCGATATTCTCGGTATATTTTGTGAGAACATAGAGATTTATGACAAAAGACGGATATATACATTTATACATTCTTCTATACAATGGTGCTGCAACTCAGCAGTTATTTAGCAGTTTTCTTCCATATGGAACATTAATACATCTTCATCCTAAACAGAATGTTTAACCCTCCTGTTACTTTTCGGGTCAATTTGACCCCATTCAATGTTTAATGTCGGTGTTCTTTGGGGTCAATTTGACCCCAGGCTGTTTTTCACTGTGTCAAACTTATAAGAAATATCAACTTTTTTATATATTTAATGGGCTATTTAGGTAGTCAACAAACAAACATAAAGTACCTCACACTTAAACTTGGGAAACAATATTAATTATAATAATTTTCTGAGGTTTTAATTGCTGTGGTCAAAGTGACCCTGAGGGTAAAATATGTTAGTAAATGTAAAGGTAACAGGAGGGTTAACCTCTTCCACTCCACTGAGGATGCCGACGTCCTTAAGACCCCCCCCCTTCCCTTTAAACGGCTTGCTCACGCAGACCACGTCAATAAACATGGGCATGTTTGGTATCCCAGCATTCAACATATCCTCATCTTTGCAAAGAACATATACATTTTCTTTTATTTCGTAATAATTTTTCACAAGAGGAACCCTAACACACAATGTCTAAAGTCGCTATCAATGCAGCAAGTCGGGTCTTGCAACATTTCGACGGAGAAAACGTACAGAATACACTTTCTAAGTAGATGTATTAGCGGAGGTATTAGCGGAAGTACTAGCGGAAGTTAGCAAAGAGCTAGCGGAATCAGAAAAGGTAAAACGTTTTACAAAAACTTTTTGTTTTGGTGCGCTGTGTCTTCCCTGACAGTAACGTGTTGAAGCCAGGAGACCGCGCTGTCTTTGCCCGGGCCATGAACACGGTGATTTGCTCCGTTTTTGTTTGACTACATTTTATGAGTAACAGTTAGGGGGGTGCTAGTGACTTTTCATGCGCGAAGACCGGCATCTGAACTCTGCGGCAACCGCGATCGACATATTGAGCACCTCTGCATTAAAACATTGGTGCAAGTGACTTTTTTTCGTCCCGATGTGCGCACACACGCCGGCATCCGAGCTCTGCGGCACGCGAGACGGGGATCGGAGTCATGTTAACGTGACAGGTAGAGACAGAATGACACGCTGCTGGAGAGACGACCAACAACAGACGGATTGGAAGCTCATTCTGCGCATGCGTTAAATGCGTTAAAAAAAATAACGAAGTTAAACCTGTAATTTAATTAACGCGTTATTTTTCACAGCACTAATGTATATATAATTATATATATATAATTAATTATATATAATTATATATATATAATTTATATTTCATATATACATTTCATATCAGAGGCTGTAATTTTTGGTATAAACGATGCAAGTAAATAAATTGCCTTCCGGTATTTGGATTATAACGATAAAGATTATTATATATATATATAAATAATTAAAATGGCTCTCTTGAAAGTTACTCTTACTGTCTCCTTTAAATACGTGCATGTGATAGGAAGCTGTTCTAAGAGGTACAATTTGAGACAAATTAATAGAAACAAATGTGAACGTGTGCGCAGACTCCTCTTCTTACCCCGGTGTAAACACAGGTTGCCACAGTGATCGGTCAGCTCTCTCCGACCGTTCACCGCACAGACACACGTAGACACACACACACACACACACACATGCATCATTCACCCGCCACTCTGATCAGCTGTCAACGGACATTGTGCTTTCCTGGAGAGATCTCTTCATTTATTCAGCGGATGTGGGGACGGGAGCTGCTGGAAGTCCGTATAGTTGCTGCATTCACACGTGACCAATTAGGCCAGCCTTGAAATACTGCAGCTGCTCTAATTGGCTCTGGCGGCGCTTTCCTGTTGGCAGACTTTCATCTACCTGCACTCACTCAAACAGAAGTAAATACTGCAAGAGTAAGTTGATTGTAAAGGATGACAATGAATGCCGATTATCTCTAACTAATAAGCATTGCTGTATAACCATGGCATGAATACCTAGTGCCTTATTTCAGTTTTCGTTTTTTTACTTTAAATCCAGCATATTCATATAATATTCTTTTGTATATTCATTCAAAAAGATGATACCAGCCATTAATTAGAGACTGTGTGCGTTATGGAAAATGACAGTCCTGTGCAGTATACTCTAATGTTATATATCATCCCACCAGTTGAAGAGCGTGGCAATTACACACATTCAGGAAAATAATGAGCCACGAACAAGACACAGCCTTTTCCATGTGTAGCGTGTTGTATTCAGCGTCCTTAATCAGTATAGAACACAAGGACAAAATGCATGTCCGTGCCAAAAATGTCAGATTGTGCTCAACATAAATGCAGGGGGTATTTTAGCTGTTAATAGGCTCCTTAGTTGGTAAGAAAAAGTATCTTTTTTTTCCAGGCATACATCGACTTCCTCCCCACATGGCTGCATTGATGCAAATGAAAGGCAGGCTTCTTCATGTTGTCCGTGTTGAGTAACAGCCCACTGAGTGTGCCCTCCTAATTGTTCCTGTCAGGCTTGTAAATCATGGAAGTCTCCCCTCCTCTCCATCACACGCAGCTTCGTTCTCGCATCATCCTCATTGGCGCAACATTACCAAATTGAAGAGAGCAAAACTGCTCACGGGGACTTTGTCATTCATGTACTTTTTACATACTCCTCAGTGGGATCGATGGCCACGCATTTGATGATTTTCAGGCAAACGAATGGCGGCATGGCCTCCCCCCGGGAAATGAGCAGGGAGTACAATTGATAAGAACAAAAACATTGATCTGAGATGGACTGGCAGCCCGTCCAGGGTGTCCCCTGCCTTCGCCCTATGTCAGCTGGGATCGGCTCCAGCGACCCCGCGACCCTAATGAGGATGAAGCGGTATTGATAATTGATGGATGGAAAAACATTGATGTTTTGCAAGCATGATGTCAGTTGATTTGTTCTGCTGCTCTATCTTTGAGTCAAATGATCACAGTTTGGCCTCATTGATTCAGACAACAGATATTTTAGAAGACTTCACAAAGTAGAACATCTCCTCGTGGCCTGTGTCATGAGGAGATTGTTCAACGGGAGATAATCATGAAGAAACATCTTCTTCACAGTGTGCTGTTGCATCTGTAAAAGTCAAAATAAGTACGAAAGTATCGCAGGATGCCATCTTTTATCTCCGACATGACCACTTCCTCTGCCTCTCTGTTTGAAAAGTGAAATAAAAAAGTAAACTATGGCCAGCCTCTATTTGAGAGGCTTTCTGCGGACTCACTAAATCAGGAGTATCACAGATCATTGATTCCATATCTCAAAACAATAATTGGCTGGCATGAGAAGATCTAAATAGTTGAACTATACAGGTTTGCACTTATTGATGGGGTCTCCTAATGTCATGACCCACCACTGGCTCCATATGTTTGCGATTCTCTTGACCTACAGCAATTTAAACTGATCCAATCCCATCCTGATCAGGAGCCAGGAAATGAAGTTAGGCTGTGGGCTGCCCCAGACAGTTTGTGGCAGGTCACTTTTTCCTCCTGTTAAGAGCTCCAAACACTTAAAGCTATTAACCTTTTTTTGTTTGGACAACCAGGATGGATTATGCCATCTGCCCGTCTTCTTATTACAGCTTTCCCCCTTCAATGTGTTTAAAAAAAAAAATCTGGCCACAAGATTAAGCCTACTTTTTATCGTTATATGCCGAATGGGAGACTTAAAAATCCCCTCCAGCCATCTTCTGCAGACAGGCATGAGCTTGGACAGCCAAAGAGAGCCAAATGACTCAATTTCCAGTTTATTTGAACCAATTGTGGAGAAAGCTATCGGATGCCTGTGCTGATGTTGCAGCAGGGTTGGTGTTTTAGCTGCCGGCCTGAAATGCTTCACTAACTCCAGTGTTACAAGAAAACAACCAGAGACTAACGCCCCACGACAAAATGTTACAGCTTGGGTCGGCAACATTGGGGAAACCAGCAAGAACTCTATACTGCAACACTCTCTTGAAAAATTCTGAAATTTAGCGAGAATGTCGCCAAGTCTGCAAAACTCGTCAGGGTGTGTACAGGCAAACATTTGCTCAAAAATAGTATTCTTTGCAATTTGCTGTCAGAACATTTGATTTGTTGTTGCTGTAGGATGTCAAAAATATTTCAATAACCACAACATAAGATTTCTAAAATAAATTACTTTTAATAGTTGATTTAAATACTGATAATTTGTATAATTGTCTGTTAGGTTTACTCTGGATACTCGGATACATCTGAAATACGTAAATAGTACTTAATTCCTACAGTTAAAGAATAAGAAAAGTAGTGGCATTAACACTGGAATGGATTAACATTAATAGTATTTTACAGTCACAAAGGCCACGAGTAAAAAGGCACTTAATAACAATTAAAACATGAACGTTGCTACTTAGTTAGCAATTAAGGCTAATTTCTTCAATATGTTCTAAAACAGTCAATGCAGTCTATACTGTGATGGCAGCAACGCGATGTGCATGAATCCAGAGCTGACAGATATGACAGCATGTTGAGTCCTGCAGCACATACTGAATGAGCTGCAAGAACCCAGATGAATGATTTCTGTGTTTGCAAAAACACAAAACCAACGTATACACTTATTACATTCAGTACCACTTTGTGTTACTTATTATTACTTGATAACATTTTTCTATTTCTGGAAAACTGTATGCACCATTCCAGGTGACACCACGTGTTAATATTTAACAACATGAACGTCCAATTCATCACAAAAACAGTGATGATGAACTCCTTCATATATATATATATATATATATATAATGCCTATATATATATTATATATTATATATATATATATATATATATTATATATATATACACTACCGTTCAAAAGTTTGGGGTCACTTAGAAATGTCTTTATTGTTCAAAGAAAAGCACTGTTTTTTCAATAAAGATAACATTAATCAAAAAGACACACTATACATTGTTAATGTGGTAAATGACTATTCTAGGTGGAAACGTCTGGTTTCTAATGAAATATCTCCATAGGTGTATAGAGGCCCATTTCCATCAACTATCACTCCAGTGTTCTAATGGTACATTGTGTTTGCTAATCGCCTTAGAAGACTAATGGATGATTAGAAAACCCTTGTGCAATTATGTTAGCACAGCTGAAAACAGTTATGCTGGTAATATAAGCTATACAACTGGCCTTCCTTTGAGCTTGAAGTTTGAAGAACAAAATTAATACTTCAAATATTAATCATTATTTCTAACCTTGTCAATGTCTTGACTATATTTTCTATTCAATTTTCAATTCATTTGATAAATAAAAGTGAGTTTTCATGGAAGACACGAAATTGTCTGGATGACCCCAAACTTTTGAACGGTAGTGTATATATATATATATATATTATGCCTGCCACACAAACAAAGGTAAGGCTGTATAGCCAACTGTGTTAAACAGTTTTTTCCATAAATCTAAAAGTACTTTACTCTGACATTAATCAAACATCTTTGTCTGATATTGCAGAGTGACAAACACATTCTTTTATGCCATTTACTATTCCATTATCACACTCATTAAATTAATCTTGTATGTATCCTGAATTATATTACTCTACAAGACCTTCTAATAACCTCTCAAGGTTTCCCTCAGATGAATAATGAGCTGAGTTTTCACAAGCAGTTTTTTTTGGGAGTCTTGGATGTTTGACACAATTATGATCATTCTTTAATAACCGCAGCTCTGTTCACTTTGCTTTCATCAACTCCCAGTTGATTTAGGGGCCACGTGTTCTGGTTGATGCCGTCATACTGGCCAGTGAGTCCTATGAGTCTGTTGATGGATTCATTATCTAACTGTGGTTTGATGCGTCTTCTATGTGAGGCACCAGATGGTGTGTGCTGATATGAATACAGCTACTCATATATGTATCTTGGCATCAAAATGCTAATGCAGAAATGATGATTTCACTATTGTTTTTGGTCGGACCCAAGAATATTTACAAGTACAACGAATCTATAAAGACTTTAGCAGAATGCATGCATGTGTGTGTTTGTGTGTGTGTCAGTGAAACAGGACTCCTTTATTATTAATGTATAACAGCTATGTGAAAACATGATCCAATTCTTGTGATACATTGAAGATCAATATCGAGTCGAAAGCAATTTATTCACCAGTGCTTTTGAATATGGCAGCTCATTGTCACTAATGCAATACTAACCACATCCTGCTATATAATCCTAAAACAATAAAAAACTAGAACGGGCACTCGGTAGAGCGCATACCTTCACATATCACAAGATTGGGCATTGAATTATGAACATTTTGGCATTAGTTGCATGCCAATTGGATAAAAATTGACCGTGCTATGGTAAAAAGAAGATTTTGACCTTTTCATGACCTTGACCTTGATCTTTGACCCGATCGATCCCAAAATCTAATCAAATGGTCCACGGATAATAACCAATCATCCCACCAAATTTCATGCGATTCGGTTTACAACTTTTTTTGTTACGCGAATAACATGCATACAAATAAATAAATAAATGAATACACGGCGATCAAAACATAACCTTCCGCATTTTCAATGCCTCTAAATAGTGACTCGGAGTCTTCGACTATAGCAATTAATTGTGTTTGAAAAAAACCCCTCTCTTTGTCTGATTCTCAATTATTATATTAAATGAACTGAACTGTCTGGATAGCACAGGGTTAATTGTGTTTATGCCGAGCAAAGTGTTCAGCCCATTGTTGAAACCACCAATGAAATTCAAGTCTGTTATCCTTTGCTGCATTCTAGTTGTTTTCTTCGCCGACCCAATGTATGTGTGTGTCATGCTAGTGGAGGCTAATGTGTTCTCAAGAGATGCAGAGGCCCTACTTTGATATCACTTGAGGAAGACTTGATATAAAAAGGCTTTTTACTCTTCTCTCCGAAGCCTCTCTGTTAGACAGTGGCGGGATTTGACTCGGATGTGTTCATGGGAGAATGCCGAGAATGGCGACGGTTGCACATTTTTCGTTTGAATTCTTATTTATCATCTGGTTATGTTCAGATACTTTTCTTTTTTTTCAGCGTATCGCGGTCCATATTATCACCCGAGCAGAGGTCTAATCAACCGTAATCCCTAGAAACACCTGTGTGGGTGTGCAGGGGCTGTAGAGCCTGAAAAAACAGCTGCAATCTGTATTTGTTCACAGGTTTAGACCGCACAGCAAGGATGATAACGCTTTTTCTTTTGCAACTTGCTGTTGTATAAAAACGGCAGAGAGCAACTAAACTATACAACACAAGTGATGAAGTTAAATAGTATGACTAAAGACAGTTGGACATGTGTTACGAGTGTGGTGAAGGCAATTAAAAAAGTATTAAAAGAGTATACTGGAGAATATAGGTGGTTCACTGTAGACAGATAGCATAGTCATTAGTTTGGGATTATGATTTATAGACGTAAGCTTTTGTACAACAATCTGAATATTATCATGTACTCTATAGTTCATAAAAAATAAGGTAATAAGAAATCTAAAAACACTCATCAGCGAAGGAGGAAACCCAAAGATGATGGAGTCATATAGCCCACTGATGTAAATATTGCAATATTTATATATTTGCAGTATTACAAACAAAGTGCCTGTATTGACAATCCTCCCACACACACACACACACACACACACACACACACACACACACACACACACACACACACACACACACAAGAAGAAGAAGAAGAAGGACAGAAAGGAGCTGAGCCTTGTTTCCTGTTGTTTAGGTTGTGCATGAATAAAGCAGTTGTGTGTGTGCACACACACACACGCTATCCAGCCCCTGCGTATATCAATTCATGTTAGGCCAGTCAAATTTGTTTAGCCTTTGCATTACATTTGGATGGACTTCTCCATTTGGGAGACAATCTTTATTACGAGTAGTAGACCATTTCAATAATGTGTCATCTTTCAATTTTAAAGATGTTTTCACAGCTAAGTGAACGAAAAAACACAGATTCCTCAGTTAGTTTGAAACATTTCACGGTGGCAGCCCGTAGACTGCTTCTGCCGTGCTGGTCCATGTTTTATAACTTCAGAAACCAAAGCCACAACGAATATCACACACACTTCAATGTGACATTGAATCAGTAACATGAGATGAAGTGAGGGCTTCTGTACTTCTGTCGCGGGTTTGTAGTTTTAATTTAGACATGCTGACCTTTTTTTGATGTTCTGCTGACTGTGCTATCCCAGGCTGCTGTATTCTGTCAAAAGTGATGAAGGAATCTACATATATGACTCAGGAAAAAGCATATGCTCTTTTTCTTCTCTTTCTTTTGATAGAATATGAAGGGCTATCATAGACGCACAACCCTGTTGTGTTTGTGCTGAGAACAAACAGTAGTGGGCGTGTAACAATCAGCGAATATTTTAAGCTTGGTTATAATTATAATTTGAGAGCTATTGTGATCCAAAGACCTAGTTAAAAAAGGAATTCAAATGAGTTGTGTGGTTGGGAAGCCAACAATAACCAAAGAATGCAATAAAGGGCGAATGAAATGGATGCTACAAACGTTTCCTCATCTTGACTATGCGTAAGCTCGTGTCCGCGCAATCGACCTTGTGGAAAGTTTAACCGAGGCTTTAAGCGCTCATTCTCCCAAGCAGACGGCAGATTGCTAGGTTACCATTTTTAGCAAATTGGATAATAATAATAATAACTAGAATGGGCACTCGGTAGAGCGCATACCTTCGAATATCACAAGATTGGGCATTGCATTATGAACATTTTGGCATTAGTTGCATGCCAATTGGATAAAAATTGACCGTGCTATGGTAAAAAGAAGATTTTGACCTTTTCATGACCATGACATTTGACCCGATTGATCCCAAAATCTAATCAAATGGTCCCCGGATAATAACCAAACATCCCACCAAATTTCATGCGATTCAAGAAGATTTTGACCTTTTCATGACCTTGACCTTTGACCCGATTGATCCCAAAATCTAATCAAATTAAAAACAGACAAAATAAATTAGGGGAACCAAAGGTCTGCATAAAAAGACTAGCTCACTTAAAAGCTGTTCTATAAAAATGGGTTTTAATAAGTGATTTAAAAGAAGTTACTGATTCTGCAAGCATTATCCCCTCCGGTCGGTAGGGATGAATGCAGACGTCCACACAGAGCCGATGCATACGCCCTCTGATGAAGAAGTGAATGTCATGCAGATCCAAGCGGACCCTGACAGACACAGAAGGCGGGACTTTGTCTTTAGTCCCTCCCACCGAGGATCCATGGAGAGGGGCAGGAAACCATGCGAGGAGAGAGAAAACATTTACGTGTGTTTTTTCGAGCAATGAGACATCATTTCCTCTGAAGCGTCGCCTGAAGACGGCTTTCACAACTGCGGAGACTTTTGTTGGAGTTCACACGCGTTCACTGCATTAAAACTAATAAAAGACATGGTTATTATTGTCAGAGCAGCAGTGGTTTCTCTCTGTAGCCTGTGTGAATAAAAACCTGCATTCTGTATTAATCCTGTGTTGTATCTTGCTTCGAGGTACCACGTCTACTGGCAGAATACCTTTATATTATGTATTCATTAATTTCATCTGTATTTATTCATATTCTGATTGTGAATGTATAATTGATCAACCCAGTATATGATTTTTGTATGTGAATATTGGAATTATTTAATAGGCTAATAATGTTTCAGGGAAAATTGTAATATAATAACATAATATATTTGTTGTTTAATCCTTTTGTTATTCTGACCTATAATCAACATATATTTTAAATCAGGCGGTAAATCAAGAAACAAATTAATTCTGCAACTTGGGAGTGATAGTTTAATCTGTTTTCGTCCGATCGGCTACAGCGTCCAATCCACAACGGATATCCAGTGTTTCCTCGCTCCTTGCTCCTCAGACATCCCTCCTCACTCCTTGCTCCCCAAGATGACAGACCAATATAACTTTTTGGGTTGAAGTGCGGATCAAGAAAATATGCGGTTGCATCTCCAGAACACTGACACATTTCCTGCGCCAGGGCCGTATGTTTAGTTTCATTAAAGATTGACACTTTACTCACAACACTTCAGAAAGCAAAGTATCTCACTTCAGAAGCATCAATATGTTCTCTCTCTCTCTCTGCTGGCATAAATATAAGAGCTCAGATTTGTCCCTTTATCTTTGCAGCAAAGGGATGGCTTTTTGGTCAAATACAGACAGGCAGTAAATTGAACACCCTTACTGTAGAGAGGGAAAAAAAGGCAGAGGGAATAAAGTGGGACGAGAACGTATGAACATTGTGATGCATTTATTTCACTCTTTTGGTGATTGTCAATGATTCAGGTGTGTTTACAAATGCAGGGACACAGAAGCTGTGGAGGCTGTCGCCATTTGAATGTCATCATTTCAAAATTGGCCCTTACAGGTGCATTTCTTTCTCGGTTGTTTCTTTTCACCAAGCTCGTCTTTTTCTTCAGGCGCTAATCGTGCAAGAACATGACAAACATTCAGCAAAGACACATCTGCATTCCTGTATTGTGATGCAGTGGCAGAAGGAACACACACACACACACACACGTTTAGCATTGACGTGCCCCACGTTCTGATTGGTTTCCAGCCTATCACATTTGAAGTTCTGCAATGCTGTGTGGCTTTTAGATCATTTTGACACTCCCAAAAAGTTCATCTGATGTTTGGAATTACTTTCTGACCAGTCCTGTGCGTCCTCTTATGAGGATAAAGGCTGAGTTTGAAAATGTGTGTTTACTCTTGCACTTCACTGCTGTATCTCTTGGAACTCGAGCACTTTTATCATCTGAAGCAACTACAGACATTTTATTTTCACAGACCGGATGAGAGAAGAAGGCGAACGTCGTACGATTTTATGGCGAGGGTATTTTCAGTTGCGAATCGTTCACACTACACCACTCGGCAATTTCACACTACACAACTCTGCGCTTGTGATAATCTGTCTTTTGGAATGTCCTACAGAATATTGTTCCCCCCATAGCAGCTTTGCTTCCAAATCTCAGTACCGCTGGTAACTTGTTAAAAGAAAAGTATTGAGCTTGCATTGCAAAATATATTCACTTTCCTCTTACTGGCACAGTTGATGCTACATGCTAACCTCACTTTTGACTTGTTGATGTCAGGTCCACTTTGTTTTTGTGTTTCCTTTATCTTCTACATCCATGGCAACATCACAATGCAGACAATGTACAGAGCTAAAGCAAAGTCACTGCCAGACTGTGGACAAAGTTCATTTTCAATACGTGAGTGTAAATATGATTTGAGAGATGTTTGTAAGTTCACGGTACAAAAGGCTAAAAAAGGGATTAAAAGAAGATGTATTTCTGTTGTAGGAGTCCAATTATGGAATAATGTTGAAATGGATGTAAGACTGGTGAACTCCTTTTTGGTTTTCAAGGGAATTATTAATAAAACAATTATTGAGAGTTATAAATGTAATTAAAAACGTATTAATATGGAAGATGTATGTGGTAGTATATATACTGTAAATATATATATATTTTTATTTTGTTTATTGTTGTTTTTTGTTGTTTTATTTTCTTCTTTATTTTATATTAATTTTCTGATTTATTTTTATTTCAATTTAGGATAGGAATTTATCAGCTTTCTTTGCTTCTACCTATACCGTTTCAGTCTTTCTCTTTTGTATATTATATAGGATAATATTGTATTGTATTTGATTTGATTGACTGAATAAAATACACAAACAAACAAACAAACATTAATCTTCTTCTTTTCTTCTTCTGCTTGCTTCTTTTCTTCTTTTCTTTTTTTTCCCTCCATCACGTGGTTGACATTTGTGGTTTTCAGTAAAATGTCAGGTGGAACGGAAAACTACAAGTTTTAAAAATAATAACTGGGGGTATGGAGTGCGTTTACCAGACCTCCGAGCTCACTCTAAACAATCATATTTTACTTGTTTAAAGTGCAGCACTTTTCTAAAAATATGTTGAAGAGACCGAAAGAGATGTCACTTGAGTCATTTAAAATACACAAATATAAAAACTTACTTTCCCTGTGACATTTAAAAATGAATTGCTCTTTACACATCCGGGGATTTCGTTTACGAGTTCCAGGATATGACAACTCATCACGTCCTGTGTGTGATTAACTATCATATGAAAACCCTTTCCTAGAACATTCAAATCAATTGATTTAATGATTTTTAATCCTCTTCTGTTACAAACCAAAGGAGTGATAGAGTCCCTATTTCATGGGAACAGCTAATTAGTTATTCAAAAGAAAACAAATGCCTTCAATACTTTGAAAACTCATAAATCCCTTACTTTTAACTTTGCCTAGAAAATGTTTAACAAGTGTTTCCATTAATATAATTATTACAAGTATAAATTTTTCCTCTATACTACTTGAAAAAGCCGGGACACACTTTTTGGAGCAAAGCCAATAGAACTAATTCCACAATTCGTGAATTAATGTATATGATTATGAAATCATCTTGTTAAATGTAATACATCATTAATGTCCTTCATCCTCTCTGTAAACAGAGAGATTTTTAAAAGGATAAGAGGGATGCTAAGAGAGTATGTCATTGTGTGCTAGTGAAGTATGGGGCCCATAACTAAAAAATTGTTTGGTAAAATGGGGACAAATTCCAGTTGCATACAGATTTCTGAAAATGCAAATACTTTAAGAGAACCCCCAAACTATGCATGCATGGCTGAATTATGCCAATATCCTCTACTTCTAAATACTCAAAAAACGTCAAAAAAATCCTGGAATCATATTGAAAAGAGTCTGTTATATAGTTGCCCATAAAAGGAAATCCCCTCAGCCGGCTGGTTCTGAGGCCGGCTGACCTTTCACCTTATGATTTCTAAAATCCCAGCCAGCCTCAGAGCAGTGACACTATCACTCAGACGATTAGACATAATCCAATTATAACCAAATAAGAATAAAATACATCACTTGTTGGAATGATAACAAACATTTACGACACACATACTAGAAACAAACAGGCCATACACAGACTGTGGCAGACCACCTAACCACAATAACCGATAAGATCCTGAGAAAGACATTGACTATTTACAGACCGATTGACCGAAGTCTGGCATAGAGAAGGCCAGACAAAGACAGACACGGCTG